>NC_142685.1:94241000-94589500 GCF_056320005.1 Nelumbo lutea | reverse complement strand
ATCCCGAATTTTGTGAAGTGCAGAATCTACACATGCATATATAGTGCTCCTCTGCCAACAAACAGGAAGAGAGGAATAAAAAATCCTTTACTCAGTAACCAAATTTAATGTTAACAGATCTCCACCCACAAGCACCAGAAGCAAAGTGAGGCACATATGTATCAGAAGTGGTTAAACAAGAAGAAATGACAACCATGAGAAGAAAATTAGGTCTGTATACGATCTCCATGAAGTTGAAACCTAAGGTACCTACCATTTGGAAGAGCCCAAAAAAATGTTCTACCAACACCAAGTGGCACAGGGAACACCAGACAGAAGTTGAAAGAGGGCATTTTTGTTTTTATATATATATATATTTTTTAAGGCCATTACCCAATATTAGTTGCAGCTATCTGGGGTCTTGAGAAGGGTGGATTGGATACAGACCTAACCTTTGGCGCTTTATCTAAAGTAGCTGCTTGCAGACTTGAACCAACATCATCATCCTTGTCAGCATGAGATTTTACCATTACATCAAGCACTGGCCCCTCTACTTCGGAGATTTCTTAGGCCAAAATAGACTTGTTACAACACTGAAAACTGCAGCCAATCAGGCCCCACCCCTTACATGTGCAGCAGCCACTATTCATGTAACTGGGCTGCTAGTAGACCATCTTTATAGTGTAAGAGAGAGTTACTAAGAATTCTACTCACATGGAAGAGAAAGCCCAATAGCATCCATTTTTATAGATGTCAAATTTAAATAACCTGCTTTACGAATAATTGTAATTTTGATGGAGCACTATTACTACTTGGAACAGTTTCAAATATTATATAAAATGAGACAAAAGTAATATTGGCCTCACCAAGGCAACATCCTGAAGAATTTGACTGATTTGAGAAGTGTTGGAGAATGGTCCAAATGGATGACAACCCATTGCCCAAAGCCAATTCAGAACTGGCCTGTCATGCACATATGAAGCCTTCTCATATGGTGCACTAAGTCCACCCACAGCAGAAGCCAGGCCTGCTAATATGTGGCGCTGTGCTTGTGATGGAAAAGCATATCTTCTCTCTGTTTCTGAAACATAACTGAGCAAGAAAAAGAAAATAAGCAAGATAATATGTAACAACAACAAGGATCCTAGACTTCTATGTTTTCTAACAGTAGTAAAGGATGGTAAACATTGACATTTTCTTTAGTGAAATGTAAATTTGCTAACAAGGAAAAAAAAAAGATTAAACAAAAGCAACCATGATATGGTAGTCCTAGATCTGAAAGTATGGATGGACACAAACTACACTATCCATGATATCTAAAATATACTTAACAATGTTTTCCATTATCCACCATCCTGAAACAATATCTTCCATGCAAGCAAGAGAACGATGGAAATTGTTCAGTATGAAGGTGTCCGATTCAGCAAGTCCCAAAAACTATAATTTGGGGACTCAGCTGCTATATCTTAGTTTTAAATTACAGTTTTTAATAACACATCATTTGTGTAATGTAAACATAAATGACGGGACAGTAGTTGAAAAGGAAAAACAATCTAGATGCATTAATCAATGTGAAGAACAGTAAGAAAACAAAGATTTTGATTAGTAAAAATCTGCTGAAACAAAAACTGTAAAAGAAAGAGGAAGAAAAGAAGTGTTTTTGTGAGAGAAGAGAAGAGAGAGTGAAGAAAGGAAGAGAAGGCAAAACAAATCAGGCTGTCCTCTCCCATTAGTATTTATACATAAAAAAAAAAAAAACTATGTACAATGACTGATATGCCCTTATAGGGAGGCTGATACAAAAAACTCAATAAAAAACATAAAAACACTACTATAAAATCTCCCAAATAATATGTTGTGGTTCCTACTTCCTAATTAAACAAATAACAAACAAAATCAAGTAACAAAACTGTAAAAGTCCTCAGCGCTCCCCCTCGAGTTGGGAGTAACCGTCACACATTCCCAACTTGCGTAGATCATGTTCAAGCTTACTCCTTTCAAAAGAGACATAAGGGAGGTAAACTTCTTCAGCTGTCACCCTCTCTTATGATGCGTCTATCAACCTCAATATGTTTTGCCTTTGTAAAGAGACTGGGCCGAATGGGTCCTAGTATCTTCTCTTGTAATTCTTTTTCTTGTTAGCTAATGGGCCTGTTATTTCTTTTTGGTTTGATCTCTTTATGTTACTGCCTAGCTGGCCGCCCACTTAAGGGCATACTTGTAATTACTTTAACATTAATTCTTAATAAAAAGGATTAGAGAAGAAAGGGAATAATAATTTGAACCTTTCTTCTTCCTCCTCTTTTCGCCATCTTCTTCTCTTGTATTGCTGCTATTACTTTTCTTCTTCCTTTTTCTCTCTAATTTTCAAATTTACACCTAATTTTTGAGGACTGATTTACATCTTGGTATCAGAGCAGGCCTCTTTCTTCCTTTTTTCTTCTTCCTCTTTTCCCATACACCCTTAGATTAAGAGAGTGTATGGAGAGATAGGTTCTCTATAGCTTAGAGGATCTCTGGCCTAGTTGGTAGAGAGTTTAAATCTGGCTGGATATTGCCAAGAAGTGGTGTTGTTCTGTTACTGCCCAAAACCCTACCCGACTAGAGATTTTCGAAGGTACAGGTAAAGGTGAAGCTTTGGGTGTGGCGCTCTGTGCTTGGGAGGTGTCTTTTGACTCCTAAAGGAGGGCGGTTCAGATTTGGAAGAGATTGGGAAGCTCTGGTAGGAGTGGCTGCATCTTCTCTCTTCCTTCCCAATAGTTGGACGGAGTAAAACCCTAGTTTTTAAGCATCTGGGTTCTGGTTTGACTTCAAGTAAGTTTATATAGACTGTTAGAATGCTCGAGTCAGGGGTATTTTGGTCATTCTGCTTTATCTTCTTGAAAGTGAAAGGTCTATTGTATCCGAGTTTAAGTTATGTGTCCCATCTTATATGAGGGACAAAACTGTCTTTCTTGTAACTCCAAGTTTTATGAATAAAATCCAAGTGGGTCGGCTAGGAGAGTGATTTTTCACATTCTCTCTTCTAGTCTGGCCGAACATTCTTCTCCTTTCTCTTTTCTTTCTTCTTCCTTCTTCTCTACTTTGACCTAGAATCAACTAGGGTTTATTCACATGGTATTAGAGCTGTAAGGTCGTATCCTTATTTCTTTCTTGTTGCTGTTCTCTTTCTGGGTTCGCCGCCAGCTTTCACAGTCGTCTTCTTCTTTTTCGAATGACCTGAGTGGAGGTTCGATAAGGGGCTGAAAAGGAGCTGTCGTTTTGTGGGCCTGGAGGTGAGAATGCCTCCAGTCGTTGCTGTGGTGGTCGTTGAAGTGGTATACTAAACCCTCTATTCAGTATCAAAGAGGGCTGAATGTGGACAGGTATGAACACTACTATTGTTTGTCCAAGTAAGGGACTGTGAATGTTTTCTTGTTGCTTCAAAAGTTGGTTGTGGTGATGCTCGGTGTGACTGATATGCATTTCAGTCATATTCCTCTGCATTTCTCTTCATATGTATGCTGAAAAAAGAGTTGTCGACTGCTGAAGTTCACTACAGCAGTAGATTGGTGGTGGTTGTGTCGTGGTGATTGGTGGTGGTGGTGGTTGTCCTAGACCTTGTGTGTAATCAGTTCTGCAGTGTGCAGCTCAAGTGTTTGATGTGAAGACTGAGTGATTTCAGTCTTAGTGTGTGGTAGTGAATGGTTTTGCAGTGTGCAGCCCAGGTGTTTGATGTGAAGACTGAGTGATTTCAACCTTAGTGTGTGGTGTGTAATGTGTATTTAAAGCTGGGGTTGGTGGTGCTATAAGTGAGATAAGCCATGTGAAAGTGTGTGTGGTTGTGTTGTATACTTGAAGGAGAAATAATGGAGATGGCTTCTTCCGTAGATGGGAATGACAACAAAACCAGCATCATGCTTTCTTCAGATTATACAAGTGTTCAAATGACATCCATCAAGTTGAATGGTGAGAACTATGTACCATGGGCAAAATCTGTGGAGGTGTTCTTGAAGGCCAAATGGAAAGTAAAACATGTGAGGGAGGAGAAACCTTCCTCTAATTCTCCTGGGTTCAGTGATTGGGAACAAGATGATGCACAAATAATGATATGGCTTTGGAACAGCACGGAACCAAATATTAGTGTGAACTTCATGTTCCTAGATACAGCCAAATAGATCTGGGATCATGCTAAAAAGTTGTACTCTGGACAAGACAACACAACTAGGGTATATCAGTTATACCAAGAGTACTTCAATTTGAAGCAAGGAATTCAAAGCTTAGAGGAGTATTATGCAAGTTTGAGGAATATCTGCAATGAGCTAAATGTGTATCACCCTCTAACATCAGATGTCCAGATCCAACAAAAGCAACATGAACAGCTTGATGTGACTAGGTTTCTTGTAGGCTTGAAGGCTAAGTATGAGCCTATCAAAGCACAGATATTGGGGGGATCAGCTCTCCCTTCACTTGAAGAAGTTTTTGCCCGTCTTCAAAGGACATCCATTGAACCGGTGGAACATTCTTCCTTCTCTGATAGATCTGGTCTGGTAGTGACTAAAGGGAGTGGCCATGGAAGTAGAAGTGGTGGTGGCAGCAGTGGCCCTCCAAGCAACCGTGGTGGACACATGTTTAACTGGGCTAGTGGCCGGACTGGAGGCCGAGAGTCAGGGGGAGGCCGTGGAAGTGGAAGGAGTAATGCTCAGAGAAAATGTACACATTGTGGCTTAGAGGGGCACACAGTTAATTTCTGTTATGATTTGTGTAGTCCACCCAACATTTGGGCCAACCATGCTACATCTAAGAGTAGTAGCACAATTACTGAAAGCCAACAAACTGCCCCAACCCCCTCCACACCCGCTTGTGCTTCCGGGCAGGAAATGGTGAGTGTACCACGGGCAGTATATGAGCAGTTCCTTCAAACATCTCAGCAGAACACAACTACACTTGCCCATTCAGGTATGGCTTGCTTAGCTCCCAAAGCCTCACCCTGGATCATTGATTCTGGAGCCTTGGACCATATGTTTGGGACTCTTGATGTATTTTCTTCCCTTTCTCGCTCCTCCACATCTCAGTCAGTTACTTTTGCTAATGGTTCTACATCTCCCATTTGTGGTGTTGGTGATGTTGATTTCTCCTTGTCTTTAGCATCTGTTTTATATGTTCCTAAGTTCTCGTTTAATCGTATGTCTGTTAGTAGATTAACCAAGTCTCTTAATTGTTCTGTAACCTTCTATCCTTCTTCTTGTGTGTTTTAGGATCTCAAGACGGGGAAGAAGATTGGTGGAGGGCATGAAGTAGGTGGTTTGTATTACCTTGATGGTGGTGGCCCCCCAGTGGCTTTTCAGTTGTCTCTTACTCCTCTCCAATGGCACTGCAAACTTGATCATCCCTCTCTCAAGGCTTTGAAGCTGCTAGTTCCTTCTTTGAGTCATCTTTCATCGTTGGATTGTGAGTCATGTCAGTTGGGAAAACATCACCGAGTCTCATTTAGTCCAAGAATTGATAGTCGTGTCTCTAGTCCTTTTGCTTTAGTTCATTCTGATGTATGGGGTCTAGTTAAAGTTGTGTCATACAATGGGTTTAAGTACTTTGTAATCTTTGTTGATGACTTTTCAAGGATGACATGGATCTACCTTATGAAAGACCGTGGTGAATTGTTCTCTATATTTCAGAAATTTCATGCTGAAATACACACTCAATTTGGTGTTCATATGAAAATACTTCGCTTCGATAATGCCAAAGAATACATCTCCTCACCATTTCAGCAATACGTAGAACATCATGGAATAATTCATCAAACTTCTTGTGCCTACACCCCGCAACAAAACGGTGTAGCTGGACGGAAAAATAGACATCTTCTTGACATTGCTCGGTCCTTGATGATCAATATGCATGTCCCAAAGCATTTTTGGAGTGATGCTGTTCTTACATCCTGTTTTTTGATAAATCGGATGCCCATGTCAATCCTTGGAAGTCAATCCCCTTTCTCCGTGTTGTTTCCCACTTTGTCTCCATTTCCTCTCACCCCAAGAGTCTTTGGTTGTGTTTGTTTTGTTCAACACTTGGGGCCTAGAGTAGACAAGCTAGATGCTCGAGCTACGAAGTATATTTTTCCTGGCTACTCGAGGACTCAGAAAGGGTATAAGTGTTATAACACAAAATTTCATAAATCGTTTGTGTGCTCTGATGTCACCTTCTTTGAATCAGTTCCATTTTTCTCAGATGTCGGGGTCTCTTCTTCTCCCTCTGTGGTTCCTCTTCCTGTACCGGTTATGGACCCTCTCCCCGTAGCTCCCATTCCTACTGCAGATGCACATCATATGCCTATTACTACAGAGAGGCCGCCAATTACTCAAGTGTATTCCCGCAGATGTGCTTCGGCCCCTCCTCCACTTCAACACCTGTCGACAGATCCTGCTACTGCTCCTTCCTCAGATCTTGATCTTCCTATTGCTTTGCGGAAAGGTAAACGTACTTGTACTTCTCATCCCATTTCAGACTATGTTTCCACTGCTCACCTTTCTGCTTCTCATTGCAAGTTTATATCATTACTCTCATCGGTTCCCATTCCCAAGACTGTACAAGAAGCCCTTACCTCCCCAGGGTGGAGGCAAGCCATGGAAGAAGAACTCTCTGCTCTACAACATAATCACACGTGGGAACTCAACACCCTTCCTCCTGGTAAACACACTGTTGGGTGTAAATGGGTCTATATAGTGAAGCATCTTCCTGATGGCAGTGTGGAACGATTGAAGGCACGGTTAGTGGCCAATGGCTATTTTCAGTTATATGGTGTGGACTATATGGAGACATTCTCTCCTATGGCTAAAATTGGTTCAGTTCGGGTGTTGATCTCATTAGCTGCTATGTATGATTGGCCTCTTGTGCAACTTGACATCAAAAATGCCTTCCTACATGGTGATCTTGTTGACGAGGTGTATATGGAGCAACCACCAGGGTTTGTTGCTCAGGGGGAGGCTGGTAAGGTGTGCAGGCTCAAAAAGGCAATCTATGGACTGAGACAATCTCCATGTCCATGGTTTGGTAGGTTCAGTGAAGTGGTGAAGGCCTTTGGGATGAAACAGTGTCAAGTTGATTATTCTGTGTTCAGCTATAACTCAAAGGATGGGACAATCTTGCTAGTCGTGTATGTGGATGATATTGTCATAACTGGAAGTGACAACAATGACATTGACAGGCTGAAAAGATTCTTACAGGACCACTTCAATACGAAAGATCTGGGGAAGCTAAAGTATTTCCTAAGGATTGAGGTTGCGAGGTCAAAACAGGGGATCAACCTATGTCAGAGAAAATATGTTCTTGATCTACTTGAAGAAACATGGTTGTTAGGTGCTAAACCAGCAGAGACTCCCATGGAACTCAATGTCAAGTTAAGTGTGGATGCCGGTGAAGAGTTTGATGATTCTGGAAGATATAGAAGGTTGGTGGGAAAGTTGAACTATCTGACCATTACCCGACCAGATATATCATTTGTTTTGAGTGTGGTGAGTCAGTTTATGCAACATCCCCGGGTTCCTCACTAGGAAGTTGTTCTGAGAATTGTTAGGTACCTAAAGGGTGCTCCAAGTCGTGGTTTGTTATACCGAAAGGGGGGAACTCTTTGAGATAGTAGGGTACACAGATGCTGATTGGGCTGGCTCTATATCAGACAAGAGGTCAACCACAGGGTATTGTACCTTCCTGGGTGGCAATCCTGTAACTTGGAAGAGCAAGAAGCAAACAGTGGTGGCAAGAAGTAGTGCAAAAGCAGAGTACAGGGCTATGGCCCATACCACATGTGAACTAGTATGGCTGAAGAACTTACTACAGGAGATGGGGTAAACCCATGAAACTATACTGTGATAACCAAGCTGCTGTTCACATCTCATCCAATCCCGTCTTCCATGAAAGAACTAAACATATTGAGGTGGATTGTCACTTTGTGAGAGAGAAAGTGATAAGTGGGGTAATAACTACATCTCATGTGAGCTTAGGAAATCAGTGGGCAGATTTCTTCACAAAGGGATTGTCTCAGGGAAGAATAGATTACATTTGTAACAAGCTGGGACTATCTGATATATACTCTCCAGCTTGAGGGGGAGTGTTAGAATGCTCGAGTCAGGGGTATTTTAGTCATTCTTTATCTTCTTGAAAGTGAAAGGTCTATTGTATCTGAGTTTATGTTATGTGTCTCATCTTATATGAGGGACAAAACTGTCTTTCTTGTAACTCCAAGTTTTATGAATAAAATCCAAGTGGTCGGCTAGGAGAGTGATTTTTCACATTCTCTCTTCTAGTCTAGCCAAACATTCTTCTCCTTCTTTCTCTTTTCTTTCTTCTTCCTTCTTCTCTACTTTGACCTAGAATCAACTAGGGTTTATTCACATAGACCAAATTTCTGGTTCTTTGATTTTTGTTTGATTAATAGAGCCATATAGAAGTGAGTTCAAGCAAGTGCTAGTTTCCGGCCTTAGCTCGGTAGATTCCGTTTTGACTGGTGTTACTACAATCAAGCTAGATGGGGCAAATTATCTTGCTTGGGCACAATCTATAAGAATTTATGTCTGTAGTAGAGGAAAACTTGGGTATCTCACAGGTAGTAAAGTGAAACCCAAAGAGACAGACCCTGAATTTGAGAAATGGATGCAAGAGAACTATATTGTCATTGGATGGTTGGTCAACACTATGCAACCTCATATAAGTCAGCATTATCTCTGGATGTCTTCGACTAAGGAGATATGGGACAGTGTTACTGAGACCTATTTACAAAAGTTGAATGTAGCCAGAGTCTACAAGTTGAAAAGTGACGTGAAGAACCTAAGACAGGGGGAGAAGAGTGTAGCAATCTACTACTCTATATTGAAATCCCTATGGCAAGAAATTGATGTTATGGAGACAATTGTATGAGAGAGTAAGAATGATACTGAAATGTATAGGAAGTTGGTGAAGAGAAATAAGGTGTTTGAATTTCTCACTGGACTCAACCCTGAGTTTGACATCATTAGGCAAAATATTCTGGCCAAAGATGAGGTTACTCTTTCCCAGGCATACACATGATAAGCAATGAGAAGAGTAGGCGGCAGGTTCAGTTGCAGAGTCCACCTACATAATACTTTGCACATGCTGGAATAAAGCCAAAGGGTCCTACTGAGTAAAAGGAGTAGATATGTGAATATTGCAAGAAACTGAGGCATACAAAGGACACTTGCTGGAAGCTTCATCCTGAGCTTCTTCCTGATTGGTTTAAGAATAACAATAGCTCTAAGAAGGGCAATCAAGTAGGAAAGCCTAAGACAGCTAATGTTGCTATAGTACCTGAAGGAGGAAATAAGGAGAGTGAAAAAAAATCAACCATTGAGCAGTTGGCAGCAATGAAGGCGGATTTTGAAAAGTATGGGAGGCTGCTAAATCACTTGGAAGCTACAATTTCTTCATCTCACTCTTCCAGCAACACATCATCTTCATCTGCATTTGCTCACTCAAGTATTCGTGCTTCTGCAAACCATGCTTCAGTTTCAGGTAATCATAAAATCCCTTGGATTATTGATTCTGGTGCATCAAACCATATGACCAGCCTGTCTAATCTCTTCTGCTCATACCACCTCTCTGGTAAAGAGAAAATATCCCTTGCTGATGGGTCTCTTGCTCCCATCTCTGGTAAATGGGATATAAAGGCCTTTGACACCCTTTATTTATCCTCTGTCCTTCATGTCCCTAAACTTAATACAAACCTTTTATCTGTTAGCAACTTAACTAAATCCATGAATTGTAACATAACCTTTTTTCCCACTCATTGTGTTTTTCAGGCCCTGCAATCTCAGAGGATGATTAGGAGTGGCCATGAGGCGAACGAAATATACTTGCTGGACACACCAGATAGAACTTTTGGACCACCTCATGGAGTTACCTTAGAGTCAGTTTTGTTAGAGTCTATTGACAAAGTCTTGTTATGTCACTTTCGGTTTAGTCATTTGTCTTTCTCTGCTTTGAGTCATTTGTTTCCAAATATGTTTAAGGGAGTGTCTTTATCGAGTCTTCATTGTGAATCGTGTGAACTGGCAAAGCATTGTAGACATTCTTATTCAGTAAGCAATAAAAAATCTCTTTGTCCTTTTCATATTGTTCACTCTGACTTGTGTGGGGGCCATATCATTTGCCAGTTATGGGGGGTTACATGTACTTTATCCTTTTTATTGATGACTACTCTCGTTACACTTGGATTTATCTCATGAAATCCAGGGATGAAGTACTAGTTATTGTGCAAAAATTTCATGAACTCCATCTCACCCAGTTTAACACTCGGATCAAAATATTCTGTTCTGGTAATGCTAAGGAGTATTTTGAGAAAACCCTCTCCGTCTATCTTGAAACTTTTGGGGTTATTCATCAAAGTTCTTATTCCTACACTCAACAACAAAACGGAGTGGCGGAAAAGAACAAACATGTAGTTGAAGTTGTCAGATCCCTCTTCTTTGCATCCCATGTTCCTACAAAATTTTGGGGAGATGATGTTCTTACTGCTACCTTTTTGATCAACTGTATGCCCTTCCTGGTTCTTAACTTCTGTTACAGACTGTATAATTAAAAATAGGAAGATGTTACAGACTGTATAATTAAAATAGGAAGTAAATATTAGGGAGATATGATGTTACAGACTGTATAACTAAAATAGGAAGTAAATACTAGGGAGATATGATTTACCTTGATTGTAGGATAGATTTGTAGGAATTTGACTAGTCTTCTTTCCTAATAAATTCTTTCCTAACATAGAATTTGTAACTTGTATATATACATACGAGATTGATGAATAATATAACAAATTCTTCTTCTTCCTCTGTTTACTCTTATTTTACATGGTATCAGAGCATCTAGTCTCTGCCTGCCCTTTTGATTTAAGTAAATAGTAGGTAGAGGAAAATTTCTGGGTGTTTCGGGTCACCTCCTTGGAGCAGTCAGAGCATCTAGTCTCTGCAAAGTCCGGCAGTTAGCAGCCCTGCGCATGTGTCTCATGCACCGCCTGAAGATTCTGCCACAGTCACGCGCGCCGGCACGTGGAGGCACATCTGTCGCCGGAAAATTTTTTTCAATCGTCTTTTGGCCCGCCTCGTCCTGTATAGCACATATTTGTGCTTTGTTACATGCATATCCATTCCGGTGTTTTCAACAGGTGTGCTCTGATTGATTTTCGGTGTTCAAAATATTCTGTTTATTTGAATTTTGAGATTATGGCAGACAAGAAATCAGTAGTTATGTCGGATGTTATTCCAGTGATGTCAAAAATAACTGAGCATAAGCTTAATGGCTCTAATTATTTGGATTTGAGTAAAACTGTTCAACTATATTTGCTGAGTATTACTATGGATAACCATTTGAGTGATGACCCTCCTAATGATGACTCGAGAAAGTTTTGGTTGAGGGAGGATGCCCGTTTGTTCTTGTAGATACGCAACTCCATTAAAAGTGAGGTTTTAGTCACTCACTGTGGATTTGTTAAGGAATTAATGAACTATCTAGAGCTCTTGTACTCCGGAAAGGGGAATATTTCCCGCATTTATGATGTGTGCAAAGCCTTTTATAAGGCAGACAAAGGCGATAGATCTCTTACAAGATATTTCATGGATTTTAAGAAAACATATGAAGAACTTAATATGTTGCTTCCGTTTAGTACTGATGTGACTGTTCAACAAGCTCAGCGAGAAAAGATGGCTGTTATGAGTTTTTTAGCTGGCCTACCTTCTGAATTTGAGACTACTAAATCTCAGATTCTTTCTAGTTCAGAGATCTCTTCTCTATAAGATGCTTTCAGTAGGGTCCTTCGTATAGAATGTTCTCTACCTGTTCAGCCTAGTAATGCCCTTGTCAACCGCAATAATACATCTGAATCAGGGAGACAACAATACAGGAGTGGTAGTGGTAGGTCAAGTAACTATGACAGGAATACTAATACTCGTGGACAAGAGTTAGGAGAGATAGTGTGTCATTACTGTCATAAGCCAAGACATGAAGCGGGATTGCAGGAAGTTGCAGAATAAAAAAACTTAGTCAGCCCTTATTGCATCCACCACGGATACTTCTGAGAAGTCTGTTATGATATCTGCAGATGAATATGCCAAATTTGCTCAATACCAAGAATCATTGAAACCTCAATCTACTCCTGTTACTGCCATCGTCGAGTCAGGTAAACCCAATATATGTCTTGTTTCCTCCTCTTCAAAATGGGTCATTGATTCTGGAGCTACAGATCATATGACAGGTAATTCAAGTCTGTTTTCTACCTTTCAGTCACATAAATCTACCTCTCCTGTTACTTTAGCAGATGGATCAACATCTTGTGTTATTGGGTCTAGCACAATTAGTCCAACACCATCACTTCCTTTGTCATATGTTCTTAGTTTACCTCAGTTATCATTTAATTTAATTTCTGTTAGCAAACTCACTCGTACCCTTAATTGTTGTGTCTCATTTTTTCCTGATTATTGTTTATTTCAGGATCTTACGACGAAGAAGATTATTGGTAAGGGACATGAGTCTGGAGGTCTCTACATCCTTGATACACAAGTTCCAAGATCCATAGCCTGTTCTGGAGTTGCAACCCCTTTTGAAGCACAATGTCGGTTGGGCCACCCCTCTCTCCATGTGTTAATGCAAATTTGTCCTCAATTTCAGAATTTGTCGTCATTAAATTGTGAATCTTGTCAGTTTGCTAAACACCATCGCCTTAGTTCAAGTCCTAGAGTCAATAAACGAGCTAATGCTCATTTTGAATTAGTCCATTCAGATGTTTGGGGTTCATGTCCAGTTGAGTCCAAAACTAGGTTTAAGTATTTTGTTACTTTTGTTGATGATTACTCTCGTAGGACATGGTTATATTTAATGAAAAATTGTTCTGAGGTGTTTTCTCATTTTTCTGCTTTATGTGCTTAAGTTAAAACTCAATTTAATGTTTCTGTACAAATATTGAGAAGTGATAATGCTAAGGAGTACTTGTCAGAATCCTTTCAAAATAACATGCTTCAGCATGGCACTCTTCATCAAACTTCTTGTGTAGATACACCATCTCAAAATAGGGTTGCTGAACGGAAAAATAGACACCTTCTTGGAACTGCAAGAGCTTTGTTATTTCAAATGAAGGTTCCTAAACCTTTCTGGGCTGATGCAGTTTCCACGGCATGTTTTTTGATTAACCATATGTCTTCATCTGTCCTTCAAGGTAAGACTCCTTATCATGTTCTGTTTCCAAATAAAACACTATTTCCTATTGAGCCCAGGGTATTTGGGTGTACATGCTTTGTTCGGGATGTTCGTCCTCAGGTTACCAAACTAGATCCAAAATCTTTGAAGTGTGTTTTTCTTGGGTATTATCGTGTTCAAAAAGGGTATAGATGTTATTGTCCTACTCTTCACATATATCTTGTGTCAGGTGATGTTAATTTCCTAGAAGATACATCTTTCTTTCCATCTACTCCTCATTCAAGTCAGGGGGAGGATGATGATTTGTTAATCTATACTGTCACATCATCTGGTTAACATCCTATTGAATCTGCTCCTGCCAGGCCTAAGCCACCTATAGTATAGGTTTATTCTCGGCGACCAACCCCTCCGGATCCATGTCCTACACCAACTCCTTCGTCGGCAGATCCAGTCTCAACTGATCCTGTTCCTTCGTCATCAGAACCAGTCTCTAATGATGATCTTCCTATTTCTCTTCGTAAAGGTAAGCGTAAGTGTACTTATCCAGTATCTTCATTTGTGTCTTATAATCATTTGTCGTCCTCTTCTTGTTCTTTTATTGCATCTCTTGATTCTATCTCTGATCCTAAGACTGTTAAAGAAGCCCTTTCTCACCCTGGATGGCGTAATGCTATGATTGAGGAGATGAATGCTTTAGAGGACAATGGTACTTGGACCTTGGTAAATTTACCTGCAAATAAGAAGGCTATTGGGTGTAAATGGGTGTTTACAGTTAAAGTGAATCCTGATGGGTCCATTGCTTGATTGAAAGCCCGTCTTGTTGCTAAAGGATATGCTCAGACTTATGGAGTGGATTATTCTAATACCTTTTCTCCTGTTGCTAAACTTACTTTTGTCAGGTTGTTTATTTCTATGGCAGCTACTTATAATTGGCCCCTTCATCAGTTAGACATCAAGAATGATTTTCTTCATGGGGATCTTCAAGAAGAAGTTTATATGGAGCAACCGCCTAGCTTTGTTGCTCAGGGGGAGTATGGGAAAGTTTGCTATCTTCATAAGTTTCTGTACGGGTTGAAGCAGAGTCCTCGCGCCTGGTTTGGAAAGTTTAGTCGGGCAGTCAAGAATTTTGGTATGAAGAAAAGTAAGTCTGATCATTCTGTTTTTTTCAAGCACTCTACTGCTGGCATCATTTTGTTAGTTGTGTATGTGGATGATATTGTCATTACAGGGAGTGATACTACAGGGATTTCATCCCTTAAATCCTTTCTCCACACTCAGTTTCATACCAAAGATTTGGGAATGTTGAAATACTTCTTGCGTGTTGAGGTAACAAGAAGCAAGAAGGGAATATTCTTATCTCAAAGGAAATATGTACTTGTTGTCTGAGACGGGAAAGTTGAGAGCTAAGCCTTGTAGCACTCCAATGATTCCTAACTTGCAGCTCACAAAAGATGGTGAATTATTTGGAGATCCTAAGAGATATAGAAGATTGGTTGGAAAGTTGAATTATCTTACTGTAACTCGTCTAGATATTGAGTATTCAATTAGTGTGGTGAGTCAGTACATGTCCTCTCCAACAGTTAATCACTGGACAGCTGTAGAACAAATTTTGTGCTACTTAAAAGGAGCACCTGGGTGAGGAATTTTGTATGGCAATCATGGTCATACTAGAATTGAATGTTTTTCAGATGTTGACTGGGCAGGATCCAAGGAAGATCGAAGGTCTACTTTAGGCTATTGTGTATTTGTTGGAGGGAATCTAGTTTCATGGAAAAGCAAGAAGCTAAATGTTGTCTCACGTTCGAGTGCAGAATCAGAATATAGAGCTATGGCCAAGTCTGTGTGTGAAATAATGTGGATATATCAGCTTCTGACTGAAGTAGGTCTTAAAACTTCAGTACCAACCAAGTTATGGTGTGATAACCAAGCTGCTCTTCACATTGCATCTAATACTGTTTTTCATGAACGAACTAAGCATATCGAGATTGATTGCCATTTCGTTCGTGAAAAGATTCAGCAAGGTTTGATTTCCACAGGTTATGTGAAAACAGGAGAACAACTGGGAGATATCTTCACGAAGGCTCTTAATGGGGTCAGGGTTGATTATCTTTGTAACAAGCTGGGCATGATTAATATCTATGCTCCAGCTTGAGGGGGAGTGTTACAAACTGTATAATTAAAATAGGAAGATGTTACAGACTGTATAATTAAAATAGGAAGTAAATACTAGGGAGATATGATGTTACAGACTGTATAACTAAAATAGGAAGTAAATACTAGGGAGATATGATTTACCTTGATTGTAGGACAGATTTGTAGGAATTTGATTAGTCTTCTTTCCTAATGTATTCTTTCCTAACATAGAATTTGTAACTTGTATATATACATACGAGATTGATGAATAATATAACAAATTCTTCTTCTTCCTCTGTTTACTCTTATTTTACAACTTCAAAACACCCTTTAGCCTTCTCTTCCCGGATGAGGATATTTTTTCTCTTCCTCTCCGTGTTTTTGGGTGCACTTGCTATGTTCATGTTCACATCCATCAAAGGCACAAATTTGAACCTAAGGCTCATAAATGTGTTTTTCTGGGATATGCTTCCACACAGAAGGGATATTGTTGTTTTGATCCAGTTAGTGGCACCCACTTTGTATCTCGGGATGTCACATTTGCTGAGTTGACTCCTTTCTTTAGTATTTCTCCTGAGGGGGAGAAATCTGAAGAGCCCTTTGCTATGTCTCCAGTTGTTCCTCTTCCCATTCCTCTTGAGTCCTCTCATGAGGTGTCTACTTCTCCCACTGGACCTACCTCCGATATTCCTGTTCCTCCTCCTCCACCTCATTCTCCTATAATTACTCCTCATCCTGTTCTCCAAAGGTGGTACCAAGGCACAGATTTAGACATGGGTAGGTTGTTTCCACTCCTACAGAAGAGCCTCTTGCTCCTCCCATCATTACTGAGGTAATAGGTCAGCCTTCTTCTGACCCATCTACATCTTTCCCAGACCTTGACCTTCCTATTGCTCTCCGCGAGGGTAAGCGGAAGTGTATAACCCATTGTATCTCCAAACACTTGTCTTACAGCCTTCTCTCTCCTTCCTACTACTCTTTTCTTGCTTCTGTTTCTTCCCATGTGATACCTAGGTCCGTACCGGAAGCCTTATCTAAACTTGAATGGAGGGATGCTATGATGGTTGAACTGGATGCTTTGCATAAGAACCATACCTGGGATATTGTTGACTTGCCTGAAGGAAAGAAACCGGTGGGTTGTAAATGGGTGTTTACCATTAAATATCACTCTGATGAATCTATTAAGAGGTTTAAGACTAGGCTAGTTGCTAAAGGCTACACTCAGATGTATGGAATTGACTATCTTGAGACATTTGTTCCTAAAGCTAAGATGACCTCAGTCTGGGTTTTGTTATCTCTAGCTGCTACTTTTGATTGGCCCCTACACCAGCTTGATGTTAAAAATGCCTTCTTGAATGGAGACCTACATGAAGAGGTCTATATGTCTTTGCCTCCAGAGGTGTATGGGAAGGAAATGCAAGGCAAGGTGTGTAAACTGCAAAAATCTATTTATGGTCTTAAATAGTCTCCTCGGGCTTGGTTTGAGAGGATCAGGGCTGCTCTTGTCTCCTTTGGTTACACACAAACTCAACCTGATCATACCTTGTTCTTGAAGAGAAATGGCTCTTTGGTGACCTTCTTGATAGTTTATGTTGATGATATTGTGGTCACGGGTAATGACACTCAAGAGGTCAGTAAACTAAAAATATTTCTTAACTCTGAATTTTAGATCAAAGATTTGGGAGATCTTCGGTATTTTTTGGGCATTGAAGTTGCTAGATCTAAGGATGGTATCTTCATTTCTCAGCGTAAATGTCCTTGACCTCCTTGCTGAGACTGGTAAACTTGGAGCTAAACCAATCTCCACTCCTATTGATCCCAATCATAAGCTTTCTGCTACAGATGGTGACCTTTTATCTGATAAGGGGGTGTTTCAGAGACTGCTCGGGAAGTTGTTATATCTTTGCATGACTCGGCCAGACATTTCCTATGCAGTAAGTGTTATTAGTCAATTCATGCATTCTCCCAGAGATACTCATTTAGTTGCTGCAGCAAGGGTTTTGTGTTACTTGAAAGGTACTCCAGGGAAAGGTATTCTATTTGCCAAACATGGACACATGAAACTAGAAGCTTTCATTGGTGCTGATTGGGCAGGATGTATTGATGATAGGAGATCCACCTCAAGTTATTGTGTTCTGGTCGCTAGGAACATTGTGTCATGGAGGAGTAAGAAACAGTTTGTAGTTGCTAGATCCTCAATTGAAGCAGAATACAGGGCAATGGCACATGGTGTTTCAAAATTATTGTGGCTACGATCCCTTTTAGAAGAATTGGGGGTTGACTACGAGAAGCCAATGATGCTCTACTGTGACAACCAAGCAGCTATCAATATTGCACATAATCCTGCTCAACATGACAGAACTAAGCACATTGAGGTTGATAAACATTTTATAAGGGAAAGAGTTTCCTCAGGAGAAGTTTGTTTGCCATTCATCACATCAGGTGCACAATTGGCTGATATCTTGACCAAGGGAGTTCCGAGAGGGAAAATGACACATTATATAAGCAAGCTGGGAATGATTGACATCTATGCTCAGCTTGAGGGGGAGTGTAAAGAGACTGAGCCAAATGGGTCCTAGTATCTTCTCTTGTAATATTTTTTCTTTTTCTTGTTAGCAAATGAGCCTCTCTTAATAGGCCTGTTATTTCCTTTTTGTTTGATCTCTTTATGTTACTGCCTAGTTGGTCGCCCACTTAAGGGCATACTTGTAATTACTTTAACATTAATTCTTAATAAAAAGGATTGGAGAAGAAAGGGAAGAATAATTTGAACTAGGACACAAGGGAGGTGGTAAGGTAGGTGACACAGGAGGATCAGGAACAGGAGTGGACACAGGAACTGGAACTAGAAGAGGGATAGACTGCTCACTCATTTCCCTAAAACACTCACCCTGAGAAGGATTCGTCAAGAAGAAGTATGTGGACTCAAAAAACGTGACATCCATAATAACATACCGACTCCCAGAGACTGGATCATAGCAGCAGTACCTTTTCTGATTTTTTGCATATCCAAGGAAGACACACTTCTTCGCCTTTGGATCAAGTTTCGGGCAGTGAGGACCAAGGATATGTGCAAAGCAAATACACCCAAACACCTTGAGAGGAATATGAAACATCTCCCCCTCAGGAATAAGGAGACTGAATGGGGTGCTGAATCCAAGTATACGAGAGGACACCCTGTTAATCAAAAATACTGTTGTGAGAACCGCATCACCCCAAAACCAAACTAGAACTGTAGATGTGGTCATCATGCTTCTTGCAATTTCAACAATGTGTTTGTTCTTCCTTTCTACAACACCATTCTGCTGTGGACTGTAAGAACAGTTGCTCTGATGGACAACACCATATTCTAACAGATATGAAGCAAGGTGTTTTTCAAAATATTCCCTGGCATTGTCTGATCTGAACACCTTTATTCGTGTTCCAAACTATGTTAGCAGCATCTAATGTGTAGAGGAGATGGGCTGAATGGCCCATAGACTGTCACTTCATGTTATGTTATGTTTCTCTCTATTATGGGCCTTATTCTGGGCCCATACTCTGTAGTGTTCTGTTTTTTGTATTTTTCTGCCCACTCAAGGACTTCTCTGTAATTTATCAAAGATTAACTTAAATAAAAGGTATTAGAGTGTTAGAGGGAGGTTTAAGTTCGAATTCCTCATCCTCTAACTCTACTTGCCGCAGTTCTCTCTCTCTCTCTTCTTCTCTAATCTTCTCTTGTTAGTTTTTTTCTGGTTTTCTAGCACAGTCCCTACTTCTAGGACTATTTTTTATTTTGGTATCAGAGCGGGTCGTTACTTGGCGTGTCCCTCATGTGGTTCTAGTTCATCCAACTACATGAAGAGGTTCTAGGGCTAAATGTTTACAATCATTCGCCTAGTTCTTAAAGGTCATTGGAGGGTGCCCAAGTTTCTATACACTTGGAGAAGGGTTCGGTGACCAGGAGGAATCAGAGAACAAGTTTTTTTTTCCAGCCTGATTTGAAATCAGAGAAAAGGGTTTTCGAAGCTAGCTCAGAGAACAAAGAGTTCAGCCTGGTTTGAAGTTCAAACCAGAGATACTGTAAGTTGTTTTCTCAAGGTCTTTGTTGAGTCATTTTTGGTATTTGGGAGGACTGTTAAAGCATTCAAAGCACACCTCCATTCGGCCCACTGTTGCTAGACTGATTTCTGGGTTATTCTAGAAGTGTTGTTCGGCTGTTTTTGGGCTTCCAAACTGCTGAAAACTGATTTAAATTAAGTGGTACAAGCCTCTACTTTAGTTCAGTTGTTTCTTGAACCTAGACAAAGTGTTCTTGAAGTGATTTCTGCTTGTTAACAATGAAGTGTTGAATGTTGCATGCATAATGTTTGTAAAAGGTCCTCTTAGGTATTGTGGACTGTTTTCTTTATTCTCCTTGGGAAATTATTGTTGGGAACCAAGAATACATATTGTTTGGAGGCCTGCTAATTGTTCCTTGAAAGCTGAACCAGGGTTTCTTCTCTTTGAAAGTGCTGCCACCGAACTTGGTTTTCACAGCTGTCAGTTCTGAACTGAGTTTGTGTGTTGCTGTGTTTGCTATTATTTCAACTCAATCTGAGTTCCTTAAAGTCAGATCACTTTTAAAGGCTTGCCGAAACCCTAATTGAAACTGTTACATAATGGACTACTCAGAAATTGAGAACAAGAGCACTGCTGAATATGGACATAATTCGGGAACTACAACTGATTCTTGTTGGTTGTAACTACAGTTAAATTGGATGGAACCAATTATTTGGCCTGGTCACAATCCGTAAAAATTCATATTTGCAGTAGAGGAAAGTGGGGGTTTATCTCTGGGAGCAAGAAAGCTCCCCAAGAGGAAGATCCCTCCTATGAGAAATGGGTGCAGGAGAATTATACAATGATTGGGTGGCTTGTGAACTCAATGCAGCCACAGATTAGCCAACATTACCTGTGGATGAACTCGGCTAAAGAAATTTGGGATAGTGTTGCAGAAACTTACTCCCAGAAGTTGAATGTTGCCAGAGCCTACAAATTGAGAAGTGATGTGAAGAATCTAAGGCAGGGGGAGAAATTACTTGCAACATACTTCTCAACCCTGAAATCTCTATGGCAAGAGATTGATTTGATAGAGGCTGTGACATGGGATACCCCCAAGGATGTTGAAACCTATAGGAAATTGGTTGAAAGGAATAGGGTCTTTGAGTTCTTGACAGGACTGAACTCTGAATACGACATTACAAAGCAAAACATCTTGTCCAAGGAAGATGTTTCATTGTCACAAGCATATACTTTGGTCAGCAGTGAAGAAAGTAGGAGGCAAGTGCAGGTTCAAGGAGTCGGTATCAATGATCATTTTGCAAATATGGGAATTAAACCCAAAGGGGTTACAGGAGCTCACAGTGGCACAGGAAGGAGGTGGTGTGTGAATATTGTAAGAAGCCGAAACACACAAAGGACAAGTTCTGGAAATTGCATCCCAATCCTGTACCTATCAGATTCCAGAAGAAGAATGATAGTAGAAAGACAAGAAGTGCGCATGCAGCCACAAGCACAGATACAAAGGTTGAGTCTACCAGTACACAGTTGGCAGCCATGAAAGCTGAATATGAGAAGTTTGGAAAGATGATCAGTCAGCTTGAAGGTGTATCTTCATCATCCATCCCTTCTGGAAGTCCAACCACCATTGCATTTGCTCACTCAGGTATAAAGGCTTCCGCTAACCATGCATCCACCTCAGGTAATCACAAAACCCCTTGGATCATAGACTCAGGTGCTTCTGATCACATGACCAACCTTTCCACTTTGTTTGTTTCATATGATTTACTTCCTAGCCGTGACAAAATCACCTTAGCTGATGGTTCTCTTGCCCCTATTTCTGGCAAGGCAATTTCATGAGCTTGTTTTAACTCAATTTGATACCAGAATTAAGGTTTTCAGATTTGATAATGCAAAAGAGTATTTTGAGAAGAGTTTATCCTTGTATCTCTCTGACATGGGGGTTATTCATCAAAGCTCCTGTGTTAGAACCCCTGAACAAAATGGAGTTACTGAGAGAAAAAATAGACATATTGTTGAAGTTGCAAGGAGCCTTTTGTTTGCCTCACATGTTCCCACAAGATTTTGGGGTGATGCTGTACTTACTGCTACCTATCTCATAAATTGCATGCCATCCAGGGTTTTAGGGTTTAAATCCCCCTTCTGTCTTCTTTATCCAGACAAGGATCTCTTCCCAATTCCTCTTTGTGTGTTTGGTTGTACCTGCTATGTTCACATTCCAAGTGTGCACAGTCCCTACTTCTAGGACTGTTTTTCAACTTAATGAAATTGCCTTACCAATGATGGTACCTCATCTCAGGATCTCATCAAGTAAATCCAAGAATATTGAGATAAATCATCCACAAATTAAAAAAAATATCGATAACCACCAATAGAAAGAACATGATAGGGTCCCCACACATTAGAATGAATAACATCAAAAGGAGATGAACATCTTTTATTACTAGCTTTAAAGGAATGTCTACAATGCTTTCCAAGTTGACAACCTTCACACTCCAGACTTGACAAACTAACAGACTCAAATAGCTTTGGAAACAAAAGACTCAAAAAAGAAAAGGGCAAATGACCTAAACGATTATTGATAACCCTGCATTTTGATGCCTTAAGGGCATCAATTCAGGGGTATTTTCGGCCTTAGAATAGTCAAAGTGTACCCGTTTCCTAGTTAAAATCAATGTTGTGGCCTCTAAGGGTCTCTGCATATTCTGGGGAAAATTGGAAAGTTTTCATGGTTGAAATGCAGTGTGAAGACCAGCTGAGAGGGGGTGTTTTCGTAAACCCAATTGACGCTCATCCTATTGTATTACCATGCTCCCCTCTCCTTAGCAAACCCTAGGGAGCCGTTTTAACCTAATCTTTTCACTCTTAGCAAACCCTAGCCTTAGGATCACCCCAAAACCATCCTAACTCTTCATTATAAACCCTAGGGCACCCATATTTTTGATAAAACCCAACTGCTGGCCCCTTCTTTCTCTCTAATTCCAGCTATATCCACCATTCTCTATAAAAAGGACCCCAGGGGCCCTGGAGAAGGGGTTGGTCAATTCACCTAGTTAACAAGGCTAAGGTTTCTTGAGGAGTTCAAGGATTATAGGAGGGGAGGATGCCCAGTTCTTGTCAGGAGGGGTTTCTGCAAGCTGTTCAACTATTCTATAACTACTGCCACTAGATCTGATCAACCATTCTTTCTTTATTTTCTTTTCTATTATTTTTATTTCTGCAATCTTTTAGATTTAATTCTTGTTCGTTTCTCTGTTTTGCAGATCTGAATTTGTTCAGTTCAAGGCTAAGGTTTCTCGAGGGGTTCGAAGGTTGTAGAAAGGACAGACGCCTGGTTCTTGTCAGGAGGGGTTTCTGCAAGTTGTCTAGCCCATCTGCAGCTACTGCCACCAGATCTGGATTCTGGATCGTTTTTCTAATTTATTTCTTTTATTTCCTTTGTTGATTCCCATTCCTTATTAAATTCTGATTTTTATTTATTGTCTTGTTAAAATTCAAAACATTTAATTTCAGCAATAATAGATTCTATTTTCTTATTTTCTGCAATTCTCGATTGTATTCTATTGTCCGGATATAAGTATATGTTAATTTTTCACTTGCTTCCATGTGGATACGACCCGTTCTCACCCATTTACTACATTAGTAGTTGTTTGATAAACGGTAAAAATTATAAATGCTTAAACTGGTGTTATTTGATAAACAACTACTAATGTACTCAAGGAGGAGGAAGCACATCCAAGAGGTAGGTTTCATTCACTTCACGACCACTCTCAATCGTCCTCTTTGAATCCAGATCTTACAAGATACAATGACCAGGAGAAAAAATTACTGAACAATTCAGATTTTTAATCAAACTACTAACAAATAACAGATTAGTACTCAATTTGGGAACATGAAGAACAGAGGAAAGGGAAATGGAATCACTAATCTTGACAGACCCCTTCCCAGCAATGGAAACATGAGATCCATCAGTTGTGGAGACCCCATCTCTACCAGAACAAAGTTGGTGAGAAGAAAAAATAGTGGAACTATAGGTCATGTGCTCTAAGGCTCCAGAATCTATAATCCAAGGAGGTCTCTCCTTACTTAAAGTAGAAACATAATTTGCAGTGGCATGTGAACTACCTGTGTGAGCAAAGGAAGTAGAGTGTGCTCCACTAGAACCACCTATACATGGTTGTCCACCTGTTGTTGAACTAGAACTGGCTATATCCCACTGGTTTAGAAACTGCCCATACCTCACTAATCTTGACAGACCCCTTCCCAGCAATGGAAACATGAGATCCATCAGTTGTGGAGACCCCATCTCTACCAGAACAAAGTTGGTGAGAAGAAAAAATAGTGGAACTATAGGTCATGTGCTCTAAGGCTCCAGAATCTATAATCCAAGGAGGTCTCTCCTTACTTAAAGTAGAAACATAATTTGCAGTGGCATGTGAACTACCTGTGTGAGCAAAGGAAGTAGAGTGTGCTCCACTAGAACCACCTATACATGGTTGTCCACCTGTTGTTGAACTAGAACTGGCTATATCCCACTGGTTTAGAAACTGCCCATACCTCTCAAGTTTGGCCCTTACTACAGCAGTTGCAACAGACTCCATAGTAGTTGTAGTAGGAGGGACCAGAATGTCACCAGTGATAGCCATGTGAGCATTTCCCTTCTTATTTTTGAGTCTATTTGGCACAAGATGAGGATGAAGCTTCCAACAAGTATCTCTTGTGTGTTTAGGCTTCTTACAGTAGTCACAGATCAAATCCTTTTTGTCTTCCTTCTTGATTTCACTACCATCCCGGTCCCCACCTTGTTTAGGTCTCACAATGCTAACCATGGCTGATTGATCAAACCCAAAATTTTTCATCATCACATTTCTCCTGCTCTCTTCCCCTAACACAAAGGCATATTCCTAGGAGAGAGTAACACTATCCCTGGAAAGAATGTGCTGTCTTGCAATATCATACTCGGGATTAAGGCCAGCAAGGAATTCAAACACCCTATACTTCTCTAGGAGCTTTTGGTAGGCAGTTGCATCCTTAGTGGTTTCCCAAACAACTGTCTCCAGATGGTCAATCTCCTGCCACATGGTTTTAAGGGCCAAAATGTAAACAGCAATAGGTCTATCTCCCTGCCTTGTAGCAATAATCTGATTTCTCAACTAATAAGTCCTAGCAACATTCTCCCTCTGTGAATAGGTTTTCTACAACCCCATCCCATATTTCCTTAGCTGTATTTTCCCACAAAAAGTTTTTACTTATATGGGGCAGCATGGAAGTATACAGCTAAGTCATCACCATATAGTTCTCCTGTACCCACCAGGAGCTGTTAGTTTCAGGTTTCATTTCTTCACTAGTGGTATACCCTAACTTCCCATGAGCACCAATGGCCATCTTTGCAAATTGTGACCATTCTAAGTAATTCGAACCATCCAACTTAATTGTAGTAATGGTCTTAGCCCCAAAAAGGTCTCCAGCACCTCTTTCCACTGGTCTCATTTCACTCTCAGACTTGTTTTCAACTTCGTTACCCTCCATACTTCTCAAAAAGGGGATAGAAGATTACTGTAATATGCAAAAATATCAAATAAATTACTTTTGGTACCAATGACACCCTTCTGGTGCCCTAGATGGTCCTCTCACAAAAGATTCATTTTCTGTGGGACGGGAGAAGAGAGAGAATAGGTAGCCGCTCTCTCCAGAAACCTCCAAATCAAGCAAGACTTGAATTACCCCCTACAGAAAACTCCAAGGAACCCTAAAAAATTAGGGCGCCACTTCTTAGGTCAAAATTGAAGAGTCCAACAGAAACAAGACTCCCCCTTTCTCTAGTTTTTCCTGATCTTGATGGGAAACCCTAGATCATCTATAGGGCAAAACAAATCCACCAAAAAATCCAAAAACTGGGCTTACCTGATATCTTTGATCAGCCTCTTAAATCACCATGCAGTCGGCCGATCTAGGGCTGCATGAGAAAACAGCTCAAGGAACCTTCAGCCCGCTCTGATACCAAGTGGAAATCACCATTTCCAAATCTAGATGAATTCCTTGTGAAGAGAAAGAAGAAGATGAAGAGTTTCAGCAGTAGAGAAGAAAAGAGAAGAAAGAGTAGGATGTCAACTAGAATTAAATTAGTTCTAGTCACCAACCCGTCATTATATTTTATACTTCAATTAAAAGAATATAGATTATAAGAATGCCCTTGGTAGGGCAGCTACTAAAGTAGCTGAACAGTCACAACTTAAAAACATAAGCTAATGGGCCTAAAGCCCAACAACTTCCTAACTTAACAACTTAAAAATAAGAGCTAAATAACTAGGCCCAATAACTAGAAATCGGCCCAACTCAACATGAAGCATACACACCATAAGACTTCTGCTACCCTACTCTCCAAAAAATATGTAACTAAATCCTTCTTGAAGTACTCTCTAGCATTGTTTGATCTAAAAATCTTAGTCCTCACTCCAAACAGTGTGACAACCATCTGATAGACCTATTGCACCAGAATAGGTACCTCATCACGTGATCTCATCAAATATATCTAAAAATACCAAATGTAATCATCCACGAATAAAAGAAAATAGTAGTAACCACCCATGAAGGAAATATTATAAGGTCCCTGTACATCAGTGTGAACAATATCCAAAGCAGAACTTCTTTTATTACTTGATTTAAAAGAATGCCTACAATACTTTCCCAACTGACAACTTTCACACTCCAAAATGGACAACTAAACAGACTTAAACAACTTTGGAAATAAACATTGCAATGAATTAAAAGAAAGATGGCCCAAATGATTATGCCACAACATAATTTGGCCTCCCTCTCCCATTAGTATTTATACTTAAAATAAAAACTATCTACAATGGCTGATATGACCTTATAGGGCGGCTGATACAAAAATCTCAATAGAAAACATAAACACACTACTCTAAAAGCCCCCAATAATATGCTTGGTCCCACTTCCAACTAAACAAATAATAAACAAAATCAAGTAACAAAACTATAAATTTAGCATTCATATCTAAAATTTACCCTAAGCATTTGAAGTTCTTTCGTTAGATATTATTTCCACCAAAACAAAGTCAGATATTATGATGTGACAAAATTCCCTCAAGTGCCATGTCAGTGTCCACATGTGCACACAACAGATATGGTGCCCAACTGCCCATTTTGAAGTATCCATGTATATAGCTGAACAAATGTGTTTACTCAAATGAATTATACACAATGACATCCCGTTTGTCATTATGCTTTGTTAAGTACACCGGATGAATAATGAGATTGCTTTTAAGGTTCTAAAAATCCATGCATATAAAATATATAACTAAACCACTTTTTGTTCTAAACTAATTGTATAAACAAGTTGGACTCCTGAAAAGACAACTTATGAACCAGGGGGAAATTCCAGAGCAAAGTATAGATGAGTTAAACAAATTCCTATGCAGAGAAGAGGGCCAACAGAATGAAGATGTTTAATACATCGGTAACTTACCTCAGAGGTATCTTTTCACTTTGGTGCTCAAGAACAACAACAGCATCCTTACTTGTCCATACAAGGCTATCATCTTCCATCGTAAGGCCCGCATCAACATCAGCCAATGATAGCACAAAGCTGGAAAGGATGTAAAATGAAAAAGGATATATAGATACAGATCTAATGATTTATTCTCCATAACAGAGTAGAATATATTTATATTTATGTTGTTATGAATAACAAAGGTACTGATACTTATAGGAACATAAAACTACTATCTGAAAGGCAAAACATATTGTTAAACAAAGAAAATTAGCTAAAAGAACTGAAAATATTTTCATCAAAACCCATAATCCATCTTCTGCATCCTCATTTGTCGATAGCATCTTCAGAACTCCATGTTCCTACTTCTGATCTGATTCAAATATCTAATTCTAGATGAATTAGAATTCCAAAAAGTTGGAGGAATTATTTCAAAGATTATCAAGTGAAGAATATGATAAGAGTTCAATGGTATTTTCAACAGTGGGTCTACTATGAAAGAGATTTTAGGTATTTCCAATGGCACCAAATTTTTTATATTAAAGGTGTTTTAAGAAAAATGATGGGAAGGGCTTTAGGACCTGATCGTATATAGAATCTTGGATATTTATAGGAGAAGTGGCCTATACAAGGTTTGCTAATGGTTGCTAATGGTGCATTTGGTTTCTGTGACTGGGATGGGAAAATGGAAATATTCCCATAAGATTCCCACTTTCACGCATTTGCTTGTTGCGATGGGATGCGAAAATGTGGTATGTAGTTTCTCAGAAGTTAGGATGCGGGGTCACGCTGATATGGTACAACCCCGGTGAGAAAGAGAAAACATTGAGAAAAAAATATCAGGCTGTCTTGACTGTGACTGGAGTCGTCCTCTCACTGCCTCAACATCTTGACAACAGTCGAGTCTCCAACGACGTCTCAGGCAATATCCGGCCAAGGTAAGGCCAGATCTATAACCCCTAAACCCTGGCAATTATTTTCTTTCCCCTTTTGGCTTTGTCACTCTCTTTCCAGTCGGTTGTAATACACGGTTGTTCACCGACTAAATGTCATTATTTCCAGCAGTATGAAGCTATGATTTTTACAAATCTGCATGTGTACATTGTAGATCTAACATGCTTATCCACTTTTTTTGTCTGTAGGGTTCAAGTATTTCCATTCAACTGTGGGAAGGTAAGAACTCCCTCTCTTTTCCAGATTTATCGTTATGGATATTTGATCTACTTATTCCCCTGCCTCTCCGGTCTGTATCTGATACTTCTTCGGTCTGTATCGTTATGGGTCTTTGCTCATGCTTGTTTGAATAAACGTCTTCCAGATCTGGCTGTGAATTGGGATGTATCATTATGGGTCTTTCCTGTTAAATTTTCTTAGAAAGCAAACACAGGAAAATGAATTTTGATCATACTGTTTCTCAGGAAACAAACACTGGATGCAAAAATGGGAAAAAATATATTCCTTTCTCATCCCATCCTTTCTTGGCAACCAAACGGACCATAAGGTTTCCCTTCCTTTCCCTACCTTTTCTTTCAAACCAAACACAGCCTAATGGAATGCTTCACCCTAGAAGGTAAATTAGGACTTTATCCCCCATATGCATTTCTCTGTAAATATATAGCTGCTTTGAAAATATAATGATAGGAAAACCTATAACCTGTCTCATGGGGTCATGTTACAATGATTTACAACCACTTTTTTTTTTCTCTCTCCAATGCTGCTCCCCTTTTGAACATCCCAAAATTATTTTCACCTGTTTTTTTTCTCACCTAGGACAAAAAGGGTGAAACTGATGCAGAAGTGTCCAACTGAAACAATAGTGTGGACCATATGAGAGGAAAGAAATGATAACAACTTCATTAACCAGAACAGACTGCCTGAAGTGCAAATATAGGTAACTACTGCCAGAGTTGCTCACTGTTTGCAAACAACAGATGAATTTCGAGATTTCATTATTGACAACATGATTAGATATTGGTCCTTTGTTACAGAAATTCCACATTGAGATAGACTAGAAACTGAAATCTGGTTCCTCCACTACAAAGACTAATAAAGTTCAGGGAATTCCTTTAAAGAAGAGATCAATACCTTGTTATAAGGCTTACATCTTTTGACAATCATGGACTCTTAAAATGTGCAGGCAAGTGTTACAATCGAATCCATCGACCGCACCACCAGTATGCTAACCAAGTGTCTTCTTGTGTGTCTTGGGTGGGACAATTTATGCATTTTGTACGTAGGGGATTGCCAATGGTATTATTTTAATTACCAGTATGATTGTTCAACATTTTATTGTATCCTTCCATCAGATACCCAAAATCTTAACATCCTCTTTAAGGGGAGGTAAGTAGTTAAATGGAAACTAAGGTGTAAAGGTTAAGCATAAGGGCCCCCTGAACAAATTATGTGCTTGTACTTATCTTGTTATGCAATATGAAGTGCATGTCTACTAATTTGTGTGCCTTTTTTGTTGTCTTTAACGTGTTGTCTTCTTTTGTAGGCTTACTTGACCCTTTCAAGTGTCACACAAGGCCTCAATGACTACTCTCGTGGCAATTGGTATCAGAGCTAGTTGTTCAACAACACGTTATGTCCCTCAAGTTGCAACAACAATTGCAGCACAATAAAGATGCTACATGGGCTTTTCCAAGCCCACAAGACCGATGAGGAACCAGATGATGAAACCCTCAAAGACAAAGCCTAGAAGGGCCATACATCCAAAATCTAGCAAGGGTGACAGGTAGGCTGACAAGCTTGCTGCCTTTGAGAGTGCATCCTCCATTATGAGGTGATAATTGGGGAGACTCATAATTGAGTAGAAGATACACCTAAATGTTGAAGCCATCGAGAGTTCAATAGCGGAATTGGAAGTCTACTTGAATAGAATCCTAAACGAGGTTCAAGATATCTTGAATGGCACCCTTAAGGAAGTTCTTGGCACTTTTCTTCAGCAAGGGAGTTCCTCCCGATCTACCATTCAAGACCAAGTCGACAAGATGAAAGCTAGATGGGCAAAACGGAAGAGAGCCATGCCCACACCCACTACTATTCAAGTGCAACAAGAGGAAATCAGAAGAGAATGGTTGGCCTTTTTTCCTCATTTACAGTTGATTTCCTAAGCTATTCTAGGAATTATGAAGGGCAATGGAGTTGAATACAAGAACATAGGTGAAATGAGATTAGGTGGAGTAGGTGCTAGTGACCCTTTTGGGGTAGGAACTATAACTACAGTTAAGTATGATGGTACAAACTACTTGGAATGGTCCCAATCAGCCAAAATGGCTATTGGTGCTCGTGGAAAATTGGGGTACTAGTGAAGAGAAGAAGCCTAAGACTAACTCTTTTTAGTGGGTATAGGAGAATTACATGGTGACGTCTTGGCTATGCAATTCTCTATTATCCCATATAAGCAAGAACATTTCATGGGCTAACATAGCTAAGGAGATCTGGGGTGGAGTTGCAGAGACTTACTGACAAAGTGAGAATGTTGCTAGGGCCTACCAATTGAAGAATCAGGTGATTGCTACTAGGCAGGGAGATAAATCTGTTGTAGTTTATTTTTTTTGCCCTCAAAACCTTATGGTAGGAGATAGATCATTTGGAAACTGTAGTTTGGGAGAGTAGTAAAGATGTAGCTACTTACGAGAAGCTGGTACAGAAGAATAGTGTTCGAGTTTCTAGCAGTACACAACATAGAGTATGACATTGCACAACAATATATTCTTTACTATGATAGTGTAACTCCCGCTTAGGCATATGCCTTTGTCTAGAGAAGAAAGTAGGAGGAATGTGATGATGAAGAACTTAAAACCTTGAGCAATCTACTATTGTTAGCATATTAAAACCTAAGCCTGTTGGGGATAAGGGTAGCAATGATGGTAGGAAGGAGGACAAGAAGGACATGATCTGTGACTACTGTAAGAATCCTAAGCATACCAAACATACCTGTTGAAAGCTTCATCCACGTCTTATACCAAATCAGCATAGAAACAAGAAAGGGAATGCTAATATGGGACTGACCAGTGACTTCTCTAGACCACCTACCACAACTTCTTTGGAGTCAATTGTAGCAGCTACAGTTAAGGCCGAATTGGAGAGATGGGCAGTTTCTGAGTCAGAGAGATATGGCCAGTTCCAACTCATCACCGGATGGGCAACAAGGTGCAAGTGGCCTAGGAGCTAATCATTCTACTTCATTCATGGAATGAACCCCAAATAGTTTGGTTGAGGTTTAGATGAGTTTAAGTGTGTTTGAGTATTTTTTTGTATTGTCTCTCTCCTCTGTGTGTGTGCATGCATGTGCACATGCATATGCATACCTATACTGAAAAGGTAAACTGATAAAGTATGAGACAAAAAATGGTCATTTCCCAATGTTGGTCCTAGCTATATGGGGTCTTGGGAAGAGTAGACTAGGATGGTCCTAACTTTTGGCCTTTTTTCTTTCTGAACAAGTGAATTGATCATGTATAATGACCATTTTCTATACAACAGAAAACAACACATACACACACACACACATATTTACATGTTAAGTGTGCATATTTTTATGTTGATGTATATATCAATAGAAAGAAATTTCATAAAAGAATGCATAGAAAGAAAGATGTCCCATAAAACATAAGAACAGAATATATACATAATTATATATAATTATAGATATGTTGTAGACAGGAGGGTGTTTTAGGTAGTAAGACTAGGAGATTTAATTTGGTAGTGATATCAAGAGAGTATGTTGTGCTCACACAGGAACTACTCTGGTTCCATAAGTCCTGTATAGGTTTCCTTCTTTCTTTACATTCCACTTCTTATCCTTGCCACGTTTCGGGCTGTAAGTTGCCCAAAGAGGTCGGTGCTTTAATATAGGATCACTAGAACCATCAGATTCATCCATCCATTGCTGGGAAGATGAAGCAATTGTTAGCAGAGTACATATCCACAAACAAATGTGCATAAACACACATACATACACACACAAAATCAATACAAACCTGACGAAGGAAAAATTTACTTGAGAGAGAAGGATCAGCAACCTCAAGTAAACCAGCAGCAAGGACATCAGCAGAACGTTCCATCTCCTACAGTAAGCATTTTCCAAGATTGAAACAGCCATCTAGTAAAGGTCACTACATGAATCAAGCTTTAGTAATATTAAAGCTTTGGTAACTATAAAGCAAATGGAAAACCTATGTATGGACTGATACACTACCCAGATACGGGTATGGACATGGACATGGATACCAGAAACAGGGATATCACTCTCCATTTCCTAAAATTCTGGACACAGATACAAGCACAGGTAACCCATGTAATATGCTAATATCATTCTTTTGTATCTAGTTTTTGAAGGCGAATGTCATTTTCTCAAGATTTATATTTTGCTAACTATAATGCCACAGAGTACATCTAAAAGTATGCATGCAATATCCAGTATCATATTTTTCTTTTTTGATAATTAATATCCAGTATCATATCCATGCCAGTACACTAGGCAGTACAGGTATCCAGTTACATAGGATGGCATATTAAATCTAATATCTAACCACTTGGAATCCAATATTTGATTAACTTATACACTATTTGTGGTTTGTAAATCCTCAAGCTTTGTTGACTTAAATCAAAAGGCATTGCCTAGGTTAACAGCAGCAAGTTAATTGTTCATGCATTAAAACTGAGATATAGTTTAACCATAGTTGTCAAGACATTGCCTAGCCAACAAGGCAACCAACCATCATGACTTAAATAAGAAGGCAAATTTCTAGGTAATTAGCCTAGATAGCCTTGCACTAAGAAAAGGGGTAAATAAAATTTAATTCAAAATAAAAATATATAGAGTGGTATGGATCCCACACTAGCTCTAAAACATTGTTGTTTCCAAATTCAATTTGGAAATCTCTCTCATATCCACACAAATGCACCAGATAGAACAAGAGCTCTGCCTCTTGTTCTTTTCTCCTTATTATCTCTTAAGTTTTTTATTAGTATAAAATTAAAACCTAGTTGTCTGAAACCGAGAAGGTTCAGACCAGTCTAGTAAGAAAAATACACCAGAAATGAAGAGAAGAAAAGGAAGAGAAGAGAAGAGAAGAGGAAAAAAGAAGGGAAGAGGAAGAGAGAATGTGAGGGTTCAGCTCAATGACAGGAATGCCCCTGTCACTAGAAACAACAGAAAAAAAAAGGTCTAACAGTACTATAGACAAGAAAGAACATATGAACAGGTGGTGGGACCACAAACTGGTCAACCATTTTCTCTACACTCTCCCTCAAGTTTGGAAAATATATTGATCATTCCCAAGTTGCTTAAATCCGCCTCAAGTTTGATTTTGTTGACTGCCTTGGTGAAGACATCGGCAAGCTGCATATTAGTGGCAACATATGGAAGGCACACTTCTTGAGAAGAAACTTTCTCTCGGATGAAATGTCTCTCAACTTCAATGTGTTTGGTTCTATCATGCTGTATTGGGTTGTGAGCAATGTTGATGGCCGCTTGATTATCACAATACAGCATCAAGTTTCCTTCAAACTTAATTCCCAATTCTGTAAGGAGAGACTCCAGCCATAATATTTCAGCAACACCATTAGCCATAGACTTATATTTAGATTCAGCACTAGACCGAACAACAACATTTTGCTTCTTGCTCCATGAAACTAAATTTCCTCCAACAAAGCCACAATACCCAGAAGTAGATCTCCTATTATCAATACAATCTGCATTAGTGTAAACTTCAATCTTTATATGGCCACTATTTTTAAAAAGTATACCTCGGCCTAGACACCTCTTCAAGTAGGCTAAAATTCTCTCAACAGCAAGAAGGTGTAAGGTCTTGGGAGAGTGCATGTACTGACTAACAACCCTTACATCGTACAAAATGTCGAGGCGAATCAAGCATACCTTTATCTTCTAGAAGCTCACCATCCTCTGCATTAGTCTTATGATTTTTCTCAATAGGAGTATCAACAAGCTTAGCTCCTAGTTTTCCTATCTCTTCCAAGAGATCAAGAACATACTTCCTCTGGAAAACAAAAATGCCATGCTTGGACCTTGCCACTTCTATCCCAAGGAAATACCTCAACTCACCTAGGTCCTTTACTTCAAATTCTTGATTCAGAAGCTGCTTAAGAGAGTTAATCTCCTCAATATCACTTCCTGTCACCACAATGTCATCCACATACACAGCTAAGAGAATCAAAGTAGATTCTTTCTTCTTAAAGAATAGAGTGTGGTCAGATTTGGATTGAACATAGACAAATCTTTCTAAAGCAAGTCTGATCTATCAAACCATGCTCTTAGAAATTGTTTTAAACCATACAAAGCTTTCATCAACTTGCAAACTTTCTTACCAGTCTCTGCACCATAGAAACTAGGAGACAACTCCATATACACCTCCTCTTGCAAGTCACCATTTAGAATTGCATTCTTAACATCCATCTGAAATAGAGGCCAAGAGAAGTTAGTAGCAAGAGACAATGAAACCATGGTTTCAAATGTCGCCAAATGTTGCCCGACATATGTTGATGTCGAGGTTCACCAACATGAAAATGGATGGTAATATAAAAATTACATTATTTCGGTCGACATTTCCTATATTTCGGAAATGTCGACCAAAGCAGTCCAAATAACCAAAAAAAAAACAGTTTTTCCTATTATGTCGGAAAGATGTCAACTAATGTCGATAGGATTTCAACTAATGTATATTAATAATATAATGTATTAGTATATTATATTAATATAATACAGTATATTAATATAAATTATTCCATTAATAATTTCTATTTAATATTTCAAATAAAATATTTATAAAAAAGAATTAAAAATATATAAAAACAAAAGAATAAATTAATTACTTTATAATATAAAACATAAAATATTTTTCAAGTAATAAAATATTAACTAGTTAGTATTTTTTAAAATATTTATTAAAATCAGAAAATGTTTATTAAATTTTATAATAAATCATATTCTACATTTAATATAAAAAATCAGAATAAATTTATTAAATTTTATACTAAATCATATTTTATTATAAATTTAGTATTAAAAATCATAATAAATTCATTAAGTTTTATAAGAAATCAGAACTTGTCATAATCTTAATACTACAAAAAGGAGAATCAGTTTATTAAATTTATAATAAAACATAATGTATTATAACTTTAATATTTAAAATATTTAAAAAATCAGAATAAATGTATTTCTATTTACTAGTGTGAAATAAATATATTAGAATTTAATAAATCAGAATTGAAAATAAGAAAATAAAATATCAGATAACCTTGTAAAAACATCAAAATGCATAATAAATCAGTAACTCGTCGTTTACTAATTTGTTATTGATCTTAGTTTCTTAGCTTTATATAATGGTTGGGAATAAGATAATAGTCTAGAAATATGTATTAATGCTTCTTTCGTCATTTTACAAAATATCATTGCATATTTCATAATATTTCCACAATGTCTCTAATTTTTACAATATTTCCCCTCGACATTTCCAACATTTCCGACATATGTCCTATATTTTGGTAAGCGACATTTCCATCTACATCGACATTTTAAACCTTGAGTAAAGCCTGATGGTATTCATTTTTGCAACTGGTGCGAAGGTCTAAGTAATCAATACCATAAGTTTGAGTGTATCCCATTGCCACCAACTAGTCTAGCTTTATACCTTTCAACTATACCATCTGTAATCATTTATGGAGAGTGGGAGAGAGAGAGAAAGAGAAGAAAAGGGAGATACGGTTGAGAGGGAAAAAACAGATATTGTTGGCTGCCGTCAGTTTTCTATTTATATTAACTTAATAAAAAGAATAGAAATTATAAGTATGCCCCTGGCGGCACACCCTAGAACCAAACTAATAAGAAAAAGAAGGACAAGTAACTAACTGATAGTATCTTAAGAAGTCAGCCTACTAACAACAACTATAAAGTAACAATTAAATAAGCCTTACAACACTCCCCCTCAAGTTGGCCTGAATATGTCTATCATGCCCAGCTTGTCACATAACTCATTGTGCCACGAGTATGGAAGCCCCTTTGTGAGGACATCAGCAAGTTGTTCCTTGAGTTGACATAAGGGATGCAAATTTCCCTTTTTTCCAATTTTTCTCTTATAAAGTGTTTATCCACCTCAAAGTGCTTGGTCCTCTCATGTAGGATAGGGTTGCTGGCGATGTTTATTGCAGCCTTGTTGTCACAGTAAAGAGAGATAGGACTATGAACAACAACTCCAAGCTTCCCTAGAAGATTCTTTAGCCAAAGGACTTCAGCCACCCCATGTGCCATAGCTCTATATTCAGCTTCAGCGCTTGACCTTGCTACCACACTTTGTTTCTTGCTTTTCCGGGTCACTAGATTTCCTCCCACAAATGTGCAATACCCACTTGTGGACTTTTTGTCATCCACAACCCCTGCCCAATCAGCATCTGTAAAGACTTCCACCTTTAGGTGATTGTGTTTACTGAATAGTAGACCTGTTCCGAGATATTTCTTCAAGTATCTAAGAACTCTCTATGCTGCCTCCATGTGTGATTTCTTAGGAGAGTGCATGAACTGGCTTAGGACCCCAACAGAATAGGCAATGTCTGGACAGGTCATGGACAAATAAATCAGCTTTCCCACCAACCTTTGGAACTGTTTCACATTTTTCATAGGTTTACCAACACAGTCACCTAACTTGTGGTCAACATCCATGGGAGTATCTGTCGGCCTGGCACCTAATTTGCCTGTATCCTGTAATAGATCAATGGTGTATTTCCTTTGAGAGATAAAGATACCCTTTTCTGAGCGAACAACTTCAATACCAAGGAAATACTTCAGGGGACCTAGATCTTTCACTTCAAATTTAGATGCAAGGAATTATTTCAATTTTTGTATCTCTGATCTCCAACTTCCTGTAATGATGGTATCATCCACATACACTATCAATACAACAACCTGTTCCTGACATCTCTTCACAAAAAGTGTATGATCAGACTGACATTGTTTGAAGCCCATCTGTTGAACTGCCATGTGAAACTTACTGAACTAGGCTCTGTGAGATTGTTTTAAGCCATAAAGAGACTTTCGCAGCTTGCACACCTTATTTTCACTTCCCTTGCACAGAATCCAGAGGGTTAAACCATGTATACTTCCTCCTCTAAGTCACCATTCAGAAAAGCATTCTTTATGTCCAGATGATGCAATTCCCAGTCAAGATTAGCAACTAAGGACAGGAGAACCCTAATTGAGTATATCTTAGCTACTGGAGCAAAAGTCTCATCATATTCAACCCCGTATACTTGTGTGTACCCTTTGGTTACTAATCTTGCTTTGTACCTTTCAACTGTTTCGTCTGCCTTGTGCTTAACCGTGAACACCCATTTACACCCCACGGGGTCTTTCCCCTTTGGAAGATCCACCAATTCCCAAGTTTGATTTTTGTGAAGAGCATTAATCTCCTCCTTCATGGCATCTATCCGTTCAGGGCATTTTAAGGCTTCTGCAACATTTCTAGGAACAGGGATGCAATCAACTGCAGATAGGAAGGCTCGGTATGAGAGGGAAATGTGATCATAGGAGAAAAAATGGGTAATGGGGTGTTTGGTAGTGCATGACCTGACTCCCTTTCGTTGGGCAATAGGAATGTCAAGGTCATCCACAGTATGAGTAGGGTTAGGGAGTGGACTTACCTCCCGGGAGTCTAATAATGTCGGTTGCTCAATGTTTGGCTGCTCCACATCTCCATCACACCACTGATCTCTACGATGTGTATGTTGGAAGACACGGAAGGGAGCAAGGTCCGGAATAGAAGGAAGAGATACCTGAACCTGCTTCTCCTCTTCCACACTACTACTCTCCCCCTAAAGAGAAGCAGGGAAGAATGGCTCAGACTCAAAGGACACATCCATAGACACAAAAAACATACGACTAATGGGATCAAAGCATCGATACCCTTTTTGAGAAGAGGGATACCCCAGAAAAACACAAAGAATGGACCAAGGGTCTAACTTACCTCGAGATGGAGACAAATCATGGACAAAGGAACGACAACCAAAGACTCATGGGAATGGAAAATAAAGGAGATTGAGGGTACAACAACTGATGAGGGGCCATGTAGTTCAGCACTTTGGAGGGCATGCGATTGATGACATAAGCAGCTGCAAGTATAGCATCCACCCAAAACCTCTTTGGAACATTCATATGTAGCATCATCCCGCGAGCTACCTCAAGGAGGTGTCTATTTTTTCTTTCTACAACACATTTTGTTGTGGTGTTCTGGCGCATGAACTCCTATGAATAAATCCGTGGGAGACAAAGAACTCATTGAGCTCCCCATGGAAGTATTCTTTTGCATTGTCGGATTGGAAGATCTGTATTTCAACATGAAGCTGCGTAAATACCATCCTCTAGAAGTCTTCACAATCTTTGGAACTTCGTCTCTACTACGCATAGGAATTACCCATGTATAGCAAGAGTAATCATCGATCAATGTGATAAAGTACTTGTATCCGCCCTCAGAAATTACATTGGTAAGCCCCCATACAACAGAATACACAACATGAAAATGAACATTTGATCTTTTATTACTTGAGTGAAAAGTTGTTCTACAATGTTTGCTCAACTGACACGTTTGACACTAGAACTCTGACACTAAACATGACTTAAATAAAACCGGAAACAAAGATTTTATTATTTCAAAAGAAACATGACCTAAACGACTATGCCACAAAAAAGATTGACTCTTATTTGACTAACTATGTGACTCTGAGGATGACACCGAGAGACCAGCTTTGTTGTTGAAAATGTAGAGACCATCCACTAGGCTCCCTCTACCAATCATCCTCCCAGAAGTTAGGTCCTAAAAAGCACATGAGTTAGCAAAAAGGTTACATTACAGTTTAAAGAGCTTGTAATGCTACTAATTGAAAGCAAATTTATAGGAAGTTGAGGGACATGCAATACACAATTCAGGTTAAGGCCATAGGGAGGAGATATTGATCCTTGGCCTACAATGGAGGAAAAAGAACTATCTATAAGTCTCACTCTATCCCTTCCTGACAAAAGGCTATAAGACTGAAACAAATTCAGCTTACCGGTCATGTGGTTGGAGGCCCCTGAGTCAATGATCCAAGGGGAATCCGTGAGAGTGACATGGAATGCAGAAGCCGTATTACCTGAAGTAGATGCAACTGAAGTAGAGGGAGTACCAGTGACTGAGTTGTCCATTGGTCGCAAAGCCCTACCATAAGATTCCAGGAGCTCTCTGAAGGAATTCATTATATCTTCCTTGGGGTCAGACTTATTAGGGTGGTCCTGGGTACTACCGGCAACCTGAGTATCTTGGGTTTCCACATGTGCTGCATTATGTGCTGTGTTCATTTTCTTCTGACCTTGACCTTTACCTTGTTCTTGATTCTTCACTACCCATTTGGGTTTCCTGTGAATTTCCCAACAAATGTCACGTGTATGCCGTGAATGCCGACAGTGGGTACAGAACAACTTATCTTTATCATCAGTCTTCTTAGTGTCACTTTTCTTCCCTGTGGAGTTATTATTCATTGCAGCCAAAGCAACTTGTTGCTCCCCCTCAGCTGTAACCATCACACTCCGCCTACTTTCTTCCGATTGAACAAGGGAGTATACCTTGTGAACCGTCGGCGACTCTTTGCTTCCTAGGATCTGAACCCTCAACGGTTCATATGCATGGTTTAGTCCCAACAAGAAGGCAAACACACGTTGCTGAGAGACCAGCTTTCTGTAGGCCTTAGCATCATCATCATGTTTCCACTCTATAGCCTAATAATGATCCAATTCTTTACATATGGAGGTAAGGGCTGAATAATATGAAGACAAACTACGATTTCCCTGTTTACAGGTGAAGATTCAGCTTGTAACTGGTAAACCTTGGCATAATGCCTTTGCTCAGAATAGGTAGTTTTGGCCTATTCCCAGATCTCACTAGCGGTGTCTGCCCACATAAAGTTCTTCAAATCAGGTTCCATGGCTACGAGGAGCCAAGACATCACCATATTGTTTTCTTGGTCCCACCTATCATGTTCAGTTGTCTCACCCTTGGGTTCTTTCACCCTTCCATTAATGTAACCAGCTTTACCCCTTGCCGTTACATAGAGTTTTACGCTTTTAGCCTACTCCAGGTAGTTCAGACCATTTAAAGGGGTAATTGGCATGGGAAAAATCATGTTTTCACCTCCCATACTAGCTGTGTTGTGGGTTGGTGTAACCCCCGATGAAGTTGATTCATAATTTGTCATCGGATACTGCTAAAAAATAGTCCAAACACCACACAACTACACAACAGCCACAAACAGAATACCAACCCTCAAGGAATTTACTTCTAGGACGTGAGGAAGAGAACAAGACACTGCTCAAATCAACTCTGAGATGGTTCAGCCATTAAACCAGCCCGGTAATCAATTCAACACAACCAAGGCAGGCATTACTATCAGTCCGGCTGCAGTTCATATAGTCAAACAATCCAACATCCAAACCAATATATATATAACCAAGGAATAAGCCCTTCACACCATCGGCCAAAGAAGACAAAAACAAGAACACACCTATCCAGACTTGTATGAAGGTGCTAACCTGAAATCGACTTCACAGCATCGAACAGAGAAGGGAGTCTCTATCAACATCGCCCTTCTCCGACTAGGGTTTCCTTGGTATTACGACCAAGGAAAAAACCACAGGAAGTGCCGCCAAAAATCTGCTAGGGTTTCCGCTAGTAACCGACTAGGGTTTCCCTATCTTCCACATCCAAAATTTTAAAGAAGGAAACCTTGGTCAAAAAAGGAGGGATCGTAGGCCTTTTACAGCCCAGGAAACCTGCTTTGATACCATGTAATCATTCATGGAGAGTGGGAGACGAGAGAGAGAGAGAGAGAGAGAAGAAAAGGGAGATACGGTTGAGAGGGAAAAAACAGATATTGATGGCTGCCGCTAGTTTTCTATTTATATTAACTTAATAAGAAGAATAGAAATTACAAGTATGCCCCTGGCAGCACACCCTAGAACCAAACTAATAAGAAAAAGGACAAGTAACTAATTGACAGTATCTTAAGAAGTCAGCCTACTAACAACAACTATAATGTAACAATTAAATAAGCCTTACAACACCATCAACATTATACTTCACTGTGAATATCCACCTACACGCAACAGGCTTCTTCTCTCTTGGTTGATTAACCAGTTCCCAGGTATCATTCTTTACAAGGGCATCCATCTCAACCTTCATTGTTTCCCTCCACTCAGGGACAACAAGGGCCTCTTGAACTGTTCTAGGAATGGGAATGACGGCAATGGAAGCTAAAAATGACTTATATGATAATGAAATGTGATTATAAGAAAGGAAATGAGAGATAAAATGGGTAGAGGATGAGGTACACTAATGTTTCCCCTTACGTACTGCAATCAGAAGGTCAAGGTCATCTGAGGATGGCAAAGGTGCAGTAGTGGAAGAGGGTATGTCATCAATAGTAGGAGGTAAGGAAGAAGCAATACTTGAATCTGGTGCTGCAAAAGAGATAGAAACTGGCCTGAACTGATCATTACTAGAACCAACTTGCCACCACCATCTTATGTGGAACACCCTCAATTCTTTACACTTTTGACAATTCCCTTCAATACACTCCCCCCCCCCCCCTTGTAGGAATGGGCAAAGGAACATCTCGAGCAAACACACCCTGCTCACCACTCTCCCCCCTGAGGTGAAACCCTAGGGTAATAAGGGACATCTTCAAAGAAGGTGACATCCATGGATACAAATCTGGTTCTCGAGATAGGTTCATATCAACAATACCCCTTCTGATTTTGTGCATACCCTAGGAAAATACATTTGACAGACTTAGGATCAAATTTTGAATGGGTAGACCCAAGGATTTGGACAAAACAAGTGCAACCAAAGGTTTTTGGAAGAACAGAGAACTACTCCTTATTAGGATACAACAAGTTAAAAGGAGCTTTCATGTCCAAGACTCGTGAAGGAATCTTGTTAATGAGATAAACAACAGTAAGAATGGCATCGCCCCATAAACTTATAGGAACATTAGTATTCAGCATGATGTTTCTTGCAACTTCAAGGTTGTATCTATTTTTCCTCTCAGCTACACCATTCTGCTGAGGTGTATGAGGACAAGTGCTCTGATGAATCACTCCATGTTTAAGAAGGTAAGAGGATAGGGGTTTTGCTTTGGCATTATCAGATCTGTGATTTCTTATTTTAACCCCAAAATGAGTCAGAATCATTTGATGAAAAATGTGGGTCAAAGTGGGAACCTCATCTTGAGAGCGCATGAGGTAAACCCATGAAAACCGAAGTGGTCATCAACAAACAATAGAAAGTATTTATACCCACCCATAGCAGGAATATGATGAGGCCCCCAAACATCAGTATGCACAATTTCAAAAAGAGCAAAACTTCTTTTATTACTTTGTGAATAAGTTGATCTACAATGCTTTGCCAACTCACAATACTCACACTTTAGACTGGACACTTGGATTGACTCAAACAAATTAGGAAAAAGACTCCTTAAAGACCCAAAAGAAAGATGACCCAATCGATTATGCCAAAGCATAATCCGACTCACAGACTGTGACACAAAAGACTTCCCATCTTCTTTCCTCTTCCCGGGTGGATGTTCAAGCAAGTAGATCCCATTTGTCTCACGGCTAGTCCCAATCACCTTCCTCGTAGCCAGATCCTAGAAAACACAATGATCAGGGAAGGTTATTGAACAGTTCTGGTGTTTAGTGGTACTACTGATAGAAAGCAGATTAGTGCTTAGTTTAGGAACATGCAGAACTGAGGATAAGGAAATAGCATCAGAGACATTGATGTCTCCCTTGCTTGAAATAGGGACAAGAGAGCCATCAGCAATAGACAATTTGTCTCTGCCAGAGGACAAGCAATAGGTGTGAAATAATAAAGATAAACCGGTCATATGATCAGATGCACCTAAATCAATAATCCAAAAATGGCTAGTGTTACCTGGGGTAGAGGCATGATAGGCAGAGGCCCTTGTACCTGATTGAGCAAAAGTAGAGGTGAAAGTAGAATGAGACTGTCCAAAGCCACCTTCACTCTCCAGCTAAGATAAAGCAGCCCTAACAAAGCCAATGCATCAAGAGAACTGGCTATAGTGTTGGCTCCTTAGTGTTGGGAGCTCCTGTAGTCACAACTGTAGATGAAGTTCCTATGGTTATAGCTGCATTAGCATTTCCCTTCTTGTTCTTAAGTCTTTTTGGAATTAGCTGAGGATGAAGCTTCCAACAAGTGTCCTTTGCATGTTTTGGCTTCTTACAGTAGTCACGAAACACATCCCTCTTTCCATCCTTCTTTACCTCCCTCTCCTTATCACCTCCAGTCTTTGGTTTTATAGCTGCTAAAGTTGATTGCACAGATGGGATCTGCAACATAACTTTCCTTCTACTCTCCTCACTATGTACCAAAGAGTAGGCTTGAGATAAAGAGTCACTCTCTAGTGAGAAGATGCTGTCTTACAATGTCATAGTCAGAGTTCAGCCCAGCCAAAAATTCAAACACTCTATATTTCTCAACCAATTTCCTGTATGTAGTAGCATCCTTTTGGCTCTCCCACTCGATAGTCTCAAGATGATCAATCTCATACCACGATGATTTCAAGGTGGAGAAATAGACTAGCACAAGTTTCTCCCCATGTTTAAGATAATTCACCTCCATTTTCAGTTCATAGGCTCTAGCACCATTAAGGGAGGTTAGGTTTCCTTCATATTGTCCTAAATCTCCTTTGCCCAAAGATAGTTTCCATTGATATGAGGCTGCATGGAGTTGCATAACCAAGTCATAACCAAATAGTTTTCTTGAACCCATTTAGCAAGGGAAGGGTCCTCCTGTGTTGGTTTCTTTGTGTCTCCCATCACATACCCCAGTTTTCCCCTCCCTCCAATGGCCATCACAACTGATTGGGCCCATTCCAAATAGTTTGTTCCATCAAACTTGTCTGAAACCAAGAAGGTTCAGACCAGTCTAGTAAGAAAAGAGAAGAGGAGAAGAGGAAAAGAGAAGAGGAAGAGAGAATGTGAGGGTTCAGCTCCCTTAGTCTGATTGTCACAATAGAGTTTCATTGGAGTATTGATGTTGTACCCTACTTCCTGTAGAAGGTTCCTTAGCCACACTAATTCACAAGTAGTATGCGCCATGGCCCTATATTCTGCTTCTGCACTACTTCTTGCCACGACTGTCTGCTTCTTACTTTTCCATGTCACCAGGTTACCTCCCAGAAAAGTGCAATAGCCTGTGGTAGACCGCCAATCAGACATAGAACCGCTACTTTTGTATATCAAACCGCGACTTGGAGCCCCTTTTAAATACCTCACAATTCTCAAAACTGCATTCCAATGAGGAATCAGAGGTTTTTGCATGAACTGACTCACCACACTAACCGCAAATGAGATGTCTGGCCTAGTAATGGTTAGGTAGTTCAGTTTACCTACAAGTCGTCGGTATCTGCCAGGGTCTTCAAACACTTCACCCATATCAATGCTTAGCCCAGTATTTGTGTTCATAGGTGTTTCAGTTGGTTTAGCACCCAACAAGCATGTTTCTTTCAGCAAATCAAGCACATATTTCCTCTAGCACAAATTAATACCATACTTAGATCTTGCTACCTCTATCCCCAAGAAATATTTCAATTTACTAAGATCCTTTGTCTGAAAATGATCCTATAGATAAGTCTTCAGCCTGTCAATACCCACGTTATCATTCCCGGTAATAACAACATCATCTACATACACCACCAATAGTATTTTTCCTCCCAGAGAGTCATGACTAAATACGGAATGATCAACCTGGCACTGTTTCATACCAAACTTCTTTACTACCTCACTAAACCTACCAAACCATGCTCAAGGAGACTGTTTAAGCCCATATATAGCCTTCCTTAGTCTGCACACCTTATCATCCTCCCCCTGAGCAACAAACCCTGGAGGTTGCTCCATGTAGACCTCCTCGAGTAAGTCACCATGCAAAAAGGCATTCTTGATATCAAGCTGATATATCGGCCAATCATACATAGCTGCAAGAGAGATCACAACACGAACTGACCCTATCTTAGCAACTGGTGAGAAGGTCTCTATGCAGTCAATACCATAGGTTTGGGAGTATCCTTTTGCAACCAATCGCGCTTTCAGGCGTTCAACACTACCATCAGGCAAATACTTAACTGTATAAACTCATTTACAACCAACAGCTTGCTTCCTAGGAGGAAGAAAGATGAGGTCCTAAGTATGATTATGATGAAGGGCTGAAAGTTCTTCCATCGCACGGCACCACCCTGGAGAGGCAAGGGCTTCCTAGACATCCTTAGGGACAACAACTGATGATAACAAGGTGACAAACTGACGATGGGAGGTGGAAAGGTGAGTAAGTGAAACATAATTAGAAATAGGATGAAGGGTGCAAGTGTGTTTACCTTTCCGCAAGGCAATGGGGAGATCAAACTCAGATGCTGGGTTCAGGTCTGGAGCCGGATCTATCGACGGAGATGTAGCCGGAGGAGTAGTAGCTGGTACGCGTGGGCGATGTGTATACACATGACATGATAGGTGGGCGTTCAACAGGTGGTGGCACCGGAGACAAGGATTTGGTCACGACTGGAACAAGGGGAAGAGGGTCAGCAACGGGAAGTGGAAGAGGAAGAGGTGATCAGGAGGAAGAAGCATCAACGGACCCCAAAAAGAACGGAGTATATTCAAAGAAGGTGACATCAGCACACTTAAAGGACCGTCGAGAACTAGGATGGTAACACTTATACCCTTTCTGGGTCCGAGAATAGCCAAGGAAGATGCACTTGAGAGAATGGGCATCGAACTTGTCATTCCCGAGACCCAAATTATGGACGAAGCAAACACACCCATCACTCCAAAAGGGTGAAAGTGGGCATCCGATTAATCAGATCGTAAAGGTATGACCATCAAGATCGTAAGAGGGAATGGAGACAAGGCGGGAAACAAGATCGTAAACGGAGAATGACCATCAATGATGAAAGTGGGCATCCGATTAATCAGAAAGCAAGAGGTAAGCACCGCATCACTCCAAAAGGGTTTGGGAACATTCATGTGATGCATGAGGGATCGTGCTGTTTCCAAGAGATGGCGATTCTTTCTCTCAGCCACCCCGTTTTGTTGTGGGGTGTAGGTACATGAGGTCTGATGTATAATGCCGTGTTGGTCCAGGTATTCTTGAAATGATGAGGATATATCAGAACGGAAAACTTTAATGTGAATACCAAATTGATTACGAATCTCATCATAAAATTTCTGAAAAATGGTAAACAATTCACTTCTTTCTTTCATTAGATAGAGCCACGTCATCCTTGAAAAGTTATCTACAAAAATGACAAAATATTTATATCCATTATATGACATCACTTTATAAGGACCCCAAACATCGGAGTGAATCAAAGAAAATGGACTCGAAACACAGTTATAAACCCTAGAACTAAAGGGAACACGAAGGTGTTTCCCAAACTGACACGACTCACAATCCAAAATAGAAAGATGACTCAAAGACAGAACTAAAGACTTCAAGACTTTTAGTGACAGATTACCAAATCGGTAGTGCCACTGGGGAGGAGAAAGGGATGAATGGAGAACTGTTGAAGTTCTTCCACCACCGTCAAGATAATACAGTCGACCAGCTTCATGCCCTCCACCAATCTTCATCCCCGTCTTGAGATCCTGAAAAACACACATAGAGGGATAAAAACTAATGGAGCGGTTAAGCGATTTGGTCAGCTTACGAACAGACATAAGATTAAAAGGCAATTTAGGAACATACAAAACTGAGGAGAGGGATACAGGGTCTAGGTCAACATTACCAACACCACAAATTGAGGATGTGGAACCATTAGCAAGGGTGACAGATTGTGATGTTGAGCAATGAGATAGGGAAGAAAACACACCTGGAGTTCCAGTCATGTGATCGGAGGCTCTAGAGTCAATGATCTAGGGATTGGGTGTGGATGCCAAACAAGCCATACCTGAGTAAGCGAAAGTCGTCGTGTTCTGCTGTGATTGGATAAACCTCTCATATTCATCACGGGGAACACTCATCATTTCCTTCATAGGACCATCTGCGGATGTAAGAGTTATCTGATCAGATGAATGATTCTCCTGTCTACATCTAGAACTGGTGTCACTAGTCACGATGTGATTGGCCCAGGTTGAGGGTGGACCATGTAGATCATAACAATAGTTAATGGTATGTCCATCCATACCACAATGAGTGCACCTCCTCGGGCCTGAGCCATGTCCTCTACCATGGACTCCCCCTGAATCTCTACCCCAGTACAACCACCACCACGATTATAAATAGGCCCACCATTGCCACTTCGGCCATACACCAGACCACTACTACCACCACGGCCAGACAGCTCCCCGAGCTCCACCTCTAGCACCACGGCCTCTCGACACAGCAAAGGCAAGTCTATCTGAGATATTAGAGTTCTCAGTAGATCCGATAGAAGTCCTCCGGAGTCGAGCAAATATCTCTTCTAAAGAGAGGAGAGTTGATCCTCCTAGTATTTGAGCCCGTACTGGTTCATATTCAGATTTCAGTCCCACCAAAAATTTAGTCACATCAAGTTGTTCTCTTTGTTGTTGCTGAATCTTGACATCAGAAGTGAGAGGGTGATAGACATTCAACTCATTACGTATGTTTCTCATACTGGCATAGTACTCAAGACTTTGCCCTGTTGTAGATTAAAATACTCCCGATACAGCTAATACACTATTGTTGTATTGTCCTGACCCGAATACAATTTCTTTGCATGGTCACACACATCTTTGTCAATGTCAAGAAACATGACATTTACACTAATCCCGGGTTCCATACTATTCCATAACCATGTGATGATCTAAGCATCCTCTTGCTCCCAGTCTTCATACTCGTGAGAGTCAGTGGAGGGTTTCTCCTCTCTTATATGTTTTACCTTCTTCTTTGCCTTCAGAAAGACTTTGACGGATTTATCCCAAGGCACATAATTCTCTCCATTTAGTTTAATGGAGGTCATCTCTGCACGCCCTTGAATTTTTAGGGGCTGATATAGTCCTCGGCGTTGAACGGCTTCAACAATTGGGCCCAGTAATGTGCAATTGGGCTGATTTGACGATGCAGTTCCAACATGATTGAATCACCTACTTATTAAGGGGAATCATACCTGTCTCGGCCACAGTTGAACCTCCCCACCGCATTCTCAAAAGGTGTCAATATTCAGAGACCCCCTTGTTAATGAGTATGAGCCCCATGCCTCTTGGGCCGACATTGATTGCTGATGATACCATAGCCCAAAACCCAGAGCAATAGGACCAACTCCAACAGCTCCTAAGCGAATATAGGGACGTATTCCAAGAGCCATCTGCTCTTCCCCCCACTAGACAGCTGGAGCACCGGATTGTTCTCCAACCGGGAGCTCCTCCCGCAAATGTCCGCCCGTATAGGTACCCACACTATCAGCGGGTAGAAGACAACTGGGTCATCCATATTCTCAAAAATTGAAGTTTCTGTTTGATTCTAGTCTAATTAAGAATAAAATTCCTCCTGTTCATACTTTTGATGTTTCTTGCATTACTAGTTGTTTGAGTAAAAGTCATGTTTTACCTTTTCTTCACACTTCTGAGCACGCCACTAAACCTTTTGAGATAATACATAATGATGTTTGGTCTACTTCTATTACTTCACAATTGGGATACAAATGCTTTGTATTATTTATAGATGATTGTACCAGATACACTTGGATTTGTTTTCTATGGCACAAATCGGATGTCTTTGCGACATCTAAATTACTCCATACTATGGTGCAAACTCGCTTCAAGTGTAATGTGAGTATCCTCCGTTCAGATTTAGGGGGAGATTATAGAGACGAAGACTTTCAGGCCTACTTGAGGAGTTATGGAATTCAATCTCAGCACAGTTGTCCAAACACTCCTCAATAGAATGATGTAGCTGAACGGAAGAATGGACATATCCTCAGTGTTGTGCAGACATTACTACAGGAATCCCAAGGTCTGACTTCATTTTGGGTAGAAATAGCCAGTACAGTTGTGTATTTGATCAACTATCTTCCTTCTTCTGTTCTTAGCAATACTTCTCCCTTCCAAAAACTCTTTGGTCATCCCCTAGATTTCTCCAGTCTTCATGCTTTTGGTTGTATTTGTTTTGCACATCTTCCTGTTCGTGAATGTTCTAAATTAATTGCTCAGTATACTGCGTGTGCCTTTGTGGGATATAGTTCTGACCACAAAGGATTCTTGTCTTATGACCCTACCATTCATCATATTCGGATTTCATGGAATGTTGTGCTTTTTTAACACATTTCCTTCTTTGCTAGAATTGCTAAGTTGTTTGATCCTTCTATCTCTGTTTGTAGGACTTTGATTCAGATAACACTCCTACTTCCTCTACTGAGAGAGACCTTCTCGTCTTCACCCGCAAGCGGCCACGTGTCCCAGATCCTACACCTACAACCCTCCTTCCACCCAGTCTAGAGCATCCTCCTTCTACACCTCCTATAAGTGACATTTCGCCCCAACCCAAGATACTCCTATTTCATATGTTAGTTCTCCTATTCCACTTCATCGTTCTACTCATATTTCTTGACCTCCTGACCACTATGGTTTTCCTTCAAGCCATAGCTCCTTTTCTGTTGTACTTTCTTCCACAGATATTCCTAGTTCTTATCAGCAAGCCATTAGAAGTCCTCATTGGAAAGAAGCCATGGATGTCGAAATTCAAGCCCTCCATGAGAATGATACTTGGGACCTTGTGCTTGCTCCTCTAGATGCTTCTATTGTTGGAAGTCATTGGGTCTATACGATCAAACTAAAATCAGATGGTTCCCTTGATCGATACTAGGCTCGGTTAGTTGCCCAAGGATACAGTTAGGAATATGGGATTGATTATGAAGAAACTTTTGTCCCAGTTGCTAAGATCACCACAATTCGGGCTCTTCTTTCCGTATCTACTGTTCATTCCTGGATTATCTACCAATAGACGTGAAGAATGCTTTTCTTCATGGTCAATTGAAGGAGACAGACTACATGAAGCCTCCACATGGATATTGTAGTAATTCTTCACGTGTCTATCGCCTAAAGAAATCCCTATATGATCTGAAGTAGGCACCTAGGGCTTGGTTTGAACGCTTTCGAGATGTTGTAGCTGGGTATAGCCAGAGTTCCTCTGATTACTCTCTCTTTGTTAAGAAAAGGCCCCAGGGTATTACTGTTCTACTATTGTATGTTGATGACATGCTTTTAACTGAGGATGATTATGATGGCATTTGTGAGTTGAAGTCCTTACTTCATAACTCCTTTCACATAACTCCTTTCACATGAAGGACTTGGACCCTCTTATTTCTTGGGTTTGGAAGTCCATCGTAGTAGTCGAGGGTATTTCATTTGTCAGTAAAAATATGCCTATGATCTCATCAAACTAGTTGGAATAAATGATGAGAAACACGTTGATACCCCTCTAGAACTGAATGTCAAGTTATCTAAATCTGAAGGCCTAGTTCTTCCTTATGCTACTTTGTATCGTCAGCTTGTTGGCTCTCTGATCTATCTCACTATGACTCCAACTGATATTTCACATGCTGTTTAGGTCGTTAGTCAATTTGTTTATGCCCCTCGTCAACCTCATATGACTGTTGTTCGCCACATCATCTATTATGTTAGAGACAACTTCTCAGGGATTGTTTTTCTCTTCCTCATCACCCATACAATTGAGAGTTTATGTTGATGCAAATTGGGCTGGTTGTCTTGACACTCGTCGATCCACTACTGGGTGGTGCGTCTTTAGGGGTGACTCTCTCATCTCCTGAAAGTGTAAGAAACAGCAAACTATGTCTAAGTCTTCTACCAAACCTAAGTATAGAGACATGTCTTCTACTTGTAGTGAGTTTGTTTGGTTGAAGTCCCTCTTCATGGATCTCGGTACAACTTCCTACTCCTATCCCTCTATATTCCGACAACACAAGTGCTATCAAGATTGCATCTAATCCTGTCTTCCTTAGATGACTAAACATATCAAGGTGGACTATCACTTTATTAGAGACCTTTTCATTGCTGGCTATATATCTCTTCCTCATGTAGCCGCTCACATGTAGATTGCCGACATCTTCACCAAGGCCATGACTAAGAGTCGACACCTCGTTCTTATGGGCAACACATCAGTTTGGGGGGAGTGTGAAGATATATCTTAATGTACATTATTAGTATAGCCCTTGTTGTACAGTATTCTTATTATTTTATTTGTTCTTTTTATCTTTCATCCCTATAAGGGCATTCTTGTAACTGTACATATCTTTTAATATAAAGGGGGCTCTTTGGGGTGGGGGTCGACTATTCTTGACACCCCCAAATCTGCTCTCTCTCTTGTTCTCAGTTTGGTTCACAATTGTGTATATTAGTTTTTCATGTGTCAAATAAGATGAGAAAGGAAAATGTTATGTATAAGTATCCTCAAGAATACATGAGATATGAAAAGTTGACTCATAAGTCTCATATCTCATGCAGACCCTTCAAACATTTAGAAAAATCCCATTCTAATGACCACTCTCAAACATGAATCTGCATTCTCATGTTTGTCAGACTGAGATTTTACAATAGCACAAAGCAATTTCTCCTACTGGGGATGCCTTATTTGTAGGCTCAGTTTTGAAAACCTTGCAAATTGTAGATTTTTCGGTCAAATAATGCATAATGCAACAGCAATAAACATTTGACACATCCACAATAGTCACAGTTTAGCAAATGAAAGCAACAGAGTATATAGAATAAGCACATACTTCTTTAAGAATAGCACCATCCAAATATGTCTTGGTATGAACATGAAAACGACCATCCTTCTTTGTCTCTTGCAGAGAATGACCTCGCATTGCTTTTGAAACAGCAATTGCCAGTTTTTCATGGTGATGTAATGCATGTGAACCTCCAATAATTACTACTTCCTGCCCAGCATGGACCATCTTCTTCACCTGAAAAAGACAAGATATGGAGAAAGATAAAACAATCCCACCGTACAAAATTATTAAATTTCCTTTTATGAGGAAAACATATGTTCTCAAAAATTTGATGAATACAAATTAATAAGATAAATATTCAACAAGAGTACTTGTTGCAAGTATACCGATGCAAAGCCTCTAGTATCCTACCCTCTCAAAATTGTTTTATTAATTCACCTATCAGAAATTCTCGGTCCTTAATGTCATGCAAGGTAATAGTGTAAAACATATACTTAAAAAAGGAAATGAAACAACCGGTATCTCCACAAGAATACCAATGACCAGAGCTTAAAATTTCTTGGTCTCCAAATCAATGTCATGGCTGCAATATATTGACCAATCTGACAATTGCAAGTTAAAGTAACCTCTCTCCCTCCCTCCCTATCTTGGAGTGGTAAAGTAGATTTTTTAGAACTTAGAAGCATCATCAGGTCAATATTATTAAGATTAGTATAGGGTCACCCACTTTCTTAGATCCAGCAATCTGCTAAGCGGTGTGTATGAATAAACATCCAAAACATACAAAATATCATCCAAGGAGTAAAGAGAACTTACTGTTATGAAGCATACAAGAAGAAGAAAGAAGATGTGACAGATATGCTTTGAGTGATATTTCTTACCAATTTCTTGTCAAATATCTTCTGCAAGTAAAATCATAGTTTACAAGAATTGTTTTCCATTTCCCTGATTTAGTCATGTACAATCATCCTTACATCCTACCCAATCTCCATCAGTGTATATTTCAATCTTCATATGTCATTATTTTTAAAAAGTATACCTCAGACTAGACACCTCTTCAAGTAGGCTAGAATACTTTCAACAGCAGGAAGGTGTGGTCTTTGGAGAATGCATATACTAACTAACAACACTAATAGCATAAGAAATATCAGGGTGAGTTAGGAAAAGATAGAAAAGCTTTCCCAGAAGTCGTTGATACATAACTTTATCTTCAAGAGGTTCACCATCTTCTGCATTTCTCTTATGATTTTGCTCAATAGGTGTGTTAGTAGGTTTAGCCCCCAATTTTCTAGTTTCTTCTAGGAGTTCAAGAACATGTTTTCTCTAGGAAATAAAAATGCCATGCTTGGATCTTTCCACTTCAATCCCCAATAAGTATCTCAACTCACCCAGATTTTTCACTTCAAACTCTTGATTAAGCAACTATTTAAGGAAATTAACTTCATCAATATCACTCTTTGTCACCACAATGTCATCAACATACACAACTAGGAGATTCAAAGTAGAGTCTTTCTTCTCAATGAAAAGAGTGTGATCAAACTGGACTTACACATAGAAGAATCTTTCTAAAGCAAGTCTAAATCTATCAAACCATGCTCTTGGAGATTGTTTCAAACCATACAAAGCAGTCTTCAACCTATAGGCTTTTTTACCAATATCTACATCATAAAAACAAGGAGGTAACTCCATATACACCTCCTACAAGTCACCATTTAGAAAAACATCCTTAACATCCATCTGAAACAATGGCCATGAGAAGTTAGCAGTAAGAGACAACAAAACTCTGATGGTGTTCATTTTGGCAATTGGATCAAAAGTTTCCAAGTAATCAATACCATAAGTTGTGTATCCCTTAGCAACTAGTCTAGCCTTGTATTTTGCGACTACACCATTGGCATTATACTTTAGGGAAAATTCCCGATTAGTACCCTATACTTTGGGCCTAGTGCCACTTGGTCCCCAAACTTTCAAAATGTGCCAATTTAGTACCTATCGTTAACCACCCATTAAGTGGAATGTGAAAAGACACAAATGCCCCTTGAGTGCCATCTAATTTTCTTATTAACCATTCGCTTAAATCAGAACCAACTACCAAATTTTTTGTCCCTTTAATTTTCCCCTTTAAATCAAATCCTTTTTCCTTAACCACAACTAATAGATTTGAGCAATTGTGCCCTTTTAAACCAGTTCTGAAGCGTAATCTTGTTTCCATGGGTCGGAAATTGGGTTTCTTCCAAGTATATCTTTGCATTAATAACAGCTTGTGTGACCATTAGGCACCCCTACCTTTGGTCCCTACCCACTACTCTCTAGTCTCTACCCACACTCTACCTACCAAAAGACATTGCGTTAATGTGTTGTCTCTTCCTTCTCTTTCTCCTGCATACAATTTCAAAAGGTGGTTATTTTTCTCCGTTCCCATGTGTATTAAGAAAAGTAGTTGATAAAAAGGTTGTTCATACAACCACAACTACGATAAGTAGATTTGATCTCCAAGTTTCAAATAAAAAGAAACCCAAAAAAGAAAAATAATAATAGAATCATATATTTGCGGCAATTAGAATGCCGGATGGGAGGCAGGGGACTTTCCTACACAATTGAAAGGTCTTCCCCTTCATAGGATAAAACATTCGCTTCTTGTCCTTTCCATATCCATTGACAAAGAGAGTCCAACTCATCTCGCATGTACCTAACAGTTTATCGTGTCCATATAAATCTCAAGCTTCGAGCCTTCTCTTATACAAGGCCCTTCATCTTTTTCCAATTTCTCCTTTCTAGGTACGCAGTTCTGTGTAGCTGACTGGTGTCACAATCTGTAACCTTGATTAGCCAATAAAACCAAAAATAATATAAAATCTTAGTCATTTGTCAAGCCAGACTAATAAAACCCTCAACCCCCAATGTATTAGTTGGAAGAGAAGGGACAAATGAATCTGAAGTTGTTGTCTATTCTCCTCACCGTATACTATGGAGTAAGCTTGAGATAGGGTGATACTATCTCTAGTAAGAAGTTGTCTCACGATATCATAATCTGAATTTAATCCAGCAAGGAACTCAAACACCCTATTTGTCTCAACTAGCTTCCTGTATGTTGTTGCATCCTTTTGGCTCTCCCATTTGATTGTTTCCAAGTGATTTATCTCATGCCATAATGATTTTAGAGTGCAGAAGTAAACAGATAAAGGTTTCTGCCCCTACTTAAGGTTGTTCACCTCACTTTTCAGCTCATATGCTCTAGCATCATTAAGGGGCTAAGAGTAGATTTCTTTCATATTATCCCAATTTTCTTTAGCTGTTTTTGCCCAAAGATAGTTCTTGCTAACATGGGGCTGTATAGAGTTGCATAACCAAGTCATGACAAGATAATTTTCTTGAACCCACTTGGCATGCTATGGATCCTCCTTTGGTGGCTTTTTTATGTCTCTTGTCACATATACCAACTTTACTCTTCCTCCAACGGCCATCATGGCCATTTGAGCCCACTCTAAATAATTTATTCCATCAAATTTGACAGATGTAATCTGAAAGGAGTTGTTGTCAACAACACTTCCAGTCCCCACAGAACCTTCTCCATAGGATTTAGAGCCATTCCCAGTAGTTTCCATGCTGAATATACCCCAAAGAAAACACAGGATAGTGAAAACTGCACAATATTACTCCCCCTTTCTCACAAATCAGTTGTCAGGAGCTGTTCTGAATCTCCACAATAGAAACAGTTCACAGGCTTCTCCTGGACTCTAGAGAGAAGAGAAATAAGATGAAAAAGGAAGGTTATGCCCATATCTGATCACTTTCTTGCTGAAACCCTAGAATCAGCCCTGGAGAAAACCTGAAACTGATAACTGCTCTCTCCAGAGGATTCAAAAACACTCATAATAGCTGTCAGCCTGAAAAGGAAAGTGAAACCTACCCAGAAAAGTCTGAGCACCACTTTCAATCACTGATTTCAACCCAAGAATACAAACCGACCTATTTCTCTGACTCTTCCTGCCCACCAGGCAAATCTCCAATGACCTCCAAGAACCAGGCAAGAAAAGCTGAAAACTCCAATGGTCTCCATGAAAACTCCAGTCCTTATTTCATTTATATAGATAGATAGATAGATAGATAGATAGATAGATATAGATAGATAGAAAGATAGATAGATAGAGAAATAGAGAGATAGATAGATATAGAAATATATTATGGCTCTTGGGGTGGGATCAATTCATTCAGTTTTCACCCCAGAATTCTGTCTTCTCTTCTCTGGTACAAACTGCTTGTTTGACATAAGGGGTGTATTCCTCAAAGCTGATGGTAGTGTTTTTGGGCCTTCAGTGGGCCAACTGGGATGGCTGATGCCTCAGAGGCTGAAATTAGAGTGCTATTGACTGGCCTGAGGATTGCAGTTTCTATCCAAGTCAACACTCTTGTTGTTGAGGGGGACCCTAAGAATGCCATAGGATGGACTGCAGTTAAAGACTCTGGTCCTTGGAGATTAGCTTATTAAAGACAAATTCTGTGGAGAAGAAACCACTAACCTAAGTATCAGTTTTCTTTTCCAAATCATTTTTGTCATTCCCACCAGGCAAGTAAATATATTTACAGGGAATGTGTAAAGCAGATCCCACAGTAAAGGCACTCTCTATATACAGAATGCAGAAGAATAAATTGAAAGTAACACCATGGTAAAAGGGGGAAATAAGAAAGAAATTATGGAGCACAGCATCACGCAAGAGACTTGTCAAACTAATCAGTCAGCACCCTCCCCCCCATTTAAGAATGTCCATATATCATCCCTCTGCATTACCAAAAAAATGAGTAAAAAAAGGAATTAGAAGAGCATGTAGGTTCAGAGAGTTTTTCATGAGGAAACAGCCTACCTCTGCCTCAATTGCTTGAATATCTATACTGTAGTTATGGCCTTTTTCCAGTATGTTGTATCGGTTATGATTTTGAAGGACAATAATGGGTATGAGCAATCTTGTTGTCAAGTCAACAGTTTCAAACCTGAGGTCAAAGAAGAAAAGCATTTGAATAAATGCTATAGAAGGTAAGTATCCAATTTGAAGCACAGGAAAGTGAAAATATCTTATGGGAGCTATAAAAGTTAACACCATCATATCCTTCAAGATACCATTTACAAACAGAAGTTAAAAGATCATAAAGATGATCAACGAATTCACCAGCCATGCTATTAACAATATAAACTATAAAATAATCATATAGCATCTCAAAAATGCCAGTGAAGGAATAGCTAATTTATAAGTACAGAAGAAGGAAATAGATTAAGAAGGCTGTAAGAAATCTATAGCAGAATGTCCTTGAAAGCAACACTTATCAAGGACCAAGACATAAAACAAACAAACAAATAAATAAATAAATAACACAGATGTGCAATAAAGAATGGATATTGTTAACATCCAACTTATTTACTGTAACTCTGTTGCCAAGAAATTATTTAGGCTGCACTATCCAAAGGTTAAGATTACATGACATCAAGGGGCATTTGTTCAGTGGAACCCTAACACTAATTCAACTGAAAAACTTAAGTACTTATTCTGCAACAACTTTGTAGGTGTTTGAAATTTAAGCAATGATTAAGGAAAATGCCCAGATGATCATGCCTAGTAAGAGCATGCTTCACACCTTGAGGCGCCTTATGCAAAGAACATGCATTAAAGGTTCTCATCGCAAGACCATGTTAAAGATTAACTCTACATTTTTTGAAAAAGATAAGGTAAAGCAGCATACATTTCTCTCCACCACATCAAGATGCTATCCCAATATTTGTTTAAATATTTAGGGATTTTGACACCCAATTTCACATTAAAAGTTTCCATATACAACAGCAGGATTAAGTCTACCTTTCTGCATGTGTCTGTAATTTGTTTAAATATTTAGGGGTTTTGACACCCTGTTTCACATTAAAAATTTCCATATATTTTTAGAGAATTGGGAGGAATGCAATTAGTTTTTTTAAGCTCCTAATGAGTCCTTGCCCAAATGATGATTAATTCATCTGTACATTCTTCCATACAAAATTACAGAGCTATAAAAAATGTATAGATGACTTAATCATCAGAAAATTTTGCCTATATGATTAATTCATCTATACATTTTTTATAGCTCTGTAATTTATCTCATATCAATCCATGCTTCTCTTGAAAGAATGAGATCTCATGACACTTAAGAGTCAGCATCAGAAGATTTTAGCTCCCCATTCTCCACCTTTTGAGATACCATTTTAAAATGTTGTAGAAGGGAGGAAACCACTGAAATTAACCAAAATTTTCCGATGTAAAAGGGGCTTATCATGGTAGTAGGGGAGCAGCTGTGGGCTAACTCAACAGACCTGTAGACCTTGTGTTTACCAGAGAGTCTACATCTTGCATTTTGACTCTGTACATTTCCAACAATAAAATTTCTACAAGTTACTAATAAAAAAACATTTATTTTAAGATCTTTTTATTGATGAACATAAAAAAGAGGAATTTGTGGTTAAAACTTGTTGCGAACTGAGAAAGAAAAAAATATATATATGGCAAGCTTGATCCTTGCAGGGCATTCTACATGCTTTTTTAAGAATTAATACAATGCTTTACCTTCTCTCCAAAATTATGAATCAACTGAGAAAGAAAAATATATATATATGGAAAACTTGGCATATCTGAAGCACACAAAATTTATGAATCAACTCAAGCAGTCAAGCTTGAGGTGGATAGGGTTTCAGTACAAATTTACATACAATTGTCTCTTCTCTGCCTTCTTAGTGCTAATGTACAATAGTTTATATACTTTTAACAAACAGTTAGAAGACAGGTGTTTAAAAGAAAAATCTCTTACAGGCAGAAGATGAAGCATCAAAGGCAAAAAAGATATGCAACCAAACTATATGCACTGTTGATTAAATATACAATGGATGATAAAAGTACTGTTCAGATAGGAAAAAGGGAACTTCATTGACTAAAACCAAAAGAAAATACAGTGGCAAGAGTTCCTTTGCATAACTTCTCCAGCTTTGTCATAACAATTTTCAACACCATATCCCAAGGGTTCAAATTCCGTTTTACTTTAGCAAGAGATTATGTAACAATTTACTGTCTGGTTTTACCGCGAAGTAAAATTTAAATGGAAGAAATTCATGAAATGAGTTAAATAACAGATGCTGTCATTTTGTATGTCAATAAAATTTAAAATACCTAACATCTGGAGCTATTACATGCTCAATAGTAGTTGATATTAGAGCTGCAAGATGTCCCATAAAAATATCCTGTGTAGAGCGAGAACTGGAACCACCTGGACCTCTTGGGAAGATTAAATTCCATAACCGAGGGAGAGTTCTATAACTGACACCTCCTTCTTCAGTTTCTATCTTTCCATATGTGCAAGGGCCAGCTGAAAGGTCGATAACAACAAATCTGAATGGCATGGAATCATGGAAATAAAATTAGACTCACAAGGATAAAATGAGATGAAGAAAATAATACAAAATTTATCCATTTGGGAACAAATCTTTATCCTATTACATCTTGAAGGAGAGGATAATTTCTTCTCCGATCTTGTGGGGTTTTTTGCATGAGTTTCATGGCATTAGCTTGAACATTCTGACAAGATACTTAGCTTGAACTATTGAAACTCATTGCAACCCAAATAGAAAGGAAGTAAAAACTTAAGTTCTCTCAATATCTCAAATTGAATTTTGATGGTAGCACAATTGGAAAGTGTATTATCTAGGTAGAATGGATCCTGCCTTTTATTTCTTTCGGTATGTTGTGGGCCTTTAGGAAGAGGCAAATTCCAATGAGGCAGAGTCACGGCTCTTCTCTACAGCCATCCAACAACATGTGATTGGTTAGATCAGTTTGAGCCTTTTTAGAACCTAAAAATAAGTCAACAGATTTAGAAGCAAGGAAGAAAGGACCTGAAAAAGGCTTATCGCCTAATCCCTATCTCACAGGAGGCTCACAAGAGAAAATTTGGCAAAAACCAGAAGTGGGGCAGTGGGGCCATATATCTCAACCGCCCCTAGGGCAATGCAAAAACAAGTTAGTCAATGCAATCAGTAGATTAAAAAAAAACTCATTCATGTAAAAGATATCTTAAGGTTCCTTTTTCGGGTTTCAATGGTAATTTCATAATTTCTACCTGTTTTATTAATTGGGTCACTTTCTTCTTTCTGTAATCAAAGACAAATTTCATTAAAATAGAGAATACAAGTCAAGAAGGGTGGTGAGAGGGAAGCTCAAAAGTACAGAAAAGATACAAAGAGAAGAAAATACAAAGCTTTTAGAAATATTAACGTTAAAACATGATCAACACAATTCAACAGTATCATAGAAATTAGAACCAAATGAAGATCTAGCCACACCCAAAAATTCTACAAGTACTAGAGGCCAACCCACTATCTAGTTGCCAATGACAATGTATATTCTCTAAATATTTTTACAATTTTCATAAAAAACAACATTCTATTTGTTTCTCTCTAAATACCCTAACAAATAGCAAAAGAAATAGAGCTCCAAAGAATCTTGGCCTTCTTGACACCTTGAATGTGCGGTCATGATGAAACCATGGTTTAAAATGTCCCTAAGGCTCAGTTTGGAAAGAGTACAAATACAAATATGTAGAGTGCAAAACCTTGTATTCTGTATGTATTTGTACTGTACATATTTGTACTTGTATTCTTTCCAAACTGAGCCTAAATTTCCTAATATTTCCATGACATATTTCAATTTCTATAGCAACATGAAATTTTACTAGAATCGACATATTCCCCAGTGAACACTACCAGCACTATGCAAAGTACAAGAGAAAGTATTATAAGTTCGTGTCAACATTGCAAATATGTAGAGTAGCAATGCTACTTCCCGCCTAACTTTCATGATACCTAGGATGCTGATATATGGTCTAGACTGTCAAACCGCACAGAACCAAACTGTAATTGGTGGTTTGGTCTGGTTTGGCCTTAAAACAGATTGGCTTGGTTTGGTTTTCTAAATTTTAGAAACCAGACAAAACCATAAACCATATTAAACTGAATTGCTAATAATATATTTATTAATGTATATAATATATAATACATATGTTTAAACATACGTATGTATGTATATATTCATTTAACATTTCATACGTTATTGTTGTTTACTTCAATTTTAAATTGTAGTTTAACAAGGAGTTGTTTATGTTTTAGAAAGTATGAATGTAATTTGTATAATAGTATTAAGTGACACTTGTTAACATTTTGTAGGAAACTGTGGACCCCACATTAATTGTATTCGTGTGGAACCCTGAGATGTACTTAGATTTAAATTGATTAGGGTCATCTTTCCTAGTAGGATTAGTTTTATTCTATCTTATCTAGGATTAGTTTTATTTTAAACTTATCTTTTATTGCCATATAAACATTAAGGTTCTTTTACAATTAGGAGACTATGTATATAAATTAAGGAGTGGGGCAGCTGTTTTAAACACACACCAACCACTCTCTTCTAAAACCCTTCCACGAGTTCTTCTCCATCTCTCTTCTCTTCTCTTCACTTCTCTTCTAATTTTTTTCATCTTCTTTTCAAATCTGTAGTCTTGTATGACTACTTGGTATCAAAGCTTGGATTAGGGAGTCTCATGTGAGTTTGATCCAGCCGACCACATGAGAATTACCTAGGGCTGGAAGAATAGAGAAAGCTCTCTTCAGCTAATTCTTGGAGGTTATCTACAGCAACAGTCCAAAGATTGGATTGTATCCTAGATAACCAGGAAGAATCAGAGGAAGAGAAAAGGATCAAGATCAACCCTTGATCAGTACCGGAGGTGGCGATCAGAATTTCAAAGGATTTCTGTTCAACCAGTACTAGAGGTTGCAGTCAGAATTTCAGAAGATTTCTGGTTCAAGATCAGAGTTTTTCAGAATTTTCTGGTAAGTTTTTCAATCTTTCTTATGATCGGTAGTAAGAATACTTTGATAAGAGGTACAAAAAAATCTCCAGAAGATTTCTGTAGTTCCTTTTAGGGTTTAAGAGAAAACCCTCAAGTTTCAGGGCTGTTATTGCTTCGGGACTTGTCTCCCTCGACTTCTTTGATCTCTGGAAGAGATGTTTCAGCAGGACTGTTACAACAGAACTGTTATTTTCTACTATCAGTCTCAATAGGCCGACTGTCACATTTTTTTTTTACTGCTATTACCTGCTGCAGACTCAATGAGCCAACTGGTACAGTAATTAGGAAGTATTTTTACTGATTATTAATGGAGTTTAAAAGACAAGGGAAGGGTGTTTTGGGGACTGATTCAGTTAACATGTCTGAAAACACCTTCCAAATTACAACTGTGAAGTTTGATGGTTCAAACTACTTAGAGTGGTCCCAATCAGCCATGATGGCCATTGGGGGAAGAGGAAAGCTGAACTATTTGTTGGGGGATGTGAAGGAACCAACTAAGGAAGATCCCACTTATGCTAGGTCAGGAAAATTATTTGGTGATGACATCGCTGTGCAACTCCATGTAGCCACACATCAGCCGAAATTACTTATGGGCAAAAACGGCTAAAGAAACATGTGATATTGTGAAAGAAACCTACTCCCAGCCTCTTAATGTTGCTAGAGCTTATGAGCTGAAATTGGAAGTTAGAAATCTCAGACAAGGAGAGAAACAGGTCTCTGTTTATTTTTCAACCCTAAAATCTCTGTGGTATGAAATTGACCATCTTGAGACAATAGAATGGGAAAGTCAGATAGATGCATGGACTTATAAAAGACAAGTTGAAACTAACAGAATATTTGAGTTCCTAGCTGGTCTAAATTCTGAGTATGATATTATAAGACAGTAGCTGTTGACAAGAGAGGGTGTGACTTTGTCTCAAGTCTATTCCCCAGTGCACAATGAGGAGACTAGGAGAAAGGTTATGTTGTAGCAGCAGTCTTTCGAATCTGCCCTGGCAGCAGTTAAACCCAAATCTGGGGAAGATAAGGAAAAGGATATGAAGAAAGAGTCTAAGAAAGACCTAGTGTGTGAACATTGCAAGAAAACTAAACACACTAAAGACACTTGTTGGAAGTTATATCCACACCTGGTTCCAGCAAAACTCAAAAACAAAAAGGGGAATGCCAATATGGCTGTTAACACTGATAATGCAGCCTTAACAACCTCAAGAGGCACTCCTCTAGACACCCTAGCTGTTGTCCGAGCTGCTCTGACACAATTGGAAAATGACGTTAGTAACTCAGTCTCATCTCCTCAGCCACCATCAGCTCTTTCAACCTCATCCTTTTCTCAATCAGGTAATCGGGCCTCAGCTTATCATGCTTTAGCTCCAGGTAATACAGAACATTCTTGGATAATAGATTCAGGAGCATCTGACCATATGACTAGCTTGCCATCACTTTTCTCTACCTATCATTTATCTTCTGATAAAGACAAAGTGTCCATTACTGATGGATCCCTTGTTCCTATTTCTAGCAAAGGAGACATCAAGTTGTTTGATGCCATTTCCCTATCCTCCGTTTTGCATGTTCCTAAGCTTAATACTAACTTGCTCTTAGTTAGTAGCATTACAAAAAAACAGAATCGTTCAGTAACTTTTTTTCCAGATCGATATGTTTTTCAGGATCTGGAGACAAGGAAGGTGATTGGGACTGGCTGTGAGACAAATGGAATCTACCTACTTGGAGGAAGTGCTCATCAGTTAGATAGTGAAACTAAGAAATCCTTTGTTTCTCAGTCTATTGATTAGGTGATGCTTTGGCATAATAGGCTGGGTCATTTATCCTTTCAGTCTATTGATCAGTCTAACTGTGTTGTCTTCTCTCTGTATTCAGCGAATGTGTCTTTGGAGGTTCGCCCTGCTCTCTTATTCATAGCCTTAAAGAGAAATTTCCTAATCCCATTAGGAGTTTCCTAATCCAAATCTTTTATTTGGATCTGGACTCTTTAAGTGATAAGGATAATCCTTTATCTTATCTGCAGATAAAGATCAGCCTTCCTAATCAAATTAGGAGTTCCTTTGATCCAAATCTTTATTTGGATATAGACTCTTTAAGTGGATAAGGATAACCCCTTATCTTATCTGTTGATCCAAATCCCAGGTCCGCCCCTATTTAATTAATCTAATTAATACAGTTTGAAATGGGCTTTTAGGCCCATTAAGCTTTCAGGCTCATTTCCACTTTAATGCTAGCTAGCTTGGCTCTCTTTGTATGGCATGGGACCCTATCATTGATCTACACATCAGCCACATGGATTCAGCCTAGCCTCTGTTACAAGGCCTGTCCAAATTCACTGTTGAATACAGTGAACCCCTAAGTCCATCACTATGGGTTCTTAATGGGCCCAACATTTACACTAAATGGTCATTGGGTCCAGCCATCTTATGAAGGCCCAAGGACTATGGACAGATGCTAGATTAGCCCATCAGGTATAATCCTCAATGGTCTTACACTTAACCTCTCAGCCCATAATGATCAAACACTGGCCGACAAGAGAGGACCTCTCCCTCGGCTGCAAGGTGCAGTGCTGCACTCTCTACTCACATGGATCCCGGGAATTAAAACATTTTGCAAACATTTTGAAACCATAATATATATGTATATCTCTATATAAATATATTTTGCAAAAACAAATTTCAACGGTTGAAATCAACTACCAGCAATTTAGGTTTCCATTGAAGAGAGTGCATCCCTGATCATTCACTTTGTCCGACAAAGGGGCTGATCCTGTCACTATGATCACCCTCTCAGATGAATTCTCGGACTGTCCCAACATACCCAGGTTTTGACCCCCTCTAAGGATCTCACTGATTGGCATATCAAAGACAGCCCAATCCGACATCTAGTGCAGTATCATAATCGAGTCTAGGGGTCAGGTGTAACATTCCAGTTTTGTCCATCTATCTCCAAGGTCCAAGGCAATACTAGAATTTTGGTCCGGTTCAAGGTTTCAAGAAAAACCACACTGCATGTACCTCAAGTCTGACCCTGGTAGCTGAGACAAGCCACCCCAACCAACTTGGCGATACATTAGTGTCAGCCTTGACAGGATAAATCTCCCCCGATCTATCCAACGGCTATGAAGATTCTAAACTAACACGAGTCTCATATATGTCCAGTTTAAGGGTATTACACAGAAACACACCATAATAACATGAATTCAATATGTACTTTATTCATTTACAATAAATGTCATATTGCACATCATGCTGATTGGAGCTAAGGGCATACACTGTCTAACAAGTCTATCACAGACAATGGAGACAAGTTGATTTCGGACATCAGCAATGCAAGCCAGTCCTAGTCCCCTCTGCAGATCCAGATCCCGGTACCACAGTAGTCCCAATTCCTTCTACAAATCCAAATCCAGGTACCACAGATACTACAAATGAGAGACATTCCACCATGGAGCCTTCACCTTCATTAGATGATCTTGATCTTCCCATAGCAGTTTGTAAGGACAAGCGTCATTGCACCACATCTACAGCTCACAGCATTTCTCAGTTCTTGTCCTATGATCATTTGTGATCTTGATCTTCCCATAGCAGTTTGTAAGGACAAGCGTCATTGCACCACATCTACAGCTCACAGCATTTCTCAGTTCTTGTCCTATGATCATTTGTCTCCCTCCTATAAGTATTTTCTCGCATCCATTGTTGATATTCCCATTCCCAGAACAATATAGGAAGCATTGGAAGTGCCAGAATGGAAAGATGCAATAAAAATAGAAATGGATGCCGTCATTAGAAACAATACCTGGGAGATAGCTGATCAACCAAAAGGAAAGAAATCGGTTGGATGTAGATGGATATTCACTGTGAAACATAATGTTGATGGTTCTGTTAAAAGGTATAAGGCCCAGTTAGTTGCAAAAGGATTTACTCAGACATATGGTATTGACTACTTAGAAACTTTTGCACCAGTAGCAAAGATGACCACTATCAGAGTACTATCATCTCTTGCAGCTAGTTACTCTTGGCCATTATATCAGATGGATGTTAAAAATTCCTTTCTCAATGGAGACTTGCAGAAAGAAGTTTACATATAGTTGCCTCTAGGATTTTATGGTACGGAGAAAGGAAAGGTTTGTCGGTTGAACAAATCTCTATATGGACTAAAACAGTCCCCCAGAGAATTGTTTGATAGATTCAGACAAGCCCTTGATAGGTCTGGATATGTGTAGGCTCAGTAAGACCACACTTTGTTTATCAAGAGAGTGGGTTCCTTCGTAACCTTGCTTGCCATGTATGTAGACGATATTGTAGTAACCGGGAATGATACTAGTGAGATTGAGTCTCTTAAGCAACTCCTTCATCAAGAGTTTGAGGTAAAAGATCTGAGGGAACTACGATACTTCTTAGGCATTGAAGTAGCTAGATCCAAGCATAGGATTTTTGTCTCTCAACAAAAGTATGTTCTTGATCTACTAGAAGAAACAGGAAAGTTGGGAGTTAAGCCTATGGACATACCTATTGAACAAAACCACAGGATTAGTTCAAGAAACAAGAAAGTTGGGAGTTAAGCCTATGGACACACCTATTGAACAAAACCACAGGATTAGTGCAGAGGGTGGAGAGCCTATTGAAGATAAAGCTATGTTTCAATGGTTAGTTGGAAAACTTCTCTATCTTTGCCTCACATGACCTGACATCAATTATGCAGTTAGTGTAGTTAGTCAGTATATGCACTCTCCTAGAACTACTCACCTCCTTGCGATTGAAAGGATATTAGCATATTTGAAGAGGTCCCTAGGCAGAGGCATTTTGTTCAAGAAAAATGACCATATGAAGATAGAAGTCTACACAGATGCTGATTGGGTTGGGTGTGTTGATGACCGAAGATCTACCACTGGATATTGTGCCTATATAGGAGGTAATCTGGTCTCCTGGAAGAGTAAGAAACAAAGTGTTGTTTCTCGTTCAAGTGCTGAAACTGAATATAGGTCAATGGCAAATGGTGTGGCTAAGATTCTATGGTGAGATCATTACTTGAGGAATTGGGTATTGTTTATGATATACCCCTAATGTTGTACCGTGATAATCAGGCTGCCATCAATATAGCCCATAATCCAATACAGCACGACAGAACTAAGCATATCGAAGTGGACCGGCATTTTATCAGAGAAAGGGTTACATCTCAAGAAGTATGCCTTCCCTACATCACCTCCAACATGTAGCTTGCAGATCTACTCACTAAGGTTGTTTCAAGAAAGAAGTTAGAAGAAGATCTATGCAAGTTGGGAATGACAAATATCTACTACCCAACTTGAGGGGGAGTATAGGAAACTGTGGATCCCACATTAAGTGTATTCGTGTGGCACCCTAAGATGTACTTAGACTTAAATCGATTAGGATCAGCTTTCCTAGTAGGATTATTTTTATTCTATCTTATCTAGGATTAGTTTTATTTTAAACTTATCTTTTATTGCCATGTAAGCTATATAAATTAAGGAGTGGGGCGGCTGTTTTAAACACACACCAACCATTGTCTTCTCATAAAACCCTTCCACGAGTTCTTCTCCATCTCTCTTCTCTTCTCTTCTCTTCTCTTCTAATTTTCTTTTACTTTCTATTCAAATCTGTAATCTTGTACGACTACTCATTTCAATTTGACATTTGAATTATATTTGTTATTTATGTAGGAATGCATGTTATTTGGCTTTCTAATTGGGTTAAGCCCAATAGAATGGCCCAAACTATATTAGAAACCAGAGCAAACGGTTGGTTGAACAATGAAAAGAAGTGCAAAGGAAAATCAGCATCTTTGCAAAAAAATTTAATTAGATACCTCATCTTCTTCATTGCTATTGCATGTAGAATAAATTTGTCATCTTGAAGACTTCTTCAAATGATCAGTTGTCGGGATGCTATCCAAATCCACCAATCAAGCAAAAGCTTCCACACCTGGAGGAATAGGGTTATCTCAAATCCCTCCAACATTAGAATAGTTTTCTTGATTCTGAATGAGAGTGATATGATATAGTTTAACCGAGAATCACCCATTACAGCACTCTTTCCACCATCTTATATCACTCTCCCAAGGCAAAATCTGTCCCACCTCAAGTTTGCTCAGTAATAAAATACGCTCTTCAATCTCCCAAAAGAAAAGAGAATTTTGGAGATTTCACCTAGAGAGGAGGAGGCACAGGTGAAGGAGGTCGGTGGTCAAGAAGTTACTGAAGTATCTCTAAATGGGAAAGTGGAGATCATTAAGCTAGTGGAAAGGGAGGTGACAGTGGGTAAATCACTTGGTCTGTTCTTTGGGGGTGGGGAAGGTTTTGCAAAAGTTGCCTTTAAACAGTTTGAAATAAATAAAAGAGAGGAAAAATTAGAAAAAGAACTGAGAAGAATAAGGGCTGGGACGAAGAAGGGGGAGAAGAGTTCTTAGGAGAGGACGAATGAGAGTTCGAAGACTCAAGAATATTGAGGGAAGTTTGGGGGCACAAGGTCAGAATGGAATTGGCAAGCTGGACTGTGCGGGTCAAAGGGTGGAAGAAGGGAAGTGGTAAGAAAACTGAATTGAGGACACAATTAGAGGTGGGTTTTCTGCAGAAAATAAGTCTGAAAGCTTTCATGCAAGTCTGAAGGGTGATCAAAGGGATATGGACAACGGAGAGCTAATCTTGAAGGCTTACTAGTTTTCAGGGCAGTTTTGGGGGGAGAGTTCTTGGGATGTATTTGATCTACAAGTTTGTAATGTTGAGTTTTTCTCTGCTGAATAGCTTATGCAGTGTTTCATCTTGACACCCATTGAGGTTGTAATACTTTTTATTTTTAATGAAATCTATTTTTATTTATTCTTCAAAAAAAATACCATAATAAGGCAACCAGATTTTTTGGGAAACAGAACTGTATTTCAAACAGCCCCAAAAACATTGACCACAAACTCCTTACAACTCTACAATGAATAAACAGATGATCTGAATCTTCAGAAACATCCCCACACATTACACACCTGCTGGACTCTACCCTCAGACCTCTCCTTGCCAAAACATCTGTTGTTAAACACTTCCCCCAAAGCTGCAGTCCATAACAGAAAAGCAACCTCTGGAGGAGCTACAGTGTTCCACATTCTATCTTCTGGAAAGCAATTTATCTTCTCTTCAATCAGCTTGTTATAGAAGGATCTGACCATGAAACTTCCTGCTTTGTCCCATTTCCATATTCATTTGCCCCTCGACATCAGGTGTAATGGTGCAGATTTTCTGCATCAGCTCCATCCACTGCCCTATCTCTCAATCATTCAGGTTCCCTCTAAAAACTGGACACCAATCACCTATATTTCCATCCTGTTACCACACTTTCTTTATTCTGTGCAATCTCGGACAGAGTGGACAAAACTTTCTTCAAGGGGTCAATCTCCACACCAAATATCAGCCATAGTTGTATCCTCGTACCATCTCCCACCACATACTTTGATCCCTTTTCTAAATTCAAGTAGAGATTTCTGAATGCCCCCCCCCCCAAAGTGCACACCTTAGGACATATTTGTCTCTGCAGAGTATTTGTCAATATTTGCTTTTGCCTTTGCTTTTTAGAGTGTCAATAGATTAGAGTATTTTTATAAGTTGTCTTAGATTTCTGTTCTGCTAGAAAGTGGTTTGGGTACAAAGCTAAAACTGATTCTGGATGAATGTACCATGACAATTATATCTAAATAGATTTTCTCTTAATAATATAGAATGTTTTCAAACCACTAGTAATTTCCTTCCTAGATCCCCTAGAAAATGGGAAAGAAAAGATTGAGAAATCAACACTGTAATACTTGCGTATCTCTTTTTCTATGTTGTACAACTTCTCATGTACTTCCTCTTTTACTTATATCTAACAAAATCTCTCTCAGTGCAGTTGTAAATGCAAAAGCAAAGGAAAAAAGCATTCATAGACCCCAGATCATACAACTTTGGTAGCATAGCTCTTTGCTCCTCTAGTTTTTAAATTATACTATGCTTAAACAGGAAAAGAACAAACAAAACTCACTAATTATCAATTTCTATTTAGAAATTCTCCAACAAATTGGTCTAGATCAACTATACCTGCCAGACCCCAACCAAACTTGAGATGCCCCTCCTCCATTGTAGCGATAACGATAGATGTAGTCCCCCTCTTGTTTTCTCATTTCTTCCTCTGAAAGCTCAGGAATTTTGCCATACATCAGACTATCAAGATCAATTTCCTTGTTCCTAGGGTCCATCCTGACCTGCAAAGTAGCAAGCACAAAGCAATTTTGAGATTACAACAACCTAAATTCTAATGAAGACAGTGAAATTTAAGTTAACATGGTTTCAGAAAACCAATATCTACATTCCTAGGGTCCATCCTGACCTGCAAAGTAGCAAGTACAAAGCAATTTTGAGATTACAACAACCTAAAATCTAATGAAGACAGTGAAATTTAAGTTAACATGGTTTCAGAAAACCAATATCTACATTTGATGAGAGACAAATTGATCTCATTACCATTTGAAATTGACATACATAAAGGCATTTTAAAATGGCCAATGCATAGTGATAGAAATTTGAAGATGTAGATTATATACCTTATCAAAATTGACAACAAAAATCGCACTAGGTATAGCTTTGTCCATCTCAACTTCTGAATATCTACCCTGATCTATGTCAAATATGTAGGAATACAACCTATGAAATACTGGCTCAACAGCAGTAGCATTCACCTCAAATAGAGGGACCTCCCTTCCGTAATCAGTCTAAAAGTTGCAATAAAGTTATTAGGTTCCATTCAAAGACAAACCAAAGGTGTAATTATCAAAAATAAAAGGACAAAAAAGGTAGAAGTACAGACAAGATAACAAAAAATTAGAATGGCAATTACCTCTCTAGCAGTTGCAGCAGGAACCATAGCCTCCTTCAGTGCTTTCTCAAGTGCTATTAGTTCTGGCTGCCCAACCTACATTTAGAAAACATATCAAATGGAAATTTGGAATAAAGAAGATGCATTAAAATAGGGAACATATGAGAAGCGGAACTGAGTTTTAACCTGCATCTCCTTTTAATCGCTAACCAGCATCTAGTAAGTAACTGTTATGGACGCATTCGTGGGGAAGAAGTACTGCCGCCGGCAGCAGCAGTAAGGTGGGACCCTCATCAGATTATCTAGCTAGCCACAGTTCATCTTACCTTATTCTTATCTTATCTGCTTTCTTACTCTTATCTTATCTGTTCCAATAAGGATTAGTATAGAGTCTGATTTATCTTAGGGAGTTTTTATCCTTCTTGAGTAGGAAGGGGAGGAACATGGTAAGCTTGATTGTCTAGCTAGGAAGGGGAGGAACAAGGGAAAACAGGAGCTTTTCCCCGTGGACCGACCCGTGACGAGATCCTATTCCCGGGTCCATAACAGTAACCCATATAAAAGATTGAAAATAAAAAAAAAAAAAAAGGAAACATGGTAAGCTTGATTCAGTTTGAGCAGCTTCAGGAACATAATATTATGGATTGGACAGACTATTACCATGGTGTGAAATGTGAGAATTTAATTCATTTCCGGATCCAAAGTTCCACTAAACAGCAACAATAAAATATAACGTTCTTTTATCAGCACAACAAAATACAATGCTTCAATGGTAAAAGTAGATAATTCAAGCGTTTCAAGGTAGGAGGGTAAATTGTAGATGTACATTTTAAAATGATTTTTAAATACTAAGATGGACACTTTTAAAATTTATTCAACTCAAGTATAGGCATTATCCAGTAAGAGGAAGCGATAATGTTGCAAGTTGAAGGGGCTAGAAGTACTTGGGGCAAACCAAAAAGGACATGGGCTGAAGTACATAAGAATTGACCTAAGAACTCATAACTTGACAATGGACGTGGCACTGAACAAAAATGGATAATCATCTTTTCCAAAGGCCCTACTAATCACTTTATTTTGCAAGATGGCTCTCTTTCAGGGATAATCATCTTTGTATCACTCTGTGTTCGTTGTGAGAAGCCATTATCATTGAAGATCATGGTAATGGTCACGGGCCACTTTGGAAGACACAAGACACTTGCTCTTGTGCAAGAAAATTTCTACTGGCCTTGAATGAAATGTGATGGTTACGAGGCATGTGGAGCGTTGCAGAACATGTCACATTGTTAAGAGCCATGGCTAAAATACAACATTATATACACCTCTTCCCCATACAAATGCACATTGGGAAGATGTGAGTATGGATTTCATAGTTCGCTTGCCATGTATCCAGAGAAATAAGGACCTAGTCATGTTGGGTGTTGATCAGTTCTCCAAAATAGCACATTTTATACCCTATAACAAAACTTTGGATGTAATTATCAAATAAAAAATTTTAAAAAAAAAACAAGATTTTGGATGCCTCTAATGTAGCTGATCCTTACTTCAAGGAGGTTGTCAAACTCCATGACATTGCTAGAACCATAATTTCGCATTGAGACTCTAAGTTTATAAGCCAATTTCGGCACACACTTTTGGTGGAAGTTAGGAACTAAACTGAAGTTTAGTTCTTCTTGTCATTAAAAAATAGATGGCCAAATTGAGGTTGTAAATCGAAGTTTGGAAAATCTCTTGAGAAACTTAGTGGGGCAAAACATCCAGCAATGGAATCTCACCTTATCTCAAGCTGAATTTGCCTACAATTGCTCTTCTAGTCAAACCATTGGATGCAGTCCTTTTGAAGCTTTTTTTTTTCATTTGAAGAGTAAGGAAAAAAAATATTAAAATAAAATGTAAGTACAAACTGGTTGCCTCGTTGGATGTCAAGATGACACACCAACCTAGTTAGTCAATATGGAAAAGGTTCACATTACAAGCTTGAATCTTTGAGAACATCCCTAAAATTTTCCACCAAATCAGAACTGTTAAGGCCATGTTTGGTTCAATGCCCTGGGCCTCATTCTTTTAATTCTTGCTACTTCTGGGCAAGAATGAGAAAGAATGAATAGCATTAGAGTGCTTGGTTACAAAATTCTTGCCATGGCCACATTCTTTTTAGAATGAAAAATCAGCCCATAGCACAAAAATTGAGGTATCCTACGGCATGAAAAATAATCATGCCCCATCTTGCTCATTTTCATTCTTTGAGGAAAATATGCCTACAAAACTGCTGCCATAAATGTTTACTAGTGGCCTACCATGGAAGTACTTTTACAAAAGCACTTTTATAAACAAAAGTACTTTTACGAAAGCATTTTTGTAGAAACACTTTCACGAAAGTACTTTATAAAAGCACTTTTACAGATGTACTTTTATAAAAGTACTTTTATAAAAGCACTTATACAAAAGTACTTTTATAAAAGCACTTTTACAAAGTACTTTTATAAAAGTACTATTACAAAAGCAATTTTAGGAAAGCACTTTTATCAAAGTATTTTTATGAAAGCTCTTTTACAAAAGTATTTTTACAAAATCATTTTTACAAAACACTTTTACAAAAGTACTTTTACATAGGAGATAGGACACTTGTCAGTCCGAAAAGAATTCATTTTTAGGAAAAAAGCGTTTGGTTCATAGTAATATTTTCTCATTCTGCCTATTTTACCCATTCTTGTCCATTTTGGAATTTCATCTTGGGTAAAAATTAGAAAGATTGAGAATTGAACCAAACATAGCCTAACTTGCTCGAACTCTGGAAGAACCAAAACCCAGCTTGTGACAAGCTTTCCAACCGATGCCACTAACACTACAATGCACTTTGCCTTATTTTCAAAAAGCCTTTTATTCCTTTCTTTCCAATTTATCCAGAAAATTGCAAAGGGAATACAGCTCCAAAGGTGTTTTTCTTTCTTGCTTCCTCTGAACCTTGGCCAAGAAGAAAAGATTTCTGCTGGGGAGGAAGGCTGGAACACCAGAATACCAAAAAGGAAGGAGTAGAACTTCCAGATGAAATTTGCCACTTTACGGAAGAGAATAGGTGCCATACAGATTCCTCATCCCTATTACATAAATAACAATAGCTAGCCATGCTAAAACCTCTGCATTTCAAGTGATCTGTTGTTAGGATATTGTCCAAGGCTACTAGCCAAGCAAAATGCTTCCACTCTAGGGAGGACTGGATTCCCCAACACTCCACCTACTTGGTCAGAACCCAAATCCTCTTTGATCAAAGCCAGATAGGACTTCATTGAGAACTTCTCATCCCTACACTCCTTCCACCACAAACCATCACTGGAAGATATTGAAATTCTGAACTGCTCTAAATCTGTCCAACAGTAGGAAACATTCCTCCACCTCCTGACCCAATAAAGATCTTCTGAATTTGGGGCACCAAGCCACCTGATCATCTCTAACCTCATATAGCATGAGCAATCACTAATTGTTGTTCAGCCAACCTATACAGTCTTGGGCATAGTTCACACTTCACACAGCTTCCCAACCCCACTCGTTCATCTTTCTAAAACCTTACTCTAGCCCCTCCCACATTAAATCTACCAAGCCCCTTAACTCCTAGTTGAACTTCACAATGCCTTTCCAAACACATACCCCATAAGAGCTTGACACCTCTCTTGGTTTCCACACAAACCTTACCACCTCATACTTCCCTACCACCACTCTCCTCCATAAAGACTCCCTCTCCCTATCCAACCCAAACCTCCAAAGCCATTTACCCAGGAGGGAAAGCATTTATTCTTCTAAACCCCAATCCCCCTATCTCTTTCCGCCTACAAACCTTTTACCACTTTACTAAATGAATCTTCTTAGTTCCCCTTGCCCCTTCCCAAAGGAAATCCCTCTGTATTCTCTATCTTGTTGGCCACATCTGTTGGGATCTTCAACAATGAGAGGTAGTAGATAGGTGAACTCGACAGCACACTCTTAAAGAGGGTAATCCTACCTCCCAGTGAGAGGTATTTTGCCTTCCACTTTTCCAACCTCATCTCCACTCTCTCTATAAGAGGTCTCCATATACAAAGTAAGGCTGATTTAGCCCCAACCGGGAGGCCGAAATAGGAAAAAGGTAATTCCCTAATCTGGCATTCAAAGGCTTCTGCAAATTGCACCATCTCTTCTTGAACCATCTCTTCTTGACTAATCTTCCCAATTCTAATCATAAGACTTTTTTCCAGGTTCACTTTCATCCCTGTCAGCATCTCAAAGTTGGCCAAAATTGCTCTTAAATTTAACACCTGATCCACATCTGCATCTAGGAAGTAAGTATATCATCAGCATATTGTAAGTGAGAAATGCATGGACCTAGGGATGGCAATTTTCCTCATACCCATTGACTACCCGACCTCCCTGACTCGATGGGGTCGGGGATGGGGATTGTTTTGGCAGGGTGGAGACAGGGATGGGAATTAATAGCGATCCCCAATCAGGGACGGGGATGGGGAATGAAGTCCCCGCCCAGCCCCAACCCCAACTATATATATCAGATATTACTTATATTAAAAATATATTATTTTATATATAAATATGATATTATTTATATTATATATATATATATCAAAATATATTCTAAATATTATTTATATTTTAAATCTTTTCTTTATTTTAATTTATTTTATTTTTCAAAAATACTGTTAATTTAAAATTTTGATGGATTCAAGTCCTTGCGAATAGGTCGCCAAAAAATGTTAGGCTTGAACTTGATTTGAGTTAGAGTCTTGAGCTTGAATTTGGCTTGGCTCAAAAGTTCGTACATTCGAGCTTGGCTCACCTCGAGCTCAATCCATTGTGAGAAATTCCTCTTATCTCTTTGGCAAATTTCTTAGAGTGGTAAGCTTCCCCTATCCAAGTTCTCTCTCATGTCTCTCTCCTCAATCCATTGTGAGAAATTTTCTGCTATCAAGAAGGTAAATTGTAGATGCACATATTATCATAATGGAACGTTGAAGAATCTATATAAATATATTAAGCTGAAATGTGTATGTAAGAAGGCCTAAGGATGAAGGAAATGGAATCTAATAGTATTTTTTGCCTTTTTTTCTTAGAAATCACAAGAATGCCACTCCCTACCAACTCTCTCTTTTGTTTTTTCTTTCAAATTACAAGAATGCCACTCTCCCTCTCTTGCTTTTCTTTCTTTCAAATTACAAGAATGCCACTCTCTCTCCTACCAACTCTCTCTCTCTCTTTCTTATAAATTACAAGAATGCCATCTCTCTCTCTCTCCTTATAAATTACAAGAATGCCACTCTCTCTCCAACTGAGGGACACCTCAACTCGGCATCTCGATTGCTAGGGAACCTGCAACCAAAGGTAGTCAAGTTCGAGCGAGCCGAGTTCGAACTTTTGAGCTTATGTTCAAGTCTCTAATTCGAATTGAGCTCGATATAGGTGACACCTCGACCACTGAGGGAGACCTCGGCTTGGCACCTCAGTCACTAAAGGAGATCTTGGCTTAGCACCTCGACAATTGAGGGAGACCTCAGCTCGACACCTTGTCAATTAAGGGAGACCTTAACTCGACACCTTGCCCGATAGGGAAACATCAGCTCGACACTTCAGCAGCTGAGGGAGACCTCGATTTGGCACCTTGGCAATTGAGGGAGACCGCGGCTACTTGAGAGACCTAAAATCAAAGGTAACTGAGCTCGAACTTCCAATCGTTTGGCTCGAGCTATGCTCGAGCTTGAGCTAAAGTCTCTAATTCGAATCAAGCTCTGGCCTAAAAGTTTATGAGTGAGGCCTCCGCTAGTAATAAAACAAAACCAAAAACTAACATAATGGTTGAGATACAGGCAATTTATTTGCAGGAAACTTAAAAATAAAAAACCTCAAGCATCTTGGACATCTTAGCTACAAAGTAAGAAGCTTACAGGAAATGCATTATAAATAATATGATGCTCAATATCAAGTGGCCCCCCTGTTTCCAAGCAAGCTGGTCTATGAGATGGGAAGCTGCTTCTGAGAAACTCTTCCAGCTTGCGCGAATCTACCACGTACCTATAGCCCCCATCTCCATTGAAGCCAACGAGGACAATATTAACTTCAAGTGGGACCTGGAAAGGAACCTGCATGACGGTAATACTGTTTAGTCCATCCATCAAATTCTAAAGAACCAAATGCCTATACGTATGATTTCTTTAATTTTTCGAACCAAAGTAAGAAAACAAAAAGGTAAATAACTGAAATCGAATGGCGAAGGAGAAACAATTACCTCAGTCCGGGAATGAAGCATTCGTCGGACATCAGAACGAATGCTGTCTTTGATGTCGTGAAAGGCTCCATGATGCCACTGCGGGTGCCCTGGATCTCTACGAAAAGCTTGAGGTGCCGATTCTAATTGCAAGATAAGTAGACAGATAGAGACTAGCAATACCAGGCGAGAAAAGGGCTCCATTTCTTTGAGAACTTGTGAAGTCTCTCTCAAATCTCAATTATAGTCTCTCTATTTGTGTTTTAATTCGTTATATTTTAGTCCTTCGGGCGTGCAATCGCCATGGCTGACGAAGTGACGAGGTTCTCAGCTCTTGATCGAAAAGAGAGGAATTCTGAGTTTCTGACCTTATAGGTCACAACAACGGAAGCCGATCTCGTCACAACGGTATTTTGTCAAAGACCCTGAACTTTTGTTTTTCGACAAAGACCCCTTTTATTTTGGCCGTTAGACAAAAGTCCCCCTTCGTTAATGTTCCGTTAACATGAAAAAGTTTTTCATCTAACTATTCAAAGTGACGATGCCGGTGGACTTTACTCCACTGTAACATGATTAAATCGCAAACAGAGAAACAATAAAGAACACATTCATAAGCACCATGAAATGCAGCGTTCAGGTAATGTCATCCAAACTCCTGTAAATCTTCTCCTCCGACAACCGTAAAGAGGAGATTATCAAATATAAATAAGAAACTAAGAGAGAATAATCTATCCGATGAATACTTTGTTTGATCAATCCAATTGATTGGATTATCTCCTCCTCTTCATTCTCAACCTCTGAAAGTGGCTTAGGAGTGTTGGGGTCAATGTGCTGCGATCTGAGACCACCTGATATGATGAAAACCATAAAAATTAATAGAAGTTTTGATACCATAAAAAGCAAAAAGCATGACATGGAGATTATCATTCACGCCATTTGCTTCTCACTGTGTTTCGTCTGACGTTTTCTAATCCTTTGCTATGTCCTCGTGCGTGGGTCATTACTATTAATAATTGTATTAGTTTTTCTTGACTGATTTGAAGCAAAACAGCTTCAGAGTTCACGCAACCTACAAGTCAGTAACAGATAAATAAATAGTATCGATTTTTTTACTAGTAAACATGTATGTATGGGCATTTGGTCATTTGTAAGTGACAGTGGACACACAAAACTATTTGCAATTCATGAACAATTTTTGAACAGTTATAAATAATTAGTATTTAGAATAAGAGTAAAGGACATATGCTAGATAAGGGATAAAAAACGTGGAATGAAAATTCTAGAAAAAATAAATATTACATCTTTTATTAATAGTATAAATATAGATATAGATTTGGATGCTGCAAAATTCAGATGATCAATGTTGAAATTTGATGCAAGTGAACCCATTGCTTTGAAACTGTAATGACCCAGGTAACTCGGTTCCAAAATCGTGGGCTCCTTTTTGCTTTGGCAATTTTTCCCCAACAATTTTGATTTTGGTATTGGAATTAGAGATAAACGACGTCAACGATGAAGGCAACAGCAAGAAGAATAAAAGCTTGAAAATTGAAGCTGACTCTACTGCTATAATCTAGATGGAGTCTTCTTTTTAATCGAGGAATCTAGACAGTGGACACAACTAATACTGTCAAATCCCGAGGGAGCCCATATCTGAATTTCCGTTCACACGGATTCTGGATCTTATTAGGAACATCTTAGCTAGCAGAGATTAATGAAGCTTCAAGGCTTTTTATCTTACCCTATCAGCAAAGTTCTGAACCTTCAAAACGCCTTGTGGGCCTCTCAGATGATGTAGGCGCAAGCTTCATTTCTCAATCTGCCCCACCATCAGATTTGAATGTAGAAAGGTCAGTTGATTTGTCTCCACAGGATGAAATTGGTAACTTTGGGGGTTTCCAAGGTGATACAGGCTGATAAAAAGAGGTTCTCCTATAACTTGGGCGTTTCCAAGGTGATCACAGTATCGATGCGGCTTGTTTTCAAAATCCCATATAAATTATGAATGCAAAAGTTTTGTTTTCATTAATAAAAAGAAGGGCAAATTTCTTAAACTACCCTTATGGTTTAGTTAATTGACTAAGTGTACTCTTATTGTTTGAAATTTGACTAACGCTATCCTTACTATTTTTTACAATTGATTAATACTTCCCTTACCATTAATGTCCGTTAACATAAATACAAAAAGACTATTTTACTCTTTATTCTTCTTCAAATTTTCAAAATAAAACAAAAAACATTGGTTCATCAAAACCCTAACCACATTTACAGGGTACATTTGGAGCTGGGCAAATATGGTTGAGCCAGTGCAGAGTTGTTAACTGGGTGTAGAGGAGTTGTCGACCAAATCCATCGCCGTTCAACCCAACCAGCAAATTCAGACCCTTTTGAGGAACAAATCTTCATGATGGTGAATTTTACTTGACCGAGTGTAGAGTTGTTAACTGGGTGTAAGCTTCGTCGTATCCAAGGGGTTGAACAACTCAGTGTAGACCACACCCCAACCTCCTTTTGAGGAACCCAACCTTCCCTGTCTTTGAGATGTCGTTGCAGATTTGTTAACGTTAGAACTCTATTTCAAACCTCTCAACATGAAATTATATTCCTTCCCATATGCACTCTTAACAATGATTACCTGGAGAACAGAAAGTTGGATAACCAAATGCATAAAGATAGTGGTGTCAAACAGGGGGCACCGCCAAGACAAAGCCATAAAAAAACACTTGGAACACTGATCTTCTAGCCACTCGAGACAAAGCTATAGGGGGAAATGCTGACCAATGGCTAGAATCAAGTAGTTGCCCAAATCCAACCCTACAAACCAAATAGAAGGGGGAAACGCTCAACTATATTCATAGAAAACCCCCATACTGGTATCTTCCCATTGATCACTTAAAATAGCATATATTTCTTCTTCCCTATAATTGCTAACAAAAGTAGATACTAGCAATGGAACAAGGTGGGGAGATGGGTTCAAGTAGATGGCTTGGCATTTGGGAGTACTTTTCGTTCAAGGGAGATGCTAGAAAGAAACAAAACATATAGGAGAAGAAAGAGAAGGCAGAAGCTGAATGTCGGAATGATAAACACTAAGGCCGTGCCACTAGGAGAAAGAGGGAAAAGAGAAGGGAGAGAATAAAAGAAACTAGAACCGCTGGAACCTTCGCCGTTGGAACCTCCAGTGCCCAATAGTAAACCCCATAGCCCACCACCAAATCATTTGTCCATTATTTTTTTTTTTCAAAGTTTCAAGAAAGAACTCATCCAATAACTACAAATTCAAAGAGAGATGCAGTTGTGGTAGTTTGGACTCCAGAGAGGATTCCATCTCTCGCCACCTGCGCAGCAAAACCATCTTCTCCTCTTAGAATCCTCGTATTGGTGAAAAAGAAGGGAAGAGAGAGAAAGAGGGGGAGAGTATGAGGGGTCTTAGACAGGGGACCCACTATCTCTGTTGCGCTTTATCTGTATATTAGAAATCCTGACCCAATTCTCTTTAAAGGCAACAACGAATGGCTTGTGGAATGGTTTTGCAATTGCTCCGGAAGTGGAAAAAGTTAATCTATTGCAGTTTGCTAATGACTCTATTTCCTTGATACCTCTTTTCACTAGGTAGATGTTCTACTTGGTATTTTTTGTTGGTGTGAAGTTGTTTTAAGCCTAAAAGTTAATCTTCATAAAAGTAAGATAACCCTGGTGGGCCTTGTTCCTAATATGGATTCTTTTGCTAGGGTGATGGCCTACCAGGTAAATACCTTGGCCTCCCACTAGGTGCCAAATGTCATTCTTCTGCTTTATGGGATCCAATAATTGAGAGAGTGGGGAAAAAATTGGCATCTTGGAAGGAAAAATATCTGTTTATAGGAGGGAGAGTGGTCATTATCAAGAGTACCCTTGCCAACCTCCCTACCTACTTCATATCCGTGTTTCCTATGTCATCCAAAATTGCAAAGAAGCTTTAGAAGATGCATAGAGATTTTCTCTGGAGAGGGTGGGAAGAAGAGAAGAAGATGAACCTTGTGAATTGGGATCAAGTTTGTCTTCCTAAGGCAAAGGGTGGATTAGGTCTTAGAAGACTAAAGGTGGTAAATTTGACTTTATTGAGTAAATGGTGTTAGATATTTGCAACAGAAAGAACCTCTTGGTGGAGGAACTTAATTGCAATAAAATTTGGTGTGGATTAGGGTAATTGGAAATCTCAAAATCCATATAACATGGGGTTGTTCAGTTTGCAAAGGGATTCTAAAATCTTTTCTTGTGATGTATGAGGGAGTGAGACTTAAAGTGGGAAGTGGAAATAGGCTGAAATTCTAGAAAGATCCCTGGTGCATGGACAAACCTTTAGCTGAGGCGTTACCCCTTCTGTTTCAATGTGCAGTTAATAAAAAAAAAAATCAGTGGCAAAGTCTTTTGTGATTTCAAACAACTCAGTGATTTGGAACCCTCAATTTTGAAGAGATTTATTTGATTGGGAAATAGAAGGTGTGGTGCAACTTCTATAGGTTTTACAGGAACAGATGATAAACATTGCAGGTGAAGATGAAAGGAATTGGTCCTGGAGTAAGGATAGCTGCTTCTCGGTTAAATCCCTTACCTTGAACCTTAGTAGTATGGGTAGTACTGAATTCCGCTACCAGCAAGTATGGAAGTCTTATTCTTCCTCGAAGTTTGTATTCCTTGTTTGGACTATGGTGCTAAACAAATGTTTCTCAAGACTCAACCTGGACAAAAGGGGCATTCAACTCCCTTCTGATGTGTGGGTTGTGTGCTTTGTTGCTTGAGTCCACTGACCATATGTGCTTACATTATCCTATCTCCTCGAAAGTCTGGTATCATTTCATTGGAGCGGTTGGTCTTAATTGGGTGATGCCAAAGTTAGTTAAAGATCTGGTGCTTTGCTGGAATCTGTAAGGTTTGAAGAAAAAAGGGAGTTTAATTTGGAGAACTATTCCTACGGCAATGATGTGGGCAGTTTAGCCTGTAAGGAATAGAAGAATCTTCAGCAACAAAGCTAAGAGCACAGAGGAGATAGTATAGCAGGCAGTCAGTAAGCTGATTTCTTGGGTGGTTGTTACACCTGATTTTAAAGAACTAAATGTTCCTATATTAGTTAAGTCCACTTCGATCTGGGATCTGTAGCTTGTCCTAAAACCTGAGCAGCTACTTGTGGTTGGTTCTCTTATTGTGCTGAGTTATTTATTGATTCAATAAAATTATTACTCTACCTTTCAAAAAAAAAAAAAAAGAGAGATTTAAGTGCAGATTTTCAAAGAACTCTAGCATACAATGACATCTTTGTTATAATAGATCAGAGACTAAAACAAAGACAATCTTCTTCCACACCAAATCAAATCAAGTCAACTAGAGGCATCTTCTACATGTAATCTTCTAATTGCTCCAACCCAAGTAGGATCAGAAGCAAGCTGAGTGGCAGAGTTTGGTTTAAGCTGGAATTGTCTCATAGAACTCATATCTCCCTTTTTTCAGAGGCATAATCAATAACACTCTTGATATATTGATCCGGATTCAACTCTCCATGCCTGATCATCATTAGGAAATGGAGTTGTCTTGCTATCTGCTATATCAGAATCCTATTGGTATGGTGGTTGCATAGCAAATTCTAACAACCAGTTCTTTGAAAGGTACCGTTTCATGGTGACCATCTCCATCTTGTGTTTTCTCTTTAACTTCATTTGCTTTCTTAGTTTCTCGTTCTCTTATTGAGCTCTCATAAAGTTCTTGTTCCTCTCCACTGTTATCACATCAATCCAGCCAAGAAATGTAGATTCCATGATAAAAGTGATGAAGAAATTAAGAAAGAAAGACAGAGGTGGATAGAGATGGAGAGTGAGTGGATATCTTTGGTTGATGAACTTAAAATTGATCTTGAATCAAAACGTTGACATGCAGAGAAGGTAGAGGCGGAATTAAAGATAGAGGAAAATCTGTTGAAAACCATGATGATCTGCAAGAGAAGTACAACGAATTGCTTGGAAGGCATCGAGTGATCATGGAAGGGATTGATGAAGTGAACAGGGCAGTTATGAAAGTAGGAGCCAGGGTACTGGTTCTTGTTTTGCCAAGTCACTTGCTACAGAATTTTTAGCCGCAAGAGTAGAGAAGGAGAAAGAAAGATAATACTTGAAAATGGAGAATAGGAGGCTAGACTCACCTATTCTTTAGTCGAGACTAGTCAAAGGAAGGTACCTTGGAGCTGGATATTCAATGTGATGGCACTACTTGTGTTGTACTGTCGTGTGAAGATTATATGTCACTCTCTATTGGTTCAGTCTTAAGGTAGAAGATTGTTGAAAAATGGGGTCACAATTCGATCACGTCTAAAGACACTATCTTTAGAACGTTATTTGCCCCCACTCAGTTCCACTGAAACGATAGTTAACAATTAATGATTGTTAATTTTGAATTGTGCCTTTGATCACACCTGATCGAATTGTGGTCATTGAAAACATCAATGGTCAACCTCACACTAAAAGTCAAAACCACCCTTCGCATGCCATGCGGGTGCGTGAGAAGTGTGAGCAAAGTGCACATCTAAAGCACCTCATTGCGCCGCACACATGTGCACGAGCATTGTGCACTAGCAAGCCTCTATACTACCCTCTTTAATTTTCCAATGTGGGATAAGTTAAAACACATGTGGGTCGCACACACCTACACACAAGTCTTATAATTTTCCAATGTGGGATAACTTAAAACTGGTTTTAGTAAGAGAAAAATTATTTTTCAAAACATGTGTGTAGGTGTGTTTTTCATGTAATTGATCAGTCAAGCCCCATTGGATTTAATCTCTAATGACATTAAAACCCAATAAAGACAATGACCAGTGTTTTCTTTTGAAAAGTAGTTTTGACATTTTTAAAACTTTTAAGTGGAAGATGCCATCACGTGATACAAGCAACGGATGAATTACTAACGATAAAGACTAAATGGATAGTTTTTGAGATTTTCAAATATTGTAGTGGAACATTTTGAAGTTTGGATACTAAACTTAGACTACCCCTAAAATACAAGGTACTAATTTAGAATTTTCCCAAAAATTAAAAAAAAAAAAGTCAGTGGTTTACTAGTCTGAAAAGCTTAGGGCTGAAACATAAGCCCAAGCCTATATATATATATATATATTAAACATTTTATAATATTGCACCCATAAGAAGAAAAGGTGCAATTCAAGTTGAGGGGTCTGGTAGAGGGTAACTCAAAAAAAGATAGGTGGATATAGGGAGAAATGACTTAAAAGTTCATAATTTAATAATGAATACACCCTTTGATGGAGTGGAATGATAAGAACCCTAGAGCAGCATTCCTTTTATCTACAATTTCAAAGGATCATATAACCTTTTTCACAAGTTTTTTGGTCGAGATGATCTTCCATTCTTCTAAGATCTTGGTGTTAGATAATAATGCTCAAGGCACGGGGCAAATGAATGCAATTCTAGAAAGAAACATATGACAATAAAGAATGAGTCCACATAAGGCTTTGTTTGGCTAAGCTTTTGTTTTTGAGCTTTGGATTGCGGGAAACAAAAATTAGTAAAAAAATAAGTTGGGTAAGAATTGCTTGGAAAAACATGAAAATTTAAAGTTAAAATACTTAAGGCTCCACTAGATCCCTTTGAAATTTAAATACTGAAGTGGGTCTCTACCACTTTTAGTGATTTTGAGTTTTTTGGTGAGCAAATTTTAAATCCAAACTGAAATAGAATAAGTATGTGTTTGGTTCCGCTTATGTTTATTTAGTAAACATTGCCACATAGGCACCCCATCAGCAAATGCCTCATTATGCGCATCCGTATGTATCAATGTTTGCATTTGTGCACCTCTCTCATTTCAAGAAGCTTCATTTTGGAGCTTCCCCCAACGGGTAGACATTTATTGACACATTTGCTGATATGGTTCATAATGGTGCCTATGTGTCATAAACGCCCTCATTAATTGTTTTTCTCGGTTTTGCAGTTACAGAAGTACAAAATGTTTACTCAATAAACGTAAACGGGACCAAACACATACTAGGTGGTTAATACTTGTCATTGATTCTATTACAACAAAATAGGGGAGGAATGATTGAAATTAGGGGAGAGATGGATGTTTGGCCATCGTTTATTGATTCTATTCATTTTGGAGCTTCCTCCAACGGGTAGGCATTTATTGACACCTTTGCCGATGTGGTGCCTAATGGTGCCTATGTGTCATAAACACCCTCGTTAATTACTTTTCTCGGCTTTGTAGCTACACAAGTACAAAACCTTTACTCAATAAACGTAAACAGAACCAAACACATATTAGGTGGTTAATACTTGTCATTCATTCTATTACAACAAAATAGGGGAGGAATAGTTGAAAGCAGGGGAGAGATGGATGTTTCACCATCGTCCCTAAATGGGTGAGATGTATATCATTGTCAATATTTGCCATTGATTCTATGTAGGCTACAAGCACCCCTCCCCTTCACTTGTAAAGATATTAAATTATTCTGGGCCCTTCTATTTGAACCAAGTTGGTCAAATCAATATAAGTTCAAGTAAAAGATATCAACTTAAAAAGTGAAATGTTATAAAAATGAAATATATATATATATATATATATATATATATATATATATATATATATATATATATATATTGAAATGCTACAAAAATGAAAAAAAAGAATATATCATTTTTATAAAGTGGTAAAATTGGTTAAATAATTCAATATTCAAATATTTCAATAAATAAGGAATAAAAAATAATTGAAACAATACATTAGTATAGAAATAACATAAGTTAATATTGTAATATAAGAAAGTACATAAAAAATTAATACAATACAAAGTAATGTAATAGAAAAATAACTATACATTTCATAAAGAGCTTTTTCAATTGGTAGATTTTTTTATATCATCATACATTTTAATTTTCAACTACCATTGGATTGCGGAAAATACATCCGCTTGCTAGCTTTGCTTCTTGTATGTTGGGTTATAGAAATTAGGATATTTAATCGTAATGAAGAAACACTCATTGAGTGTACTGAAAAATTATTGTAACTCATTGAAGAATATCGAGTGTAGATGATTGCATGCAAAAATTTAGAGATAAGAGATTCATAAAAAGAAACCCATTGTATGTTAAAACTTACATTATATTCACTAATAATATACATCATTGATTAGTGTGAATAAGCTTCTATGATATATCAACGTTTACTACTAAAATTAAGTGGTTACTGATTGTTGCACGCAATCTGTATAAAAAATTAAGAATTTTAACATACACTATATTCACTAGTAATATACATCATCAACTACTATGGATAAGCTTCTATGATAGATCAACTTTTACCACTTCATTAATAAAGAGTAATAAAAAGAAAATTAATAAATTAAAATCAACTTAAATTCTATTTGAAAATAGGAAAAATTATAAAAACCTCCTTGGGTTTTCTAATTAACAATCCTATGAACATTCCCTATATATGTTTTGACCTTAACAAAAACCTTCAATATTGTTTTGCAAGAAGGTGTAGATCATTTCATTAGCTTTTGAAATAGAAAATGTTAATGTAATGCATTAATTTTCTTTAAATACCAAATTTACCCTTAACCAACTTTATTCAGAAATAATACAAACCAAAAAATATTTTGGTTAAAAAAATTTACCTAAAAATAATTCAAAAATAATTTACAAATGATAAAATTAAAATAATAATAATACAGATTTATCTAGAGCATTTGAAATTAGTCACTATCATTAAAGTGGAACTTGAATTGTGATCGAAAAAGACTAAACATAACAAAAAAAAAAAAAGCTTGAATTGGACTTAGATGAGCACCATTTAATCGGAAATCTCATAAAGCTCATTTCTCAAATTTTCTTAATAAAATCCATGCATATAAAATTAAATAAACAGGTGGCATTTGCAGTCCCAACTCCTCCCCTCCCCCTAGAACCCACATTAGCGTATACAATCTAGGGTAGATTACAAAGACCCCCTTGTACTATGGGGTCAGTGACAAAGACCCCCTATACTTTAATTTGTGACAAATACCCTTTGAACTTTACGTTGCAACAAATACCCCCTTGGTTGTTAAGTTAGATGACGGAAGGCATTAAATTATCAAAATACCCCACTAAACTTTATTTTCTCTATTTACTTTTCTTGCTCATTTTCTCTTAAAACCTAACTGACCAAAAAATACCTCAATTTCTTCTCGCCGGGAAACACTTTTGTCATCTCACCAGTGATCATAGCTAGAAAAGGAAGAAATCTCCAGTAAGTTAAAAAAGAGACACTCACCATTGGAAAAGGAAAAAAAAAAAAAACACTCTAGTGAGTTAATTAAAAAGTGACATTCACTTGTTGGGCATAGATTTTGAAAACTCTAGATAAGTTTGGAAACTCTAGACATTCACCATTGTCTTTATTATAGTCATTCTGGTTAACTTCAATGGAAAAGACTATGAATAATACAAAGCGTAGAAAAAAAAAGCAAGATGGTTTCATAAATTGAAGAAAAGGGTAAAATGAAGTAGAAAATGGTAGTTTGGGTATTTAGAAAACTTTAAATAATCTGATGAGAATTTTTTTCGAAGTTAACTGACCGAACCATAATGAAGGAGGTCTTTGTCCAATAGCTAAAATTAAGGTGGTGTTTGTTGGAAATTAAAGTACAAGTGGCTTTTGTCACTAACCCCATACTCCAATGGTAGAAGGGGGTCTTTATAATTTACCCTAAAATGTAAAATCTACATGCAGTATGTGATTATTTCTTTGAATATTCGTATTCATATAAGCAATTTTCTTTCTCTTTTTAGTATTTTAGTATTTGTTAATTTTTTGAAGCGTAAAGAGGAAGTGCTGCTTCCCAAATATTAAATTAGATCACTTCCGTGATAATATTGGAGTTTTTAATCCCTCATTCTATTTTGTTTTTCTTGATGCGGATGGCTTACCTAGTTACATTTCAAAGATACTAACACTTGGAAAAAAAATGAGGAATATCAGTACCAGCTCCTCTCATTGTCCTTACAAATATGTATAAATGAATAAATAGAAAAGAGGATCCAATTCATAAAGAGTTTTGAGAATCAGTAGCTTCTGGAACCCACCCTTGCCATTTTCAATATAGCTGGTGAAGATTTTTGCAGGAGAGAGGCCTGGATTTCTGAAGTGTAGTCTTATTTTTCTATTTTTTAAGCTATGTGAAAAAAAACAGGGATATTCGGGTTTTTGGCATCGGTGTTGGGAAGTCTGAGTTGTAAGCACCATTTTTTCTTATTTTTTGTTTGGAAACAATACTATCACATAGGCTGTTTTTTGGGGAAACAATACTGTTTTTGTTTGGTATTAGTGCTTTACAATCATTTTCAACATTGGTCCATATTATTCAAGATGATGCTACATCATTGCACCGCTGATAATAACAGATTGTTTTCTGAAAAAACATTAAATTTAATGTTTCTCTAAACAACACAACCAATTTCCAAGACGTAACTTGGAGCAACATTTTTTTTATTCTAAAAAAATGATACCAAATAAAAGACCGTTTTTTAAAACATCACTTTTTCTGATTTAGTGCCATTTTCCGATGCCAAACACCATCATAGCTGAACAATACCCATTAAGTAAGATGGTTAGTTGGTAAGGTGGTGAGATTAAGCGTTGACTAACCCTCTCATCATCATCAAAGCCTTATCGCAAGTATATGATAGTTGGATAAGGCTTTGGTGAATCCAGCTATATGAATCCTCCTTCCCATTCTGTTATTTATTAGTATCATATCTACCTATTAATTAAATTATAAGTGCTTTAATCATTTATAATTTCTGATACAGCTTTTGTACCCGTTTGGGAGGTCATTTTCGCAGCGTCTTTGGTGTTGAAAGGTAGGTCCTACATAAAAAGCAGTGTAAGGAATAATGTTTAATGAAAAACCTGAAAAGCCAAAAATAGGCTTGCAAGCTGAAAATTTGACTTTCTAATAAAGCTATTTTCAGTAGCTTCTTAAAGCAAGTTCAATCAATATTGCTGAAGGATTAAAATATCGGGTATTGTATTGGATAATTTGGATATAGATGTAGATAAAGATGTACATTGAAAACATATAGATATAAAAATACTTGAATACACTAGTGAAATGCATGCAGATCACATAAATGCATTAATCATACTAAACCGAAAGCTGAATTATCTATGAATAAAATATAAACACATGAGAAATGCATACTTCAATAGGTTATATGAAGAGAATTATTACAATAAACAACACCGGGACTCTAGAACATTCAAAAGTTGTACAATAATTATCACTCTTTCAATTTTATAATTATAATTTTTAATTTTTATTTATTTTTTGGAATATTTATTAATTTATCATTTTATTTAAATAACAACTCTTTTTAAATAATAAAGATGTTTTCGTTTTTATCATATAATGTTTTTATTTTACACATAATTGTAAAATAAAACAAATAAATCATTTAAGGTAGATAAAATAAAGGGATTCTTTAGACTGCACTCCACCTCGAAATTCTGATTTGAACTACAAACCTACTACAATTCAAAATTTAAAATAGCTCCACCTATAACACCCTTACTTGCCCTTGAATTGACATCAATTCCGAGCTAGCACCTACCCCCACTGTGTACGAAGGAGCTAAGATTTCTAAGAGTGGATTGAACAGTAAAAATCCCTAAAATAAATTATATTTAATTTTTCAGTTATTATTGTTTTTTTGAGAAAATTAAATCTTAAATTATTCGTTTCAATTTTTATAATTATAATTTTCTATTTTTCATTAAATTTGTTGGAAAATTTTATTTATTTAGTATTTTTATATAATAACTCTATTTTTTCAAATAATAACCATGTTTTCATTTTTTACATATAATTATGTGTAAAATAAAATATATAAATCATCTAAGGTATATTAAAAATATTATTTTTATATTTTTAGTTTTTATTAATTTTTTTTGGAAAATCTAAATCTTAAATTATTTATTTTATTTTTCACAATACTATTTTTTAACTTGTATTAGAGATGAAAAATAATCCAAAAGTACTCAATGTACAATTTTGTCAAACTAGGCATAGATACATCTCCATAATGGTGCATATCAGACCATATCCATCGACCAGTGCAATACAGCCTGATACGGAGGCATATCGTACCGATACACATGACTCATAAGATACGTATCCAGTTGTAGCATATCAGTATCATGGTCATAGATATAGATACCATACGCCCCATACCGAAAGTATCATATCAATACCTTAATCCTTGATAATGCTCAATAAATGTTGAAGCCCTCCCAAATGGGCTCTTACACACTTCCTTAGGGATTAGAGCAAAGTCATTTTGTTTATGCTTTGATGTGTATATGTTGAATGATGTATGGATACATGTCTAACCTCTCATACATAGCAATAAACGATAGTGGATTAGTTATTACACTGAAACCACCTCCACCACCATTTTGATGAAAAAGAAGTTATGTTAATAGCTGGATTCATGTTTCACCGTTTTTCCTTCGGCTCAGTTTGGAAGGAGTACTAAAATACAAAACCTTGTATTTTGTATTATTTTATATGTATTTGCACTCTTCCAAACTAAGCCTTGTTAACAAAAAAAAATGTTTTACTGTTTTGCCTTCAGCATGCATGTGCACTCCTAGAGATGCAACTGGGTCGGGCTAAGTGGTAAACTCGCATTGACCGGATAGAGCTTAATTGGGTTTATAAGTCGGCTGTGGGTTGATGTGAACCCGCACTAAGCCCACCTCAATGGGATTTTAGCAATGAAACAGTAGTGGAGATAGCCTTACTGTTTCGATCAGGTTCGGTATTCCATCATTGCTTACTTGGGCTGGGTTAGAGACTTTGGAGTTACTTACTTACTTTGGGTTGGGTTGGATTGAAGCAAATCCATTTCAAACTTGGCCCTTGATATCCATATTTCATCACCGCCGCTATAGCAGTGGACCTCTCCACCTCCGGTAAAACGAAACGAGCCGTTAGAGACTCCACATCACAGGAAATTGGTAACACTAGTGAATTATGAATTAATAAATCCACCAACTTTACCCTTCTACTGACTTGGCTCTTTATTTCTCTTCCTTACACCAAAGAGGAGGCAGGGGGAAGAAGTATAGGTTTAGGGTTCCAGGATTGGTTATAGATCTTTCTCCTTGCTTTTCCTTGCTAACCTCTAAAGTACGTTTGTTTCCTCTCTATTTGATCTATAAACTGGATGGCAATAGAGACTCCTGATTTCAAGAACAAAGAAAGGGGATCGGGTGAAGACTTATTGAATGTTGCATTTTCCAAGAGAAAGTGTTGTTTATGTGTACCCTATTTAGGTTCAAACCAATCAAAGACCGCCAAATCGGTTTGGTGGAAGAGAATTCGGTCAGTGTTGAGCGAAGATGCATGGATGGTGGATGAAAGAATGGAAGAAGGTAAGGCAATGGTTGGAGATCATATGGTGGGGCCTTGATGGAAGACATTCATTAAGCAATTCAACAAGAACGATAGAGGCGACAGAGGTGGTAGGCTTGGGAGAACGAAGAGGGAAAGGAGGGTGGAGGAAGATCATTGCTCCTGTTGGAAGTTGTAGCAATGGCAAAGATTTTGATTGATGATAGGGGAAGGAAGGTGGAAGAAGATCATCGCTCCTACTGAAAGTTGCAGCAATGGCAGTGATTTTAATCGATGAAGATCAGATTGGACTTGGGTGGCAAAGACCAGATTGAAGAAGATGAAGAAGAACTGGAGGAGCTTCCAAATTGAAATAAGGGCAAAATGGACATTTCAACACTTTTGTCAATATTTTAACGACAAAGGTAATTTTTTGAAACAGTAGGAGTAGAATTAGATAATTGTTAAACAATAGGATATACTTAGTCAATTAGCTAAACCATAAAGGTAGTTTAAGAAATTTACCCTAAAATATAATAGGAGCATATGTTTTGCATTTTGGACTCTTGAATGATACATTATCAATAAAATTTTATGATATTTATGCATTCTATTTTATTAATCATGACTTTTAAAAACAAACCGGTCAGGGCCGGACGTCCTGACGAAAAAATAAAAAATAAAAAATTGGAAAACGATCAAAACCGTTCGAACGGTTTGAATGGTTAACCGACTGGTTCAGGGGTTTGCTAACCAAAATCAACGGTTTTGGGGGGAAAAGCGGTTTGGAGGAAAACGAAACCGGTCAGGTGATCGGTTCCCAGTTTTTCTGGTCCGACCGTTCAGTGCGGTACGGTTTTGAAAATAGTGATACTAATTGTAATATATATTTTTATATTAAAATATACATTTTCTATGTATCTATATATTATTTATGGTTATGTTACCTTAAAATTAATACTATTAGTGTATTCATGGAATTTTTATTTGTTTCCCTAATGTATCCAAGTGTTTCCATATTTTTATTTCATATTCATGCGTTTCCAAAGCATATTTCTATCCAAGTTGTTCAATACGATATTCGATATTGATACTTTAATCCTTAGTTTTATAATTAACCTTTAGTAACGATATTTAATTCCATTGAAAAATAAAATTTCAATATAATTAATTAAATTTAATAAGGCTTAATAAAAAGAAAAATTAATAAAAAATTATGAACATTCCCTATATATGTTTTGACCTTAATAAAAACCTTCCTTATTGTTTTGCAAAAAGTGCATATATTTTCCTTCCATTGGTATTTTAAATAGAAATTGTTGATGTAATGCATTAGTTTTCTTTAAATACCAAATTTACCCTTAACCAACTTTATTTAGAAATAGTACAAACCAAAAAATATTTTTATAAAAAATAATTTTACCTAAAAAAATTACAAACATAAAGTTTTAAAAATTAATAAAAAATTAATACTAAGATACAAAAAACTAGTACAAATGTATCTAGGGCATTGGAAATTAGTCACTTTCATTAAAGTGCAACTTGAATTGTGGTCGAATAAAGTAAACATAACTAAAAAATAGTTTGAATTGGACTTAGATGAGCATCATTTAATCGGAAATCTCATAAAGCTCCTTTCTCAAATTTTCTTAATAAAATCCGTGCATCCAAACAGATGGCATTTGTTGTCCCCCACTCCTTCCCTCCCCTTCCCTCTCCTCCATAACCCACATTAGCATATAAAATCTAGGGTAAAATACAAAGACCCCCTTGTACTATGGGGTCAGTGACAAAGACCTAAACTTTTATGTTGTGACAAATGCCCCTTGACCATTAAGTTAGATGATGAGAAGCATTAAATTACTAAAACACCCCACTAAACTTTCTCTATTTATTTTTCTTGTTCTTTTTCTCTTAAAACCTAACTGTCCCAACAATACCTCCATTTCTTTTCTGCGGAAAATACTTTTGTCATATCACCAATGATCATCACTAGAAAAAGAAGAAATATCCGGTAGCTTAATTAAAAAAATCTTCAGTGTTAAAAAAGGACTCACAGTTGGAAAAGGAAAAAAGATTCTAGTGAGTTAATTAAAAAGGGTCATTCAGCTGTTAGGCATAGATTTGAAAACTCTAGACATTCACCATTGTGTTTATTATAGTCATTTCAGTTAAGCTCAATGGAAAAGACAATGAATATAATACCAAGTGTAGGAAAAAAAAGTAAGACAGTTTCATATATAAATTGAAGAAAAGAGTAAAATAAAATAGAAAATGGTGGTTGGGTTAGATACATGAATTAAAGTTGGGTTAGATACATGAATCCTCCAACTAACTATATGATAGTTGGGTTAGATACATGAATCCTCCAACTAACTATATGATAGTTGGGTTAGATACATGAACATGTTTTGCCATATTTAGTGTCATATCTATCCATTAAATTATGAGTGCTGAAATCATTTCTAATTTCTTCCACCCAAGTTGTTTTCCGTCCTCTTCTATTATTTAACACGTAATCCAAAAAGAAAACAGGGGAAGTGTGATATTGATCTTAATTCTCAATGACTTACTCTGATCTTACAGCTTCTGTGCCCGGCTTTTACGCAGTGGCTTTGGTGTTGAAAGGTAGGCCCTATAGAAAGCTGTGAAAAGAACAGTAATGGAAAATCTGAATCTGAAAAAACCGAAAATAGGCTTACATAAGCTGAGAATTTGACTTCCTAATACAGCTATTTTTGGGAGCTTCTTAGAAGCGACTCGTACAATACTGCTCAATAAACGCTGAAGCCCTCCCAAACGGGCCTTTATACACTTCCATAGAGGCTGGAGCAAAGTCGTTTGGTTTAAGCTTTGATGTGTATATGATTGGTGTATGGAGACATATCACATACCTAATCTCTGATTTATTGCACTAAGACAGAAAGCGATAATGGACCAGTTATTACTTATTACACTGAAACCACCTGACATGATCATCTATTGCCATTTTGATGAAGAAGAAGTTATATATGTTAATAGATAGATTTACTGTTATGCCTTTAGCATGTGTTTTTACTCCTAGGGATGCAAGTGGGTCGGGTTAAGTGGTAAACCCGCATTGACCGGACAGACCTTAATTGGGTTTCAAGCTGGCTGTGGATTGAAGTGAACCCGCGCCAAGCCTGACCCAATGGTATTTTAGCATTGAAACAGTTGTGGAGATGGCCTTGGTCGAGTATACGTGTATCGTATTGGTCAGGTTCGGTATTCCAAATTTCCATCTTTGTTTATTTGGGTTGGGTTGGTTCAGTGTTGGATTTACTTTATTGAAGTAAACCCATTCCAAATTTGGCCCTTCACATCCATATTTTCTCTTTTTCAACTTTTCAACCTATGTATTTATTTAGGAAGGCCATGTTTGAGAGTGCTTATGTTAAAAATAAGTGCTTCTTGAATAAGTTCTGAAAAACAAGTACTTATTCGAATTAAAACTTATTTGCATTTGACACCCAATTTTTCAAGTGCTTGTTTTAAAAAATAGGGTTTATAGTCGATAATGGCAACTTTTGGGCCCTAATATCAATAAGAATAATCTTTTTAATATAGTTATTGAAATAGGTTATTTTTTTTTAAATATCAAATAAGGGCAGAAACACTATTTATTTCCTTCCTCCTTCAAACCACCAAACAAATCTCCCCTAATTCTGATTTTTAGGCTTTAATGGCGTTCAAAACTGCTTCAACCTCTAACAAGCTTTTGAGAGACCAGGATATTTACATCCTCAACTACGCCGTTCATGTCATCAGTTCCTACACTATGAACAAGGTCGAGTTCACAGAGGAAGCTTTGAAATTTGACATAATTTCACCACTGATGGAGCTTCTTCAAGGGAAGATCAGTTGGGTCGAGCAAAGAGTCACCGTTCAAGCGCTGGCTCACCTGGCCAATTACGAAAGAACATTTGAGGCTATTGCACAACACAAAGAAGAGATAGTCCAGCTAGCCATGCAGTTGGCTTCCGCCTGCCTTGATGTGGTGTATGTTAAGTTCGCCTGTAGGGCCGATTTAGTTGAACTGCAAAGTTTCATGGGAAGATCAAGAGTAGGAGACCCAATTGTAGAAATGCTCTTAATGGATTACAAAGAAAACAAGAAGAAGAAGGGAGAGAGAGAGAGATAGAGGTGAAAAGATTTGTTCGGTGGTTTGGAGGAAGAAGAAGATGAATAGTGTTTTTTCCTCTACTTGATATTTAAAAAAAGTTAACCTATTCTAGAAATTATATTAAAAAAAATTATTTTTATTGATATCAAGGTCCAAAAGTTGCCCTTATCAACTAAAATCCCTAAAAAATAAGCACCTATTTTATATTGGGTGATTTATAGTCTTTTTCTCCAATAACCACTTAAATAAGCATTTGTAACTATTTTGTCCTTTTTTCTGAAATTTTACAAAAAGCACTTTTATAAAAGTACTTATATGAAAGCACTTTTACAAAAGTACTTCTATAAAGGTACTTTTACAAAAGCACTTTAATAAAAGCACTTTTACAAAAATACCTTTATGAAAGCACTTTGATAAATGCACTTTTACGAAAGTACTATAAAAGTATTTTATGGAAGTACTTTTATGAAAGCACTTTAATAAAAACATTTTTACAAAATTCTATAAATTTACGAAAGCACTTTTATAATTGGTATTTTAAAATCCAACTAGGGATAATTTTAGAAGAAAAAATTGAATAAGTGCTTATTGTATAAGCTCTTAAAAAAGCCAGAAATTTGGGCTTAAAAAATAAGCCCTTATTTTTTAAATAAGCACTTATTTCAGGCTTATTTTCCAAACACCAATAAGTGCTTAATGGTGTGGTCTCAGCCCAAATAAGCACTATTTTTAAGCACTCTCAAACATGGCCTAAATCTATTACTATAAATCTAGTTGATATAGCTGGAAAAAGTCCCCCTTTGCATGTATTTCTTTGACTTTCTTCCCTGTCAAAATTGGTGTCTTAGGGATGAATCTCACTGTTTTCAAAGGGATCCCTTGGTGTGAATTTACCTCTTAGAATTGGAGTTACATTGATTAGCTTGCTAATAAGGACAGAAATGAATTATGGAACTGATGCTTTTCATATTTATACTGAGAACAATACATTAATGAGTGACATATCAGATGGGTTGATAGGTTTTGCTAACCATGTTGGTATCTGAGTGCCTTTGCTTTGATAACTTTCAATCCAGTTCTCTAGCACTTGAAATCTCACTCTATAGGTTCAATCTGTTATAACCTAGTAACTGAGGTACTGACAGGAATAATCAATTACTGGCTTATTCTTTATCATATCTTAAACAGGAGCTATGGGTTAAGAGCACAATCAATTTTCTTCTAATGGGTGCATACAGATAACTACAAACCAATCAAATAAATACTAAATAGCACATAATTATCACAGGATAGAGTACATTTAATAAGTTTCCTCATTCATTCTACTGTCAAATACCATAACTTGGCACATAATCTTAGAAGCTTAAGAAAAACTACAGTGTTTCATATGCACAATTCAAACACCATCCAGTCCTGAATGCAAGTCTAGCACTTCAGAGTAACAATGATGCTATTTCTTCAATTAAGACTATAGAATGCTCACGCTGAAATATACTTAGCCAATCTGCTTTTATTAATTTATAGTAGATATACTAGAGCTGCTTTCTGATCATCACCTGCATATCAGAAATTGGGAAAAGAAGAGTGAGAATCTCTCTCTCTGCTTCATTAGCTCAGATATTCTCTAAGTAACTTCACTAAGATTTAAAGTTACTAATGGAAAGTATCAGTTCTTACTTCTATGTCCACAAATTAACTACAAGCTTGAATTACTCTTGAAGGAGAAAAGGATGCTGTTTCAAATTTGGGTTCTGGACTAACTGCTTCAAAAGCTTGAACAAGCACAGATACTCTCCTCTTGCTACGAGTTGGAGCAAGTTTCTTAACAACCTGTTGCAGTGCATAGTCAAGCATCCATTCCTCCGCATTTTTCCTTTCATCCATCATTTGATGCCTGAGATCAACCTTCTCTGCATCAGGTTCAGGCTCCAAGGGCAGGAATCGTGGATCCCTTGGGTTGAATTTCCCAAGTTCTTCCTCATCCTCAGTGGGCTTCTTGCTTCTGACTTTCCCTCTCAGATTTCTGTCGTCCTTGAGCAGTTGTTGGTCGTCCTTTTCTGGGAGCTTTGGTACCTCAACTGTGTTACTCATATCTGATTGATTGTCAGATGAAACTTGAATCTCTAGATGAACGCCTTTGTCATCTTCAGTGGTAACATCAAGTTGGCAAGCTTCAATCTCTGTTTGAGCTTGGTGGTTTGCATCGCAATCTTCTTGCACTTTGTCTTCTGTTCTACTTCCCACATGAGCACCCAAGACTGCCTCGCTTAGACCAAGATTGCTTTTAGCTGCTTCATCAGAATCGAAAGACTTCGAAATCTGTGTTTTAATAGAACTATCTGCGTCTTCCAGTTCATGTAGTTGGGGTTTGGATTCTTCTTCAATAACCAGATCCTCAGTTACCACATCCTTGACAGGTTCCCCTCCTACATTGCTGATGTTGTCATCTAGTTGAGAATCCCCATTCTTCTCTTCAGTGAATGTTGTTGATTCCTCCAATTCTGCAGATATCATGCTGCTGATGAACTTATTTGTAACTGGAACTTCATTGTTTTCTCCATTAATCACTGTAGGTTCCTCAATTTCATCCTCAGTGGAAGAAAATATGTCCTGAATTAGAGCTTGAGAAGCATCAGACCCTTCCACACTTATTTCACTTGATATGTCACCCTCCAGATAGTCATCTCCAAAATTCGATTCAGAGCCACTGTCTCCAAGTTCTTCACTAAAATGTTCATTTTCCTCATAAATTTTTCGCAGTTCACCATCTTCTGGAACTTCCTGACGGTAATCACTAAAAATGCCATTTGGCTTGAAGGTGGTCTCACTGTGCAGTCCAGGATCATTTGACTCTGTCAAAAACAGAGTTACAGGATTTGGTTCCTTACCAGGAGGGTTGGAATCATCAGACCCATTATCAAGATTTGGTACTGCAACTTGTTCTTCCTCCAAATCCATATCACTAGTTTCAGAAACAGTCTCGGCAGGGCTAACTTCTTTTATCAGGCAAGGCCGGAAATCCTCATTCTCAACTTCTATCAACTGCTCTTGTTCAGGAAATGTCATTTGATTATCCATTTCTGCCTGGACAAATTCACTGTAATAGTCGAGACCATCTTCAAAGCTTATTTCCGAGTATGGAGATTCATCTAATAGGCTCTCATCAACCTTCTCATCATCATTTTCTACATCCATTTCAGAAGCACCTCTATCTGACAACATGATTTCAACAGTCTCCTCTCTGGGTTTTGCATAGATTTCTACAAAATAATCTGTGTCCACTTCCTCCATCATAGGAGATGCTGCCAAATCTGCTAAATCTGCTTCTTGAATTGCAGGATCCCGGACTCTGGCCCCAGAAGTTTTAGAGAGACCTCTCAATCTCAAACTCTTCTGAGTCTTCAACAGACGCCTCCTCATGGACAGGAAACGCTTAAGGGGAGGCGCTGGGGCATGGTAATGGCCATTAAGAGAGCAGTAAGTGTAAGGACAGACCTTGAAAACTGAAGTTCCTTCTGCCTCTGTTCCGCCGGGACTAAGCGTCAGACAGGCAGGGAACTTCGAGTCCTTCAGAGTGGATGAACAGGTCGCCCGGTCAACATCAACGCTGGGACACAAAGAAACCCGGGAGCTCTTCTTCATGGAAGGCCTCGACGTTTTCAAACTAGATGTTTTTGCCAAAGTTCTCACTGGTTTCAGACTAGATTGTTTTGCTAGAGTCCTTGCAGTTGCAGGTTTGTGACCAGAATGTTTTGAATAATTCGAATTCCTCCTACTAGAACTCCTACCATGAAGATTGCTAGTTTGAGATGTACTGGGACTCACCTGTAAACGCTGCTCCTTCTTGGCATCAGAACTGCTCGTGGGCTTCATATAATTCGGAGAAGCACCAGACATCTTGATCACAGAAGAACTAGATTCCTCCATAGCTGGTTTCTGATGTCGCAACTTCGCCGGTGTGACAGGAGACGATCCTAAGCTCTCCAAATCAGAACGCTTCAACGATCTTGACTTCTTTATTTTCTTCTTCAACTCAGCTCCTCCTTTGCTTCTCATGTCATGATTTTGCGTAGGGGATGGTTTAAGGGTCGTTGACCGCTTCTCGGCCTTATCATGTCTCTGGGAAGCTGCTTGGATTCCAAGCTTGTTAGGAGACTTTCTTTGAACCATCTTCAAAGAGAAATCATAACAAAACTTGGTCCAAAGTAGTAAAACAGATCAAAATTACATGAAAGCAATGATGAAGGTGGGGATGTCTTCTCTATCTTCCTCTGAGATGAAGCGTGCAGACTCTGAAGAAAAGAAACCACTCTTCTTGTTTCTGTGGATTCCTGGATTCTGAGACGAGAGTTTTTGTTTTAACAGAGAGAAAAGAAAACTAATGAAAACTTAACAGAGAGGATTCCTGGATTCTGAGACGAGAGTTTTTGTTTTAACAGAGAAAGAAAAGAAAACTAGTGAAAACTTAACAGAGAGGAATCCAAGCTTGGCTTCATTGCCTCTCTTGGGTGGTTTTACCTTCTTTTTAATCCCAACTGTGATTGGCTCAAGTTTTTGAATATGGCTGAGATAGGAATATGATGCTGATTGCTGACCCACACGGCTCTACACCCTGAGCGATGGGTCCTGTTTGGCCAGTTCTTTAAGAAATTCAATTATGGTGACTGTGGAGAGAAGAAATCCGCCACAAACCAATGGCTAGAATATTCTCTGCCCAAGGAATTTACTAAAATCACAAAACTATCCTTTCAAGCATCAAATTACAGATATACCCTCATGTTTTGGATAATTAATCTTCTATTGGGCTTGACATAACATGGGTGTTATGGTAACATCGACCGGTATAAGTGAGAATAACGAAGAATATGGCATGCCTGAGTGAAGACAAGGCCTATGGGCCATGGTCGGCAGAAAGGTGCCGGCCAGGGGGCCGCCTGAGCAATGCCGGCACACAAACGCTCCACTAGTCAGTTCTTTTACCTTTTTTTTAGTCTTTGCTTTTCCTCGAAAAAAAGTACTTTTTTCAAAATTTCTGCTTTCGGCATAACCGCCCCCGAGGCCTGAACTATTCTAGAGCTTAGACTTCCACCGACTTTGGGTTGTTCAGCTTCTTGCTTGGGGGATTGCATGGTTGCCAACCAGGAGATCAACTGGGTGGGTCATGATCAATCCAGTCTGTACGGTTGTTGATTGTAGCTGCCGTGTTTACTGAGAAGTAAGAAGTCAGAAATTAGGAGATTGTTTGGTTTTGGTGTCTATGCAGTTTTTTTTTTTTTCCTTTTTTTTTTAATTTGATTTGTTTATAAATATAAAGGAAAAATGGGCTAAACATCAGCTTCCAATAATCATTACAACCCTGGTTGGATAAGAAATATGGATGGGATTTATTTCACTCTAATAGTTATAATTAAGGCTGAATTGAGTTGAGTTAAGGTGAATTAATTGGATGAAAGAATTTCTTATCAATTGTTAGAGGAGAATGTGCACGTGAACCCATGTGAGCTGGTCTACAATCAAACATCTTCCTTGCCAACCACTGGTAAGGAGAGAGAAGTTTATTTTTGTTTTCCTTTACCTTGCTGGGTCAGATTGGTTATTGTTACATTTTATCCTCAAGGCTGCGTTTGGAAACGATGCAAATAAATAGAATATAAATATGTAGAGTATAAACAGTTCATGTAAAGTGTAATGTTGGGTTAATTTTGCATTGATAAATTTACATATTTTTAGCTATAATGATGCAAACATAAATTTCAATAAAGTATATACATTTTTTTTATTAAAAACCCATTTGAATGCAAATTTACTTCTTTTTTTATTGATGTATTTTTACATCTTATTATCAATGTAAATATGCATTGATCTGTCATTTGTCAATACAAAAATGTAATGTTACCAAGTACAGGCAAAAGTGAACTAGAGTGTAAATTTACCCTGAACCAGGATTTATACTCTATTTGCATCGTTTCCAAACACAGCCTAAGTATTTACAGTATTATTATTTTATTTTATTGATAACATTCTATTTGTACTTTCGAGTCATGTGAAGAAAAATTGAAATAGCTAAGAAAAATGATAACATGAAAAGTATACAAGATTTATGTGGTTTGGGTGTATTGATCCTATGTTTAATGAGGATTCTAATGAAATTTTCAATTCCATTGGTGTGAATTTATTTTATACAATCAGTTTCAAAGGCGGGTTGGGTCAGATTGGTTGCTGGTACTAAAAGTTTTTCTAAATTCTCAGCTAACCCCATATTTGTGATAAGGCTGTGATGATGATGATGATGATTCCAAGGAATTTCGCTACTTTTCAATTGACTTCTCTTGCTCTTTAATTTCCCTACCCTGTGACAAAACCCTCACTGGTATCAAACATTTTCCGCTACCAAGTCTGTATTAATTGATTTGGAAAAAAAAGCATATGACCATGTTGGATGATAAGCCTTTATGGCATCATTCAATCTCAAACTAGGATTTAATGAAGGCTGGTTTATTGACTATATTTATTGAGGATTCCAATGAAAATTTCAACTCCACTAATGTGAACTTATCTTACACCAGTCCCAAACCTGGATAAAGGAGGAGGATTGGGTTAGGTTAAGTAATCACTAAAACTTTTGTTAAACTCTCATAATCATTAGCCAACCCCATATAGTTGTGATAAGGATGAGATGATGATGATGATCCCAGTGCAATTTTCACTGCTTCTCAATCAATTGCTCTCGATCATTTCCTTACGTTTCGACAAAACTTATTTCCTTGCCCTTCCTAACACTAGACATTTTTCATCACCAAGTCTGTATTAATTGATTTGAAGAAAAAAGTATATGACCATGTTGAGCAATAAACCTTTATACCATCCTTAATATCAAATTAGGATAGGCAACAGATAAAGGTCCTGCCAAACTAGACAAGGTGAATTGGATGAGCTACGTTGGACAAGCTAGGCTGGATGAGGTGTTCTAGACGAGGTGATTTCTCAGGGAGCACTTTGATGCTTAAGTCAATAAGCAAGAGAGAAGAGGTCAGCTAGGTCAAATTGCTAAATACGAGCTAGTTGTAGAAAAGCAAGTGAGCAAGAGACAAAAAAGGCTGAGAATAGAAGAAGAAAAGAAGAATACCTCAAGTATCATGCCTTTAAATACCTTAGAGGAATGCCATTGTGCTCTTCACTTTTTGGGACATGAGGAATTCACTAGGATGGCCTTCATTGAAGTCATAGGGTAATTTTGTGCTCCTTGTCATGGGAGGCCATGGAAGGTTCATCTTTCACTACATGCCCCTCTTCGTTCAAGGTTTTCGATTTGTGTCATAGTTGTTGCATATTATGCAATGGTGGTTCACAATGCCAACGTGCCTAAGCATGTGGCCAGGCCCTTGGCCATGTTGACTTCCACCTGGTGTTTCAGCCAGGCCAAGGTACAACCTCATCACTAACCCCCTAGTTCTGAAGTTGAGAACGGAGGTGCTCAGTAGATGCTTGGAAGATGGGCTCTAGACATACTCAACTACAGAGCTCGGTTGTGATTTTGGACCTTGGTTGAATTGCCTAGCTCATGGATGGGTTTAGTATGAAGTAATGATGACAAATCATATGTGGGAAAGTTCAAATTTTAAAATTTGAACGGACAGGTTATGAGTCGTGATGTTGTGTCTTCTTGAGCTTACATATATATGCACGGAGTGCGAGGCTTGATCTGAACCACTGGTTAATCTCAGTCTAGTCATCGACTACCTCTATAACCTCCAGATAAGGCAAGGGTTGAGCCATTTTCCTTTACCATGTGAGCGAGAGTGCCTTCTAGAGTTTGGTTGGTCTTCGTCCTTGTTTGGTGCTTCTGTGGTTAGAGTTAGTCATTGATAACATTTCCTCATCCTCATCATTTTTGTCCATAAGAGTCTAGTTGCTCTAGATTGAATAGTGAGTAGAGTCAAGAATCATCTCGTTAAGAGGTGACTAAAGTATTGGTCCCCGAAATTGACACCAATGATGCCAAGGTCGAGGTGATGGTCCCTAAGGCCAATGCCAACTAGGCTAAGGTCGAGGAGATGGTTCTTGAGGCCAATGCCAACCAAGCCAAGGTTGAGGTGGAAGAAATTGAGGTATAGTTCAAGGTCCAAGGAGGAGTCAAATGAGACTTCATTCCAGTTGAGGTCAATTAACAAATTGAAGAGGCTGAAGTAGAGTTATTGACTAGAGCCTAAGGTCTTAGGTAGGGTCTTGGATTGCTTCAGCTTTGTTCCTTGTGCACTTTGCGATGTTGAAGATGATTATGGAGTTGTATTGTATTCCGCTGAAATACAAGCTTAAATGCCCAAAGTTGGGAGAAATGGCACATTCCCTTCGGTTGGGTGAGCTCTATGTGTATGAGGAAGGCTTTGTAACTAGCTTGATGTTCCCCTTAGATTCAACATTGGTACCGTTGTTGAGGAGGCACAAGGTTATGCCCGTCCAATTGCTACCAAACTCTCTAAGATACTTGGCCAAGTTTCTCTGCTTCTATACTATCCATGGTATTCCAACAACCTTTCCCATTTTTCTACGGTCTTCTCCACTTGAAGAAGCACTAGTAGGGTTATTACTACTTTTCGGCTTGGCCAAACATGAAGGTGCTCTTCAGTTCCCCTTCCTCGGCTCATCATTAGAATGAGTGTTTCTTTTTTTGTGAAGTGTAAGGATGGATGGCCTCTAGGGCCTAAGCTGACCACCTCAAAGACTAAAGTAAAGGTTTTGAAAAGCAATGGAGCTGTCTAAGGCGGATAGTGCGACATTGGCATGGATAGTTGAGCTTGAGGTGGATATCAAGTTGTACACCTTGGCCATGTTGATCCGTATTGAGATGATGTTCCCCCTGGTTTGTCAGTTATCGAATTATTAAGGTTTGCTTCCTTGAGATATATTGCTTCTTTTTTCCTAAGTACTAACCCCCTATTTCTCCATGTAGAAATTTCCATGGACCCCAATGAGGAACAATTGATGATGCACTTACAATAAGCAATGATGAAGAAAGGATTAGCGAGAATGGGAGTAGAGTTGCCCCCAACTCAATAGCAAGCCAAGGACTCTACATTTAGCCCTTCCAAAATGTTGAGAGTGAACCAAAACTATTAATAGACAATTCCAAAGAGGAGTTCAGAGGGCCAAACCTTAGGACAGCCCAAAGAATAGGTGTATCACCTCCTAAGAAACATCCATTGCGATGACACCATGGAGAAAGAGGTTACGGTAGAGCAACTTGCCTAAGCAACCTTACTTTCACAAATAAGTTTCGAAATCATAATCCACACAAGTGAGTCACTGGAGAGCTCAACCATCCACATATCCATAGCGGTAAGTTTCTATCTTGAAATCTATCAACTTATAGAGCTTGGATCCATACTTTGTATCTCGTAAAATGTCTGCACAATGACATAGGTTGTGACGCCTATGTAGATATATAGAGAAAATGGAGGGTGTTAAGATGGCAATGAAGGATGAGTTGGAGGAGGTCAATGTTGCACTTAAAGCCAATGAGGAGGAGAATTGAAAGCTAAAGAATTGAACTCATGACCCAAAGGGAAAGCTATCCTTTGAGAAGAAGCTAGTAGGCAAGGCCTAGGAGAGGATTAACCGAGCTAAGGATAGGGTCGTGGTTGAATTCATCAATTCAAAAGAACTAATGAGTTCATGACGATCTTAAACAACTTCAGCATTGACTCCTACTACTTCATCTTCATTTACTATAAGAGGAGGGTCATGAGACTCTACCTTGAGATGGCTGAAGTCGTGGAGAAGCTCAATCCCTTTGATTGCAGCATACCTATACAGCAAACAGAGGTGAAAAAGGCAGGGAATGGAGCTAAGGTGACCGACCAAACTAGGGAGGACAAGCAGGTGAATGTAACTAATTCTTTAACCGAGTAGTAAGATAGTGACCTGCTTGAGTCGACACCCTTCAGATAATAATTGCTATGGTTTTCCTATCTTCTTTTGATCTTGGTTGTCTCTCTCATTTTGTTTTCTTTCTTTTCTCTTCTCTCTTTCTCTTTTTTCTTGTACAAATATAGAGGTCGACATGCTAAGTTGATTACTTGTAAAAACAATGAGTATAATGAGAATATTTTTTTTTGTGTATCTTGCTTCAATTCTTTGTTTTGTTTGTCACATTTTTTTGTTAACATTAGAGCTCGGTGTGTCAATGTGGCTAAGATATTTGACTAGAGTGCATAGCATAATGCAATGATATGGCTCGACCACAAATTGGTCGAGGTCCTCATACAAATTGGCTAAAGCATGGTCAAGCTATTAAACTTGGTTACTAGTGTATTTGGGCATTTTGACTTAGTGTGTAATGAATAGGATAATGCTAACTCACCATGACAAGGTCGGGATTATCTTGTTGGTGACTTGGCCCAAGCATTGTTGAAGTCTTATGATCCAACCTAGCTTGATTGTGGCCAAGGTCTTTCTTGGGTAAGTTTGAATAGCAACCGAACCATGGTGACCAAAGAACTTCCAAGCTCTTGATCCTTGAGTTTTGTCTAAGTGGGGGAGTTTAGTTGTATGAGGTCATTTGTGAACCCGTACATCATGGTTTTTGAATCGCCGTTGACCTGGATAGTTAAACCGTTCAACCCGAGAACCATCCATGCAACCAGTTCTTCTTTACCCCAAACCTGGTCCCTGGCCAAAAACCGTTGAATTGGTTAATGACCCATTGACCCAAGTGGTGGAACCATTGATCCGTTTGACCCGTTCAATGATATTGGCCATTTGTTTATTTACTTTTGTTATTTTTTTTAATTTTTGTTGTTAGAACGGGGGACATCCATTTGAATTGGATAGTTGAACTATCAACTTAGAACTTGGTGTCCAGAACAGTTCTGGTTATGGGTTGTTTTTCAAAACATTGCCATACATAGCTCATCAAAGAGATAGCCATGGTCTTCATTTAACTCCTCTTCCCACATCCCATGCTGGGGAGCTTACCTTGTGGGTCCTCAACCAAATGAAGCCATGCAAACGCAATTCTCAACAATCTAGTGGTTGTCCTCTCACCATGGGTGGGTGGGACACCATTCCCTTTGTGCCTAATCTTGATTAGGCATTCTAGGTTGGAGATCAATGCCATTAGTGCATGTGTGTATGGCTAGTGCTTAGCATGTGATCTGTTTTTAATGCTCAACAACATCATACCTTGAGGTGTAGACACATCGAAAAGAAGAACAAATTTTATTGCTAGTAAAAAGTCTATGTACAAGGAGCAAAGTTGCCATTCATTGATAATATATTCTTAAATTAGTAGAGTTCCTGCTTTGGTGTATAGTATTGCTGCCAAGGTCTTTCATTTGATAAGAGCTCAAACCGAGCACCTTGTTGATCTTGTACAATCTTTCCTAGTTCGGTCCTAATTTTTTAACATCGGACTCGAGTACGATGGCCTTTTGAAGTACAAGGTCTCCTATCATGAACTGCCAATTATGGACCTGGGCATTGTAGTACTTACCATATCCTTTATTGATAAGCACCCATCCTGATTTGGGCTTGATCTTGAGTTTCCTTTGGGAGGTCGAGCTTGGACTTAAGCCCCTCGCTATTATTGGCTTTGTCGTAGAGCTTAATTCGAAGTATAGGAAATCCAACCTCTATTGTAATCACTACCTCAACTAGAGATGGAAATTTGACTCGTCCCAGTGGGGTCCCCTCCCCACCCCACCCCACCTCGATTGGGGTGGGTTTTTTTATCACTGATCTAGGTTTGGGGTGGGGACAGTATTTGTCCACCTGGACCCCGACTATATTATATAGCATAATATATATATATATATATATATATATATTATAATTATTAATATATGCTAATATATATTATATTATACTTTATTATATTAGACAATATAAAATATTTCTAGTTTGTTTAAAAAAATAATAAGTATACAAGTAAGAGTGACCGGGGTGGGGCATGGTAAAGTCAGGGATCCCTATTCCTCGTGGGGATGGGGATAGGGTTAGGATTTTTAGCATCGTTGGGGTTTGAGACAGGTACGAGGCTGAGGATTTGAATTCGCGGTCGGGTATGGGGTAGTTAAAACCTGGCCCCACCTCGCCCTGTTTCCATTCCTAGCCTCAACACCAAAGGTAAGGTTGAATCCCGGGTTACCATTCTGGGCATGGTGCGGTTTGCACAAAAGAAAACCTGGCAGCTCTGTTAGATAGTGTATGGCCTTAGCGCCAATCAGATTGATGTACCTTTTTGACATTTATTGTAAATGAATAAAGCACATAATTGATTTATGTCATCGTGGTATATTTCTATGTTTTTACCCATAAACTGGACACTTATGAGATAGTGTTAGTTTAGAATCTTCACAACCGTTGGATAGATCTGAGGAGGTTTATCCTGCCTAGGTCGACACTGATGTGCGACCAAGTTGGTTAGGGTGGCTTGCCTCAGTTTCTAGGATGAGACCTGAGGTACATGCAGTGTGAGTTTTCTTAAAACCCTGTACTAGACTAATTTCCAGTATTGTCTTGGACCTTAAAAATAGATGGGCAAAACTGGAAAGTTACACTTGACACTTAAACTCGATTATGGTACTGCACTAAGTGTTGGATTGAGCTGTCTTTGATGTGTCAATCAATGAGATCCTTAGAGAGGGTCAAAACTTGGGTATGTTGGGACAATCCAAGAATTCACCTGAGTGGGTGATCATAGTGGTAGGATCAGCCCCTTTGTCAGACAAAGTGAATGATCGGGGAATGCACTCTCTCTGATGGAAACCTAAATTGACGATAGTTGATTTCAAGCGTTGATTTTTCTTTCAATTTTTTTTTCATGTTGCATTGCTATCTGAAATTTTGGATTAATGATGAATTCGTATATGTTACTCACACGTATACTACAGTTGCACATCAGGAATATCGGTAGGCTGTAAAGCATCTTTCGAAGCAAAATTCTTTTTAGTGTTTGATAATCAAAAAATTTATAACCAATCAACTAGAATAACATATTCGATCAACCGGTATAACATGTGGTAACTAATCATGTGGTTATTTATCAAATTCATTTTAAGAGTAGGGATGCATTTTCCTCCTTACTCGGTCTGTCTGGATGGAGGATTTTATTATCATATGGAAACAAATAGAGTACGGTATTAGATAAAACCTAACCCTTTTGGATTCAAGTCCAACTTCGATAAGGGCAAAGTCGGTTCTAACAGCTTTTACAACCTTATGTTGGGAATATCTCTATACTTGTATGATTAATTTCATGGGAGATATTTCCAATACAAGGTTGCAAGGGGCTGTTAGAATGATGCAAACACCGATTTGCCCTGATAGAAGCGAATTCTTTTGATTCATTTATTGAATTTATTAAAATAACTTCCCTACTTATAATTGAATTGTTATCATTAGTAGGGATGACAATTTTTCCATCCCTATTGGGTATTTGGCTTCTTTGATCTGATGGATTAGGGATGGAGATTACCTTGGCAAGAATAGGGGTGGGGACGGAGATTGATAGTGATGCCCGAGTGGGGATGGGGAGTGAATTCCCTGCTCCATCCAACCTTGATTAATACATTATAATATATATATATATTTATTTATTTAAAATATATGATAAATATAGTTATATAATATTATTTATCAAATATATTTAAAATATTTTTATATTTTAAAAAATTTCCTTATTTTAAGTAAATCTATTTTTTAAAATAATTTTAATTTAAAAATTTTGGGGATTTAGGTCCTTGATTGGGAACCCATGTTTGTAGGGGATCAAGAATGGAATGTCATTTTTATCCCTAGTAGGGATCAAGGTCGAGGACGAAGAGTATGGTCCCCACCCCATTGCCATTCCTAATTATAAGGCATATGAACTTATGTCTCATGTGTTGGATTTAATAATGTTTGTATATAGGCTAAGTTTGGAAAGAGTACAAATGCAAATCTGTACTGTGCAAATACATACAAAATAATTCAAAATATAAGGTTTTGCACTCTATATATTATGCTTTATCCACAAAAATGACTCTCTGTGTGACCACGCTATCTTATGCACTCCATTTCCAACATTCCATCGAAATCTTGAAAATCGTTGTACTTCCAACAAAATGATACAAACCTTTGCATTTTTCTTCTATCATCTTGGCAATACTGTCACATGTGATTTTTATATCTCCACCTGCAACAAAAACCTTGCAACCCCTAGAGTCCAACCAACTAAGTGGTATTAGACTTCTACACATTTTTGGGATATACACCTCATCACACAAAGTGCAAACCACTCAATCAAACATTTTGATTTTCATTGTCCCAACTCTTGTGATGTTACATGTAGATCCATCACCCAAGGAGACAACACTTGTCTTCCTCTCTTAGAACGTATCAAAATATTTTTTCTTGAAACAAATATGCATAGAACATCCAGAATCTAAAACTCACTCATTTGGAGAAAAATTGCACATACTTTTGGAGACTGTGAGAACGTCTCCATCGTCATTAGATGCAATTGCCATGCTTCCAGATTCATCCCCATTCATTTTTCGTGTAAAACATTCTCTTTTCATGTGCTCAAAATCTTTGCATCTATAACACATTGTACTTTGCTATTTTTCCTAGCTTTGGATGTATGCCTACTACTCCCAGATCCCTTGTCAAATGACATTCTTTTTCGATCTGTTCCCTATATAACCAATAAGAATCATGCTAATAAGAGTCATGCCTACTCACGTACTTGGGCTTCCTCCTAACTTCATTAGATAAAAGATGTGGTGACTTCTTCAAACTTCACTGTATCTTTTTCATACAACAATGTTGTCACCAAGTTTTCATATGAATCAAGAAGTGATGCAATAAGCAAAAGGGCCTTATCTTCTTTCTCCACCTTGACACCAACTTTTCCTATTTGATTAAGATATTGTTAAACACATTTAGGTGTTCTAAGAGGTTTTCACCTTCTTCCATCTTCAACTTGTACAACTATCACTTCATATATAGCTTTATAGTTAAGCCTTTTCCCAAGTTACTCTAAATTGTCCCACAATTCTGGTGTAGAATCTTCCTCCATAACATTAAATAAAACATTATCAGCCAAGAGCAATCAAATCATATTAACACAGCTTGACTCTATGTCCTCCTAATCAACATCCTTTCCCTTCAATGCTCTAACCAAGCCTTGTTGAATCAGGATATCTTTTACTCTTCTTTGGCATAGGATAAAATTGCCTTTACCATTAAATCTCTCAATCTGGAACTGAAAACTTGTGCATTTTTCTACCATCATCTCTTAAGCAATTTTACAAACACTTTGTAAACACTAACCTAGGTGCTCTAATACGATTTTGTTTGGGCCTTGTAACAACCACCCATAGGATAAAATAATAAAGTATTTAAAATAATAATTAAGAAAAATCCAATAGCAACAGAAATAATGAAATATAAGAAAAGACAAATAAAAGCAAGCACCACAAAGAACAGAAAGATTTACATAATTCGGCCTTACTGCCTTTGCCTATGGGAGAGATGAAACATGTTCTTCACTATGAAAAAAAAAAACAAACAATACAAGTACCTTGTGGCTTTCAACCTAAACTAACCCTTAACCCTTGTACACCTATTTTCCCATTTCTCTCTCAATTCGAAAAAAAATAAGAGAAAAAAAACTCAATTTTACATCAAGAGAACTCTTGATCCTTTTCTTTCACACCCTCTCTCCAAAAAGAACCTCAACCCTACATATGAAGGAAAGCATTTACATGTAAAACCTCTTTAACCTAAATAAAGGACTATACCAACCGTTAGATTAAAAAAAAAATCAACAGTTAAAAAATAAGACATGACCCCAGCAGTTATACCATCCTCTTTTCATATATTCATTTTCTTCTCTACCCAACTTATTGACAGAATTTTAGAACTCAAACCAGCCACCAGATCTAGTGGTTACCTATGAGTGGAATCCATTACTGAATTGAATTCCCAACAGAAACACACCTTCATGGAACATGTAAATAAAAACAGCCTTATTAAGTTATAGATACAGGACACAGTCTGGCAACAAATTTTGATGCTTCAAACCATTGTATATTCACATATGTGGACAGTGAACGCAGCTAGTTTTGCAAAGAATCATAACCCACCTTCTAATGGACCATATTGGCACTCTTTGCACCAACCTCACAACATGTTACATACATATAAGGATTACCTCTCGTATTTGTATATTGTCATCATGGGGATATGTTTCGAATACATGGTGGGATGTGCTGTGAGTTCCGTGTGAGGAGCACTCTATGAGAAACAAATTTTGATTGGAACTGAAGAGGGGTGCAATGTAGGTTGGTCGGAATTAGCATTTTACACTGCTTTGAAATTGAGCCTTTAGACTGAGCCCATTTAAAATTTGACAAAAGTCCAACCTGTGTCCGCCCAAGTTACAATTTTACTATTGAGTATGCTGCCTGGTTAGGGGTGGTCGTTTTTCGCTTAACCTTGAATACCAACCTGCAAATTCCAGGCTGAGCCTATAATAAAGGTTCAGGATGTCTTCTACGCCTGGCTCAGTGGCTCTGACCTAGCAAAGCCCCTCATCCTGGGTGCTAGGCCCGTTGCATACCTGGGCTGGCCTTGGACACTATGACCATCCAACTGATAGATGACTTAGTTATATATAGTATCAATGTTTTCAAAACTGGACCAGACCTAACAGTTGGACCCAGTCATCTGACTGCTTTAGTTTCACTCCAAAACTACTACTTGGCCAAAAACCATTGATTTGGTCAATAAATCGTTGATTCGGGCGATTAAACCATCAACTCAGACAATGATTTTTGGCTATTTTTCTTTTTTATTTTTTTGTCAGAACAGGCTATTTGTTCAGATCAGACGGTTAGACTGTTCGACTTGGAAACTGGTCCCTAAAACGGTTCATTGTCTGGTCCAGTTTTAAAAACCTTGATGTGTATAACCCAAAGAAGTGCAAAGATATAAAATAGTTTCCAACAGATCAGAGGTGGATTTGAGCACTATTGTGAATGAAAATTTCTTGTGAGGATTAACCGAACACGATGGCTGCTTGATGGGCTGTGGAGCCAATGATAATTTTTCACACCAGTAATGAAATACATAAAACCCACACCTCTTACACTGGGGTATACGAATTTATTACATAGTATGGAATATTATCATTGGTTTCATAGTCAGCTGAACGGCCATCACATTCAAATTACCATGGAAGGTTGTAGCAGTTCAGCTTCGGTCACTGCAAGGCCTGTTCAAACACCCTTTAGAGCCTTGCATTGGGAATATCTTCCTACTTATATACTCTATTTATGGGAAGATATTCGCAATGCAAGGTTGAAAGAGACTGCTCGAACTGTGTGAACATTTACTTGCACTGACTGAAGCCGATCTTAGGTTGCAGGTGGGCATTGTTGTAAAGCTCGTTGTAGACCCATTTTAATGGCCCAGAGATGATGTTCTTACGGGCCTGGCTTCAGTTTGAGATGGGGGCCTAGTGTTAGACAGAGGTAGATATGAGCCTAATTAGAATTGTAAAGAGTGAGGTGGACAAAGGCAGTGAGATGGAGAACGAGAAAAGTTACAGTGAGGATTGTTCTTACAACATTAATACGATCTACTACTCTTCCTCCATCTTCTATGATCATTCATGCTGTAAAATATAGAAGATTTTACAGAGAAATAAGGACAGACCCAATGCAAATGTTTGATTTCCACTATAGAGCTATAAACATTTAAAATATCAAAAACCCACAGCATCAATGCCCGCCTGTGAATTGGTATCAATTCCGAGTTGACACCTACCCCAACAGTACTTTGACCTATAAATTCTGACCCTGAACTGAACTGTCATTCTCCCAAGATTTTATATAGTTTATGGTCTAATCTGACCAAGAACAATAGTCATCCATACACTTCTTAATTGTGTCTAATCAAGTTGAGCACATCCCAAAGATTAAAATATCATCTTTACAAAATTTGCCACAGAGATTCCTTACTTCCAATCCGAGTTTACATCTACACCCCACAGAGTGTGCCCCACAAACGCCTCACATGTACATCTCAACATGTATTGAAAACATCTCTCTCGACATTTTAATACATGGTTAGAATGAGAATACCAACGCCTTGGGTACCGGTGCATATTGATTAACCGATATTCTTTTACTTTGTCACTCTGATAATTTCTCAAACAGGGAATTTATCTATGTTCTTTTATTCGTAAAAAGTCAATGTTAGAAGTGAATCGGACCCTTGGATACAGGAGTGATGTATCCATATCTGTATTTTGATCCTTGCCAAACCATTCCAATGAATCAAGTCGAGTATGATTCGGGTTGGGGTTGCCTTGTGTTGAGTCAAACCCATACCAAGCCCACTAACATATTCAAATGAATCCAACAGTTGGATCATCCTAAGATGAGCCAGACTCGTTTGGCTTTGGCTGCTAATCGAGTCAGATGGAAAAGAAGCATATGAACCGTCTGTTTAAACAGAGCTTCAACAATAAAAACATAGCATATGAGCCATCTTTTCTATTCAACAGGTAGGTTTAAAAAACGGTCGAACCATGATTGACTGAATTCAACCGAATTGATGAGACCCTTTAATTGGTTCAGTACTTCAGTTGTAGTATAGGGCTTGGTCTATTAAATATTTGCTCTAATAATAGACTCAGACTTAATTGAGTTGAGTTGTTGAATTAATTGGTTCAACCACCCAAATTGCTCGTTATTCTGAGTGAACAATTGAATAATAGATGCAGTCCATTAATTTATTTCAAGTTGCAGAAGAAGATGGACTTTTTTACAGGAATTTTCCAATCTCATTGTGCTTCTTTAAATCGAGTCATTATGTTGGGTTAATAAAATAATGATTATGATTCAGTTTCACGTCGAAAGTGAAGAGACTGTTATCTAGAGAACTAGCATTCAAGATAAGGAAGGACGTGGAGGTGTGGAGCTGATGATTTGGATTGATGCAAGACAGACGTGGACAAATGTATCCAAATAGTTACTTATAATAGCCAAGTGGCTGAAATAGGACAATAAACTCCAACGCACTTGATTCCGTTTGTATATTTTTGATGAAAATCGTCATTTAATTTAATTTATATGGTTTGATGAATTTATGGAACCCCTGCTGTTGAAACTCTCTATTTTTGAAAACCTTCAAAATTCAAGCAGGTTGGATAAGAATTTCCATTACATTGAAGGTTGCCTTCGGGGGAGAAGGTACTTTTATATTTTGAATTTTTGCCTTTTCAACCTACTACAAGAAATTAAGATCGAATAATAGAACTATTGCTATAAGGTGGCTTTTAGCAATGGGTTGATTTACCCGTTGCAATTAATTTATTTTTTTAATTATACATATAGCAATCCGCACAAACTTTAGAGAAAATAGGACTCCGAATCTCCTGCCCACTAGAATCCTATCCACGTCTGCCCACATGTTACTCTCCCTATGACTAAGATGTTCCCTATGTACACCTGTAGTTATATGTGGGTAGACATGTATAGGATTTTTGTGGGCAGGAGATCCGAGTACAAACTAATTAGAGTATAACACATGGTTTTTAAAACCGATCCGATGACTGAATCGGTCAGGGTCCGATTCAAACGGTTCGAATGGTTAATCACCCAGTTCAGTGGTTCGCTGACCAAAATCAACGGTTTTGGGGGAAAATCCAGTTTTGGGGAAAAACTGAACCAGTCACCTGACCGGTTCCTGGTTTTTCCAGTTCGACTATTTGGTCCAGTCTAGTTTTGAAAACCATGGTATAACATACCGGAAAGACATGGTATGGGAAAAGCTTTCACCAATTGATCAAAGCATTCCCATGAATTTTGATGAAATTAGTCACCCTCTTTTATTATATCGATTGATATCATAGTCATGAAGAAATTTGAGCCGGGTTGGGTCGGGTTAGGGTGCATGCGTGTACGTGTGCACGTGCCACACCTTATCAATTTTTCTTTGACCATTTTGAATGTTTGTTTTTAAATCGTTTGGACCATTTAAAATCTGTTTTTATTTTAAACTTTCCTTTTTGTGCCTCTTCGTTTGTTTGGCTCTACATGTCTCTTCGAACAAGTGCCTTGCACACTGTTCTGGAGAGACATCTCTCTAAAAGGACACCTTTGCATCCATTCGGGTGATTGAGTGTTCTATAAATAAAGTGTCGATCAACCTGATAGAACAGAACACAGGCAATCACAGTCCTCTAAACTTTATCTTTTTCTGAGCATCTTCCATTAGTGATTCGCGGAGATATGGTAAGCGAATGCACATCTATCAAAAGCATGTGGATTGTTTCATATTGGAAATCGATTTGCAATCACCCAGTTGCATTGTAGGGGGGAAATGCAATTTTAAGGAGATGACCAAATGGCACGACTCAATCCATTTTAAAACTGCATTTCTTAGTTTCTCAATACCAATTCTGTAGCATTGTTGCACACCGGGTTTGGAAAGCGCTGAATGATAAGTTCCTTTCTCTCTTCTTAATTCTATTTTTACAACAAGTCTCTCTCTCTCTCTCTCTCCAACCTTCAATTTTGTTCTCTATTTTTTATGCAATGAACATCATCAAAACAAAAGATTAGAAATTTATTTACAAAAACAAAAAATCAGATTGGATAAAGCATTAAAAAGAAATTTACATTAGAAAATTATTCACCTTAACAAAATATTAGAAAATTAAAAAAAAAAATTATTTCAGATGCACTTAGGCCCCATTCGCTTTTCGATAAGTCACTTACCTGGGTAAATGCAGTTACTGGGTAAGTTTTTCCTGGGAAACACTTACTTGGGTAAGTGCATTCACCATGTTTTTTTTTATTTCTCATGAAAATAAGGCAATGACAAATTTAGTCATAAAAATCCATTATTAAAAAGGGCATTTTTGTCCCATTTAATTATTGGCAACTTCCCCCTAGGTGGGAAAGTTATTTACCCACCTAGGAGATGGGTATCACTTGCCCAGGTAAGTAATATCTAGGAAAATAAACTTTCCTTGGTCCCCACATAAATCTGAAAAAAGAACATGGGATTCTTGGTCAACGGGAACCAAAATCCCATTGACCAATTTCCCCCTCTCAAAATCTGAAAAAAGAATGCCCCCTTGGAGTTACTCTCCATTGTAAATTATGCACATCTATCAAATGCCCCCTTGGAGTTGCTCAATGACTATGTGATTTGAAAATAAATATAAATGGATTTTGGTTTTTGTATTTACGTTCTCTATATCAATTTCTCTAATTCTCTCTCTCTACCTACCATTCTCCCTCAATGTCTCTCATTCCCTTTCTTGGTTGATCTCTCTTTCTCCCTTAATTTTTATCATTCTCCCTCTCCCTCTCTCAATTTTTTTTTTTATTTTCTTATTTTCATACACACTTATATGGTATTAATCGGATCATATAAAAGAACATGAGACCAACTTGGTATAGTTCAAAAATTATTACACCAAATTGATAAAATTCACAAGAAACTCTTGGTTATGATATTTACACCAATTAGAGAATGATGGAGATTGAGGGAGAAGGAGATTTTGACTAAGAAGAAGAGTGAGGGAGAAGAATGAGAAAGATTGTGGGAGAAAAATAGAGAGAGAGAGGTTTTGATTTGGCTACAAACTGAAGTAGAGAGAGTGGGAGAGACAGAGGGAGCGGGAGATCAAGAGATGATTGTGAGAGTGAGAGAGAAGGGAGGGAGATCGAGGGATAGAGTGAGTGGAAGAGAAACTGAAAACCTATTTTCGATATAGGTTTTTTGTTGTGTCCAACATGGAATAAGAGTCCCATGTTGGCAACAACCACATAAGCCTCTGATGACATGGCAGGGGTTTTTATAATTTGAAATGTAGAGTCAGTTTTCAAAGTTTGGTTGGTTTCTGGACCAACCTGCATCCTAATTTTAAATGTATAATCGACTTTGATTATAATTTTCCCTTTAAATTATATATTTCATTTACATTATATAAAATATTTTTTACTTATCACACTTAATTTTTGTTTGTCTATGGTGTCATTTTACTCAAACCACTAACCCGCCATCTAAAAATAAAAATTGTTTGATTTCTAGGTTGACATTAAATTTTGTATTACATTTCCATCATTGATAAAATTATTTCTTATGTACAAAACTTATTTTTGTTCAATATAATGAATGTACAATATTAGAGATGTACCCAACATTTTATTTTTTATAAATATATAACATTAGATATGTACCCGAAATTTTCTCTTATCTCTTTTTTTTTATTTGTGTGATTCTTTGTATTTTCTATTATTAAAAATTTTATTATTTGATTATGGCATCATCTAATTTATAGGTAGATTTTGAAATTGCATTTCCATTTTCATCATTAATAAAAATACTTCTTACATTTCATAGTTATTTATTTTAAATTGTTATTATTTAATTATAGCGTTATTTATTAATCCATTTGGCTCCAAATGGTCAAATTGCTTGCTCACCACTGGGAGGAAAGAAAATGGTTTCATTTTCAAATTACTTTTTAAAATATTTATTTTTATACTATTAAAATTAATATTGTGGATTTAACAACAAGAATTTAATGATGAGAAAAATATTATATATATATATATATATATATATATGATTTAATGAGAGAGAATGGGAAATTATTTTTATTTCTAATTAGTTTTAAATTTTATATTTCATTTTCATTATTAATAAAAACATTTCTTATTGAACATACTTATTATTGTTTAATATGCATGTTAAAAATGTTCCATATTTTTTAATTTCTATTTTTTTTTCATTTTATCTATTTTTAATTTTATTATTTAATCGTGGCAGCCTGGATTAACCCATTTGACTCAAAATGATTTAATTTCTTACCACCACTTAGATGAAAAGACTATTTTTTCTAGGTAGATTTTAAAGGTATATGCTTTTATGTTATTAGAATTATTAATTTATTATGTATGGATTTAATTAATAGAACTTAATGATGAGAAGAAATAAAAATGACTTAAATATATGATTCAATGAACATGAATGCAAGTTAATAACATAAATGTTGGATTTAATGAGAGAGGATTGAATGCATTGAATATCTTTAAATTACCTATTTTCAACTCATTTAATATTAAGAACCAATTACCCTATTTGCCCTCATTTTTTATCATTAAATTTAAATATAGAGGGGTAAATATTGTCCTTAGAAAATTTCAGAAATATTCTTGAGGTCATTCGTACTTTTTAAAGTAGTATAGATTATCTGATATCTATATTCTAAAGTTTACTTTTGTTTTAAAAACCATAATTTTGATGATTTCAAAACAGAAACTTGTTCTTGCTTCTCAAAACAAACAAATACATAACTCAATAACATGTTTCAATTTTTTGCTAGTGTGACAATTTTAAAGACAAATCAAATGAAAACAAAAAGATAAATGTTATAGAACACTCACTTTGAATTTAGTTCATTTTTAAGTTCCTGTAGGGCAAAACCAATTGCTGTAATAACAAATGTCATGCAAAATCCATTCTAACATATACAAAGAACATTCATCAAGAGGTATCACCTAAAATAACATCATAATAAGTGAGTCATCTGTCATGCAGTCAGTAAGATTCAAAAATTTTGATTTACTCAGATAATCTTATAAGTTGAATAAGACAAAGGGTTGGGAGTAGATCAAAAAGTTAAGAACCAAACAATAAGTTAGAAATGATTTAAGCAATAATAATTTAACAATTAATGGATATTGGAAAATGTTATTCCAAGCCAATGTTGATAAGGTTCTGAAATGTTATTCCAAGTCATTCTTGATAAGGCTCACTTTTCGTAGTGGGGTTTTCAATTAAAACAGCAATCTTTCTCAGCCGAAGTGCAATGCTGCAAAGCAAAAGCTACTTTATGAGAAAAAATCGCATTCAACCCAAAATAAAAGTATTTTTGTGGATGCTGATTATGGGAAAGTTGTCAACTAAGAGTATATTAAATTAAGCTGAGGGTGAAACATCGATCTATCATGCCCATTTTGAAATGATGATCGGGAAAAAAGTACATTTTCATCCCTTGTGATGTTCTTAAACAAATTTGGAGTACTCTAATGATCCTCAGGCTATGTTTGTTTGCAGTGCAATTTCATTTATATTGATATGCAAAAGTAATGGAAGTGTAAATGATTTCAATGTAAATTCTGGTTCATTTTTGTTTCAGCTTTTGCCTTGTTTTATTGCTTATATTGTATCTGAAGTAAAATTAAACATGAAGCTAAATAATTGTGAAAATCTGAGCCAGTTGCAAATTGTATGCGGTATAAATGTGAACTGTTGCAAAAATGAACCATAATTTGCAATTTTCTATTCGCACTGTCATGCCATGCATTTGTATGCAGTGCAAATCTGAACCGTTGCAAATTGTGCACCCGATTCAGTTTTTCATCTAGTTGTTTATGATTTGCACTCTTAATTGATGCAAAATTTGCACTTATCTCTTTTACACTCATTGGTAGTGCAAAGTTTGCATCCAAAAAACTAATGCAAAATTTGGACTACCTTCCTTCTTTCTTAATTCTCTCCCATATGAAGTGGTGATTACATCATTCTGCTTCCTAGCTTCCTTCTCAAACAAATAATCTTCTTGCCCTTATTCTCTTTCATATAAAGTGGGGACCTTACCATTTTCCAACAAAAAAAGACAACCAAATCTGAAGCAAAATTTATATGTGCATTCTCACCCACTCCAAATGAGATTCACACTAAAAAATTGGAGCCCACGGAGAATGAAAAGGTAATCCAATGGATCATTAGTCTAAGTGTGTTTAAACAAAGAAATAAAATTATATTCAGCAATGATCACCCAAACGCCATCAAAACTGTGGAAACTACTGCAGGATAGTGGTAATACAAGCATACCACTAAGATTAGACACTTAATGCTCATCGAAGGGAAACTACCCCAACAATATCATCTCAAAGTTAATTCCATGCTTCGATTAGAATGGGAGAAGTTCGCAGCATCCACTCTTATTGTCCTCATGGTTTGTATTGAAGGTGAAACAAATCTCTCCATCGATTGCATAGATTAGGAAAGCTCAAATCCTGTGGACCATCACCATCAACATCACTAAGGACATTTGAATTTGGGTGAAAAGGAATAGGATTGAGATGAACCTTGTTTCCAAAGAAGGCAACAAAAAGGCAAATTATTTTGCAAATTTAGGTTGGTGTGGAGAAAATTCGCTTAGAGGATTATTTTATTTTTACGCTTGGAGGATAGCTGGATCTAGGGGTGTCAATTGGACTGGATTTGGTCAAATCCGATCCAATCTAATATGAGTTCATTACAAATGGGCCAGGTCCAATCCAATTCAATGAATACTTTGGACTGGTCCAATTCAATGTCTGGGCCATCAAATCTGTTCAAATTGGTTTTAATTTAGATTTGTTCCCATCCAATCCTGATCCATTGACACTTGCATTCTTATCTTAGACCAATGGACCAGATATTGGTTCATTCTGACTCAACCCAATATAATTCCATTATGGATGGATCAGGTCCAATCCAATCCAATAAATACTTTGGACTATTAATTTGGACTGGTTTAATTAAATGTCTTATTGGTCCGTCTCCAACCTAAAACCAATTCATCTACACACTTAGTTGGAATTACATTGTCCCTTGTTTTGATTAGCCAATGCTCTCTAAGTAGCAGTTAAGAGAATCCAATTGCAACAAAAATAAATAATATCTAAGCAAAAACAAGAAAAAACAAACAAAAATAAATAATATCTTATGATTTAGAACCAAAACCAACATCTAACCCTTGTACATCCATTCTCCCTTTCCCCTCTCAACTCAAATAATTCATACCAAAAACAGAGCCCACTCTCACACTAAGAAATCCCTTCTCCTCTCAACCATTAAGAGCTCAACTTAAACTGTCTCACTATCATTTGTACCTTGAAAACTTGTGGCACTTGTCTCTACCCCAATTGTGAAAGAGACTCTTATCTTGTGCATCTTGTTTCTAGCAATCCATTGAGGTTTTGAGAAACACTATAATCCTAACCAAATTATACATCTCTTGCACTTGTCTACTTTTATCAAAACCATACAACTGTGTTTTTCATGATTCTACTTACAACAAATACTTTACAACTTTTGCAAGATTCCTATGAATCTTTGAAACATATATGCTACACCACCCAAAGTGCTAAGCCCTTCATTAAGTGTTTTGATCTTCATTGTTCCAACACTCTTGTGATGTCACAGGTAGACTCCTCATTGGAAAAGAATAATACTCATCTTCTGCTTGTAGAGTGTACAAAAATATTCCCTCTTGGAACAAACATGCATAGAACATTTAGAATCTAAAACCCATTCATCTAAAAAAGAAGTGCACAAACCTTTAGAGATTGTGACAATATCTTCATTGTCATCTGACACAACCACCATATTACTAAATTCATCCCCATTCTTTTTCTGTACAAGACAATTTCTTTTCATGTGATCAAACTCCTTGAGTTTGAACATTTTACCTTATTATTTTCCCTAACCTTGGATCTAGACTTGCCACTCATAAATCTTGCAAAATAATCTTAGTTTCTATCTATTTATTGTATAACCATTGCAGAATCTTGCTCATTTTCATACTTAGATTCCTCATAATCTCATTGGATAAAACAAATTTGATTACTTCATCAAATTTACTATATCATTTCCATATAGTAACATTGTCATCAAGTTTTCATATGGATCATGAAGTAAGGTGGGAATCAAATGAAATTTATTCTTTTCATCCACCTTGACATCAACCTTACTAGTTAATACAAAATACTATTGAACTCATTTAAATGTTATGGGAGATTCCCACTTTCTTTCATCTTCAACTCGTATAAATGTTGTTTCAAATCTAGCTTTGTTTTTAAACATACCTCGACTCATCAATATCCTCTCAATCAACATCCTTGTCTTCTAGTTTCCCATTTTTTCTTTTCAATGCTTCAACCAGACTTATTGAACCAATATGTCCTTCACCCTTTTTTAAAATAGGGTAAAATTGTCTTTAACATAAAACTTTTCAATTTGGAATCAACAACTCATTCCTTTTGATATCACTTTGTTGGTCTCAAAACAACTACCCATAAGATGAAACCACAAAGTATTTGAAACAAAATAATAACTAAGGAAATTAAATAGCAACAAAAATAATTAATATCCAAACAAAGACAAGAAAAAACAATCACCACCATGAACACAAAGAATTTACTAATGTTCAAAGAACTAGATCGAGCATAGAACCGAAGAAGGGAGAGGTTCATAGGTTAGAGGTTCAACTATGGTCGAACTAGAGGTTGAATTATGATGAATATGGCAAGTTCTTTAATTTTTAAAGCAAATGACTAGGATTTAAGTCTCTTAATTTACATTTTCTTTAAAATATGTGGACAATAAAGTAATATGTACAATCAAGAGTCAACGATTAATATAAGTAAAGAGGTAGGCTAGCGGTAATTAAGTAATATATGAAAGAAAATAAGATGTTATGGGTTTAAGTCTTGTTAAATACATTTTAAAATTTCAATTATTTAAGGACCCAATAAGCAATTTCATGAAGTTGGGACCGATTCACTAGTTTTTTATACCCGTCGGTCATCTGGTTTTCACTGGGTTTTTAACAAATATGGTTATTAGGGTGTGACTGAACCATCTAAGATTTTGGGTCATGGTTCATTCGGTTAGACCAACCGGTCTGATCTGGTTTCCTAAACACTGGGATTTACATATTTCGACCTTATTGCCTACATCCATTATGATTTGCAACCCAAAACAACCCTTAATCAAGGTTCAAAATTTTGACACGATACGCCCCGTATTTGCCATATCATATATAGTATATCAATCGAAAAGCTTTTGATACTACAAAGGGTTTGGGATTTTGGGCATTTTTAAGGGATAGGCAAGCCTAAGACCAACCTCTTTACCAATTTTAAGAAGAAACTAAAAGAAAATGATGTTTCATGGTGTCGAATGTATTGACACTTTAAACCTTACCCTTAACCTTTGTATGCTCCTCCCTTTCTACTCTCAAACCACAGAGTTAGAAAAAAAAACACTTTCACACCAAGAGTCAGGCCTCAGCCTAATACTTTATTGTATATATTAAAAATACAGCATTATTTATAATATGCTATATATGCATAATTTAATATTTCATAATTAAAATTACAGGCCCAGAACCTGGTCCAGGACTGGGCTATAAATCTTTCATAAGTGCTAAGCCCAGCCCGGGACCGGCGCGTCCCATCAGCACCCATTCACCCCCTACGGCCCTACCTTCCTAAAAGCACTCAACACGTGCATCACACACGTTAGTTGAAGTTACAACACTGGAGTTCGTGTGAACTAACATGTAACGTGTTATGCAGAGAGAGCCCGTCGACAACCCAGACTGTCCAATTCAGAGAGCCAAATCCGCTTTTTCCTGAGAGTTGGAATTTTAAGCAAAATCACCCCGAATTTCAGGCCTCTGAAATTCAATCAAACTACGCCAAGTGTGCAGCTTTGTCTTTGTCATCCATTCTTTTCAAGCTTCACGTCAACGGAAATTCAGAAACGTATCAAGCAATCAAAAAGTTCAATACGTGATAACATTAATAAACTTTTACTGTCTCTCTCTCTCTCTCTCATTGAAATTTGATTTTCTGAATTTTGAATACTCGTCAAAAAAACATCAGATGATAAACCAACTGATCTCTCTATCTCTATTTATCCAATTCCCTCTCTCTAAATTACAGGCGCGGTTCATTAGGAATGGATTAGAAGGGTCGTCTGAAAATCTGATTTTTCGTTTTCTCTTAGAATTCCTTTGCCTGCAAATCGGCAATTCTGGTTCATCGTCGCCAACCATCAATTAGGTTTTTCAGGTTCGTTGGTTGGTTTATTTTATATTATTTATAAAATAATAGAAGGTTTGGACTTTGAAGTCATTGGACGATTGGAGTTTTGTCTGGTAGCAGAGGGACCTTGTCCCTTATCTCAATCTCTCTCCTTGCTGAATCGGATCGACGTATGATTTGCTTTCCGTTATCTCGTCCGTCGTTTCCCTAATTTCTAAAATTTCTTAAATTCGATTCTGGTTCGGGTTGGAGTCATCTTTTCTCTCCATTTGTCTGCGTGTTTTTCTTCTTTTCTTTCTATATCTTTCGTGGGTTTCAACTTTCAAGTTAATCTGGTTTTTGTTTTCTGGGTTTATTGAGTTTACCCTTTACCGATTTTGAGTCGAAATTGGTTGTCTTGTTCTTGATCTTCGTAAGAAATTGTGCAAATAGTAGATTTCGGCGGTCAATCACCTTAATTTCAATACATTTTATTAGAAACCCAATTGGCAATTTTGGGTATATGAATCAATCCTTCTGAGTTCTTTTTTCTCTTGAATTATTCATCGTTTTCTGTTAATCCAGGCGCACGTTGAGACCGGAGCCTATTTTTTCTGGTTATACGGCAAAAGATAGTTCATAGTTTTGGGGTTGAAACCCGTATTACCTCTTATTGTTTCTCTCTCTAATTGTTAAGAATCTGGGAATATTCACCTTCTCCATTTCTGGTGGTTGATTCTGCAAATTAGAGTTTGAGAACTCATACTGGGTGGTCTTTGAGAATCATTTCTTTTTCTTCTTATTAAATGATTTTGAGAGAATTGCCACCTTTGATCGTGCTCTGAAATCTCAGCATTTTCAGGAATTTTGAATTCCCTGATCAATCGTAGTTTTTGGATAGAGCTTCTTACGATCCTTTTCTTCTCTTTTCCTTTTTGAGATTGGCACAATTGGGTTTGCTTGGTGCCCACAACATTTTTGATTTTTTCTCCATAAGATATGGATATCAGTAATGAAGCCAGAGTTGTTCCATTCTCAATCGGACCTTCAACGATTATCGGGCGGACCATTGCTTTCAGAATCTTGTTCTGCAATTCGGTATCGCAATTAAGGCAGCAAACCTTCTATTTTCTATGGATTTTGATCTGTCGACTCAGGGACTTAGTGGCACCCGCAATTTCCTGGTTTCATCCCCGCAATCCACAAGGTATATTGGTCTTGGTGACACTCATAGCTTTTCTGTTGAAGAGATACACAAATGTTAAACAGAAGGCGGAGATGGCTTACAGGAGGAAATTTTGGAGGAATATGATGAGAGCTGCCTTGACATATGACGAGTGGGCGCATGCAGCTAAGATGCTTGATAAGGAGACTCCCAAGAGGAATGAATCAGATCTTTATGATGAAGAACTGGTAAGGAATAAACTCCAAGAGCTTCGACACCGTCGTCAGGAGGGTTCTCTCAGAGATATAATCTTTTGTATGCGTGCTGATTTGATCAGGAACCTGGGTAATATGTGCAACCCAGAACTCCACAAGGGCAGGCTTCAGGTGCCCAAGCTGATACAGGAGTACATTGATGAGGTCTCTACTCAGTTGAGAATGGTTTGTGACTCGGACTCTGAGGAGCTCCTCTTGGAAGAGAAGCTTACTTTCATGCACGAGACAAGACATGCCTTTGGGAGGACAGCATTGCTCCTGAGTGGTGGTGCGTCACTGGGGGCTTTTCATGTGGGCGTAGTGAAGACACTGGTGGAGCATAAACTTTTGCCGCGGATAATTGCAGGCTCTAGTGTGGGATCCATCATGTGTTCCGTTGTTGCCACAAGGTCTTGGCCTGAGCTTCAAAGCTTCTTTGAGGATTCATGGCACTCATTGAAGTTTTTTGACCAGATGGGTGGAATTTTTGCTGTTGTTAAAAGGGTTATGACACAAGGGGCCGTTCATGAGATAAGACAGTTGCAGATATTACTAAGGCGTCTCACAAATAACTTGACATTCCAAGAGGCATATGACATGACAGGTCGTATTCTTGGGATCACAGTTTGCTCCCCAAGGAAGCATGAGCCTCCCAGGTGCCTTAACTATTTAACATCACCTCATGTAGTTATATGGAGTGCTGTGACCGCTTCTTGCGCTTTTCCTGGTTTGTTTGAGGCTCAGGAACTGATGGCAAAAGATAGAAGTGGTGAACTTGTTCCTTACCACCCACCATTTCATATGGATCCAGAAGAAGGTTATGGTACATCAACACGCAGGTGGAGGGATGGTAGCTTGGAGAGTGATTTACCCATGATGCAGCTGAAGGAGCTGTTTAATGTTAATCATTTCATTGTCAGTCAGGCAAATCCTCATATAGTACCACTATTGAGAATAAAGGAGCTTGTCAGAGCTTATGGAGGTGACTTTGCTGCCAAGGTATTTTGAAGGGCTTGACTTTTCTGTTCTCTGGCGGTCTTTACTGTTTTTTATGGCTTTATACTTAACTTTCTATAAGCCATTTCACAGATATTAAAGCATATTGAAGATTCTCAAAAATAAATAAGGGGGATGGAGATCATTGAAATGCTTGGATGGTATATTAGCTAGTATAGGTTTTGTTACAATTGATTCATGAGTAACTTCCTACATCAGGGAGGGTGGAAGGTTTCTGTATATGTAGTGCAAAGAGAACATGCTAGTTTTATTTGTTGACACAATGTGGTAAATATGCCTATGCCTATGTTGGAATGCAAATCAGAATACTTAGAATTCAAGATCAGATTACATGGAAAATCTTCGTTACATCTATCCAATATCCATTTGACCTTCCATCTCCTGGCTTAGGCCTTGAAAGATCGGTAACATAGTTAGAAAATGACAGTGTTTAATATTGCTTGAAGCTTCCTAATTAATTAGAGCATTGTATCATATCATTCCAACTGATCTGCATGTATAGTTTTTGGTTTTCTATGCCTTCATATATAATATATCTTTATATGTGTTCTCTTTGATTTTGTTATTAGTAAGTGGTTGTTTGTTAATTCAATCTTTTTACATGTGTAGCTTGCACATCTTGTGGAAATGGAGGTCAAGCATAGATGCAACCAGGTCCTGGAAGTTGGTTTTCCACTGGGAGGACTTGCCAAGCTGTTTGCCCAAGAATGGGAGGGTGATGTTACAGTTGTTATGCCTGCCACACTTGCACAGGTATAGATATTAAGTTCTTGTAGTTTATGCTATATTAGTGTCCATAGTGTTCTGTTTATTTGATTTGCAATATGCAGATTGATTCAGAATAAACTTTTTGAATCTGTGTATTAACATAGCTCTTTATTTTCCTTATGTGTTCTCTTTTATAGTACTCAAAAATTATACAGAACCCATCTCATGTGGAGCTCCAAAAGGCTGCTAATCAGGGCAGGAGGTGCACTTGGGAAAAACTCTCTGCCATAAAAGCGAACTGTGGTATTGAACTTGCACTGGATGAGTGTGTTGCAATTCTCAACCACATGCGTAGGCTCAAGAGGAGTGCAGAGAGAGCTGCTGCTTCGCATGGTTTGGCTAACACGGTTAGGTTCAATGCTTCCAGAAGGATTCCCTCATGGAATTGCCTTGCACGAGAGAACTCAACAGGGTCCCTTGATGAAGAATTCTTCTCAGATGTTGCATCCTCGTTGCATCAAGGTGCTCTTGTAAACACAGGAGGGACATCAGGCCGGAACTTCAGAGCCCACCGTAGTGTACATGATGGAAGTGATAGTGATTCAGAGACTGTGGACTTCAATTCTTGGACAAGATCTGGTGGGCCCCTGATGAGGACAACTTCGGCAAATTTGTTCATCGAATTTGTTCAAAGTTTGGACACTGATGCAGAACTGAGCAAGCCCTCAGTCAAGGAAGACGAGATGAAAGGTTTGACGGTTCACTCCAATTCTATTGTAATTCAGATGGTGGGCAAGGAGCCATATTATAATAGCTCCAGGGTAACAACACCAGACAGGAACTCAGATGCAGAGTTTGATCAGCGAGAGGTAATTACTAGAACTTCTTCTAATAGCATCATGGTGACTGAAGGAGATCTCTTGCAACCTGAAAGAATTCATAATGGAATTGTATTCAATGTCGTGAAGAAGGAAGACTTGACTCTGCCACACAGGGTTGATGATTCTGAAAGTTCTCATGCTTTTTCTCAGAGTCCAGTAGCAGAGTGTGTACAACTTGAGAGTCTGGGAAAGGAGATGGATGCCAGCTCAACATCTGAATATGGTGGTGATGATGGAACCATCTCGAATAATGCCAGTGAAACTACTACTTACTTTAATTCTGAGGATCATCCTGTCTCAGATCAAGGCAATTCCCAGGTTGTGGACACTTGAGATTTGAGTCTCTTCTGCAAGTTGCATACAGCCAATGGGGCTTCATTCCACGATTGCTAGTAAATTGATATTTTCTATTTGGGGCAGATAAGAGATATCACTTAAACAAAAATTTCAAATTTACTGCAACTCTGAACTTCAAATATGAGCTACATTGCCTATGATCTGGCATTTGAACAGAACGGCCACTATTTCTTTTCAGCGTTGTAAAGATGGTTTTTTTTTCAGTATTGGCATTGTAAAGATAGTTTGATTCTGAATTGTTAATGTAGACGATTGCTAACAATGTATAGATAAATCTTGCAGCAGATGTCATAATTATAATAATATCTTACAGTGAAGCATAGATCACTACTCTTCAACCATCATTTACTTATCTGATAATCTTTCTTTTCTTTTGAAAATTAATAAACTGAATCATAATTATCCACTGTAAAAGTAAAACAAAAGGGTGGAGTTTTCAGAATATAGAAAGAAAAGAATGGAAAACTTACAAGTAATAACAATTGATTTGCTATTTATTTGAGGGTGAGATTACCGTTACCTTCTAGGATTTCATGCATGCAACTAGGATGAAGAAGAAGAGCGTATCGAATGAATGGCTGAATGCCTCCATCCTCAAAGACCTAGTTTTATTAAATGGGGCAAATATATATGCAATTATATAAATGCCCCTAATTAGTAGGCAAAATACCAAACAACCTACATAAAGACCATAAGGCCCATCACAAAAAGAAATAAAATAAAGTAAAATAAATGCATAGCATACAACCCTAGAATTGGAAACATCACATTCTATAGTTCAAACCATCACACTTCATGAAATAAACTTTGATTTATCTATTTTCATAATCACTTTTAAACAATAACTATTAACGCCTTAATCAACAAAGATCTTGAATGCAAGTGTTAGGAGATCAAAACTCCTAAAAAATATTCGAGATATGCCTTGTAGAAAGTTTTTGAACCAAAGAGAAACCAACAAGAATCAACTGAACAGTTCAAGTAAGCTACCAGAAATTTCTGGCACTAAATGATGGAAAGAGGGATATTTGGCCTACTAAAAGAAACCAAACTCAAATGGCCATTATACCAAGCAAAAGATCCCAAAATAAAAATGACTTGGAATCTAGAATCTCGAGTCTAGAATGCAAACAAACTAGAAGATATTCAAGGAAGATTGAAATTGTCCTTGAATATTTAAGATTCCGAGAATAACTAAAAGATGATATTTCACCCCTTAAAATTGTACATAAAATCTTCTCAAAATACCTCTCATTAAATCCCCCATTCAAAACTGAGCTCTAGACTCAAGTTTAGATGCTCCTAACTAAACCTAGTTCACCAAAACATCGTAGATTTTGAAGTTCAACCCAACTCTTTTAACCTTAGAATTAAGGGCCCATTTGGCATGTCTTTTCACAAGGTCTTCTATCTATTTAGAAGCCCAGAAGACCGTTTGGTTCACAAAAGATTTAGCTACCAAAAGATGGAGTGCTGAAAAGACGCGAGAAGCCCATTTTGGGCTGATTTCAGGCAAGGAGTAAAGTATCGGTATTGGGCATCATATCAGACAACTCGGATACAGATATGGATACGCTTTGGAAACGCATGGATACGGACGAAAGATGGAAACGCATGGATATGCTAGGGAAATACATACAAATTTCATAAATACATTAATAATACTAAATTTAAGATAAAAATAATCACAAAATAGTATATATACATAAAAAATGTAAATATTAAGGATATATATGAAGAAATATATTATGATTAATGAATCAGGATGCATAATTTTGTTTATAGTGCATCAATCAAGAGTCCAGGACACTAAACATATGCACCTATTATATTTTAATTATTATATCAATTATTTTTTGTTTTATTATTTTAATTTTTTAACATTAAGAAAAAGTCAACTAAATATTAAATTTTCAAGTGCAAATTAAAATATCAAATCATAATTATAATCTTAACTTAAAGTATATTAAATTTGTTAAAATTTTGAAGATGCAAATCATATACAAATTCATAGTTTTTAATTACTAAAATAATTATTCCATTATTAATATTTTTATTTATATAAATTTTATGAAATAAAAAATCATTTTTTGAAATAAAATGTAGATTAGTGGACTTGATATATTCGATTTAATATTATATTCTTCAATATTTTGTATATAATATTTTATTTTTGTAAATAATAAATATGGTGTTATTATTTATTAATGTAAATTAAAATATTAGTTAATAACTAATAAAAGTATATAAAAAATTAAGATTTATATCATGTGCAAATTTATAAATTTTAAGTATTAAAATAATTATTCTATTATTAATATTATGTTTGTATAAATTTCTTGAAGTTAAAAATCATCTTCTTTATATAAATGTGGATTTGATGCATTATTTATTCTATTAGTTTATAAAATAATATTTTTAAATATTATTTTTTAATTTTTATTTGGAGTTGTTAAATATAAATATGTGTTTTTTATTTAAATTGCACGTGAACAGAAAAAGTTAAATAACATTTATTTTATTTTACTTTATATCACGAAATGAGGCGTGACTTACTAGTTTAGAAATGTAGCAAATTCTAAATGCGCATGAAGTGACTCGAGTTTGAATCAACTCATTTGCATTTTTAATGAAAACTACTAAATGGATACAATGCATATCATGCGTATCGATAAATACAATGTGATATAGGCTGATACGCACTCATATCCATTAATGGGATATATTTGTATTCGTAACATATTTCATATCGTTACTAACCAACAACAATACAATGCGCCCCGTATCCAATGTATTATATCAATATTTAAATCCTTGATTTCGGAAGCTTTTACACCCTACAGTAACTTCGCCTTACGTGTGTTTGATGCTTACACGCAAATTTTCCGAACAATAGCCTCTTAATCAAAACCCCGCAAAAACCCTCATTGCACATGTATCTTCGCAACTCAAGTTCGTTCTTCTACTTCCCCCTCTTCCTCTACTTTCTTCTTCTTCTTCTTCTTCTTCTTCTCCTCCTCCTCCTCCTCATCCTCCTCCTCCTCCTCCGCCGCCGCCGCCATCCTTTATCTCCCCTGCTTCGTCTCTCTTCCACCGTCGCCTTCACCACACCATATTCCACTAATTATTTTCCCTCTTTATATAGGAGATTACAAATCACTCGGTGCTTGTTTTTCTCGCGGCGGCGGTCGTCCGTCATTGGTGGTTTGTGTAGGTATAACTCACATCCCAATATGTATTGTTAGGGTTTTTTTTTGTTTCACCGAATGTTGTTTGGGTAGGTCCATCTCAGATCAATTCCATTTTCTTGCTAGTCAAATTTGTTGTGTTACGTATGGATTAATGTGAACCACTGATTTTTTTTTCTTCTGTTTTTATATTCATCTATAGTGTGGTCTGTGCTTTGATATGGGAATCACTGATATTTTTTGTGCTTATATGTCATCTGTAATGTGGTTTGTGGTTTGATATGGATTATTTTTTTTTGTGTGTGTTTATATGTCATCTGTAATGTGGTCTGTGGTTTGATATGGATTAATGTGAACCACTGATTTTTTTCTTTTTTTTTTTTTTATGTTTATCATCTATAGTTTGGTCTGTGGTTTGATATGGGAATCACTGATTTTTTTTTATGCTTATATTCATCTATAATGTTCTGATAATGGATGGATGGCTTTTGGCTTAAGATTTACAGTCACAGATGAGGCTATACAAGAGAGATCTTCATAATATGCAAGTCATTTTAGGCAGAGGCTATAGTCCTGTATACGATTTTCTTATCTTGGTTTAACTGTTGTACATTAGAAGCAATTTTCTTTTTTTTTTTTTCTAAATTTTCATTTTCTTCACATTACATCTATTAATTGGATTCAAATCAATGGCACTATAAGTAGCTAGCCTTCCTTACCTACAAACTGCCAAATAATGAACAAAGAAATTAATCAAATACAAGAGAGATCTTCATAATATGCAAGTCATTTTAGGCAGAGGCTATAGTCGTGTATATGGTTTTCTTATCTTGGTTTAACTATTGTATATTAGAATAAATTTTCTTTTTTTTTTATTTTAATTTTCTTCACATTACATCTATTAATTGGATTCAAGTCAATGGAACTATAGGTAGCTAGCCTTCCTTACCTACAAATTGCCAATAATGAACAAAGAAATTGGCTCATCAACTTGTACACTATCACCAGGTTCTACTCTCAGATATCGGAGACAATGAGTTCTCATATATACATACATGCACAAACTCACTTATATTACAGTAGTGCAGAATAATATTTCTTATTTCTTAAGGCTAAAAAAAAAACAATACAACTATTTTCATATCAACACTAGGAAGGTTATTGACTCCAAACATGGGAGCACAATACTAACCTTACATGGTTTGATTTAACTGAATCACCTACAATGCCATGAAAATAATAACCAAGTTACTACAAAGGAATAGAAAATCACATCAATAAGCCACCAAAAAAAGTTTTATTACCAAGTAGAATACGGTGAGTGAAGTTCTGATACTAGGATTGCTATGATACTATAATCATACCATCACCAAACATCTATTATGATACTAGGATCATGATGACTGTTATTGTGTTATAATGTGATTGAATGGTGGTGGGCATGTAGCTCATGGATGGAGAGAGTTAGTGAGAGGGATAAAGAGGGAGGGAAATAGAGAGAAACGGGGAGGGAGAGAGTGCGAGAGAGATGTGGAGATAGATTTAGGGAGAGAGGGGTATGTGGTTGACCTATAGGGTAAGAGGTAGAGAGATGTGGAGATAGAAGAGTTAGAGAGACATTGAAATAGTATGAGGGATAGATAAGGAGATGGGGGGGGGGGTTAGATAAGAAAGAGTGTATGGTTGTTAGAGAGTGAGGGACATAAAGGATTGAGAGGTATAGAGAGGGATGGGCAAATATATGAATGACTTATGCAGAAGTTATATACACTAGCAACAAGCATGTTTTTGTTTTATTCTACGAATTTCTTTATTGCTTTGTTATTCAGTGTATGGTTTGTACATATTGGTTAATGTGGGTTGTACTAGCAATTTGCTGAAGCTATCAAAGTACCATTGTTATTGCTTGGAGGATCATAAATCCTATCCACTTACGGACTGCAGAAGGGAATAGCTACTTTAGGTGACTCATACAACCATCAAACCTTGTATTTTGTATTAGTTGATTGGCAAAAAGTGATTGAATGTCAATACCATGCGTGTCTCAGCCGTATCTTGGATATTCTTATGGAAATTTTTACAAAATTGTGTCAGTAACCAAAAGTTTATTTGATGATGACTAGATGGTGACTAATGTCATTAATGTATCATATGAAAATGCCCCCACCACAAGTGCAATCTGGACACCTATTCAAGAAAATGTTTTCATAGATTTACTTGTACAACAAGTCCAGAATGGGGGGATGGTAGCAGGTTGTCTGAAACCAGTTGCTTGGAAAGAGGTGAGGTAGAGCTTTTTCACACAATTTGGGCTGAAGTTCAATATGAAATCATTTAGTAATAGGATACAAGATTTAAAGAGTAGGTATATAAGGAGTTTACAAAGCTGAGGTTTGGGCAAATCAGATTTGGTCGGGATGAAGAGAAACAAATGGTTGTAGCCTCACCAGAGACATGGGATAACTATTTATTGGTATTTGCTAAACATATGTGATTTTTTATTTAAAATTTTTAAATTCAATACATTACATAGAAATTGATTGGTGTCCCAATTTCTTTTTTTATAGGCTAACCCCAAGAACAAAAGGTTTCGTAATGTGGGTTGCTTAGAGTATAACAACCTAGAGGTCATATTTGGGGGAACAACACCCACTAGAAGGTTTTTAGCATCATTGGCATGAGGCATAGAGTCCCCACCCTGAGATGAGGGAAAAATCTTAACTGACCCACCTGGTGATGAGATCCAACAACCATCAGTAGGAGTTGATCAACCAGGCAATGTTGACACTGGCTAAGGTTTCTGCTACAAACACCAAAACTCAACGTAGGAAGAGATCTTCAAAGTTTTGTGAAGTAATTTCTAATCAGAGTACGTAAGCTAATAAGAGGTTTGATAGGTTGGTGGAGGCAATAAATGGATTGAAAACGAGGGTAGACAGCCCAACATCCATGTCCTGTGTGCTAGCAGAGGTGAACACCATTGAAGGGCTTGACCATAATGATTATGCCAAGCTATATGAGGTTTTCCAAAACCTAGATGCAAGAGTGGTTTCTGAACATGCCCCCCACCCTTAGGAAAAATTGGGTGATTATTGTCATGAATCGTTGAACATGGTCGTGGTTTGACTTTCAAAAAGTTGATTAGTAGCTTTTGATTGTTTTTTTTTTTTATGAGAAAATGGTTGTTTGGATGGTTAAACTTGAAATACATATGAGTTGGTGGTTTGCTTTTTTGATGGTAAATGGATGGTTTGATATATACATATTGTGAAGACAGGTTTATATATTTTTCCTCTCATTTTTTGTTATGGTTATAATAGTTACATGTTGAATGGAGGTAGATGTTGGTGAATGCAGGTTTAGTTGCTCTCATTTGTTGTTATGGGTATATAGGTATGGTGAATGGATGAATTGGGGAGAGATGTATGATGGATGCAGTTTTATTTACTCTTAATTGTATGCTTTTTTTTCCTTGATGATTACACTTGACATAGGTACATGGTGAATGGATGCATTGGGTAGATATGTATGGATATGTGTCACATGTTTGAGACAAGATTATGGGCTTGAGGCAGGTTGATGATTAGTGAATGGATGAGTATATTTTTATGCATGCTTTTTTTTCCCATATGCACCATCAAAGGGATGGTATTATAGGTTACGGGAAACATGCGTTTGATTGTCATTATGTAGATGTCAATGTATGCTTATGGGTCACCACCATGAGATATGTCATTTGACATCAGTACCCAAACTTGATAGGTATCTTATAGTCATTCGTTATTTATATGCCAGATCAAAATGTTTGACAGCCCAGACAGGATGGCAGTGCTGCAAGAAGTTTTAATTACTGTAGTTGATGATGAAGAGCAATGGATGATGACAAATGTCCTCATTGCGAGAGAATTGAAGAAATAAGAGATGTCAATTCCTAGGACACCCTACCATGATGACATACTGATGAAGTTAGAATAATTAAAGAATGTCATCTACAGTGGTGGCACTAGATCATTGGATATGTTTAGACCAACACCAATAGTGTTTCTTTGATTAGTGGCCTCGTTGAGACAGAGAGGGTTAGTGAAAGACAGTCGATATGTATCAGCTAATGAACAGGTTGGGATTCTATTGCAAGTGATAGGGCACAACAAATCAAACTAGGATATTATAGACCATTTTTAGCATTCTAGTGAAACAATTTTACAACACATTAACAATGCTTTGAAAGCCATCTATGAGTTTGACAAAGAAATTGTGCAACCCGATGATATGACAGTTGTTCCACCATAGACTCTCAATAATCCAAAGTATTATCCATGGTTTGAGGTAAATTATTTTAATTGTAGGGCGTTTTACTTCTCAATATATCATAATAACAAAACTTTTGCATTTCTTCCTCTCTCTTTGCAAAATTGTGTTGGTGGTATAGATAGTACACATGTCCATGCATGTGTAACAATTAGTGAACACTGCCATTTAGGGGACGCAAGTCAATCACCACCTAGAATGTTGTAATCGTCGAAAAATAGCTCACTTTGCCACTTGGGCTGAAATGGAATTGCCACCCATCAGTTATGGAAATGGAGGTGATGGGGCCTCCAAGAATGATTTTTAAAATGCATTGTTTTAATAGTGACTCTAAAACCCAAGGCACCAGTCTAAACCAGGCTGGGTAAGACTCAGATGGGAGGGAAAATGGATTAGGCACCACTTTCTTGGGTCTAATAAGTGAGGCCCAAATGGGAATTCCATTCAAGCACGAGCACGGACAAATACCACTTCAATTAACTAAGAATACATTAGCAATTAAGACAATAAACTAACACAAAAGAATCACACACCATCTATTTATTTATCTATTATAATTATGATTACTTTGCCATTAATCAACTAATAATCCTTATTTCATCTATTTCATAAATGAAACCATACAGCTATTCGACTCAATCAGCATAACAGAATCTAGTATTAAATTATCCATTTTGGAAAAAAAAACATAAAACGCCCTCAAAGAGAGTGCAAGCTCGATCATTCACTTTGTCCGACAAAGGGGCCGATTTTATCGATATGATGATCATTCACTCAGATGAATTCTCAGACTACCCCAATATATCCAAGTTTTGACCCTTAATGGATTCCACTGATTGACATTATCAATGACATCCCAATCCAACACCTAGTCGGTACCATAATCAAGTCTAGGGGTTATGTGTAACTTTTCAATTTTGCCCATCAATCTCCAAGGTTCATGGCATAATTGGAAAATGATCTGTGTTCAGTGTTTCAACCAAACACACACTACATGTGCTTTGGGTCTAACTGTAGCAGTCGAGACCAACTACCTTAACTTCTTTGACAATTTAAACTAACACGAGTCTCCTAAGTGTCTAATTTAAGGTGTAATTTCACAGAAACATACTAATATCAACATGAAACATTAATATATTTTTATTCATTTACAATAAATGTATTTATACATCAATCTGGTTGGAGCTAAGGATATATACTATCTAACATGTTTTTGTTTAATGTTTGGATGGTATGGATTAATTGAGTACTTATGGAATGATAGTTATGACCACTATTTGAAAGGGACCCATTTGTGCATGCAGACGAGGATGAATGAGGTTATTCATGGCAAAAACCAAAAAAATTATGGAAGATGGTTTTATAAGTGCCCTAATGGTGAGGTACGAAACCAACAAAGCAATATTGTGAGTAATATTACTTAATATGAAAAATGAGTGATGTGTAATCATTTTTTTTTTGCTATTATTATATTTTATCCGCATGAATACGACTTCATGTGGGTATAGATAAGTATACACTAGATGAACCTCAAGTGCACATCATTGAATAAGACAACAATGCGGACTATAAGAAGGAACATGTTGTTGCACTTGGAGTCTATGCATGTTGCTGTGGAATGATGTGTTTCATCATGTTAATGATGCTTTTAATTATTATTTTGTTAGTACGAAATGACTTGTAAGGATACTCTTGTTAGTTGGACCAATTAAAATTAATTTAAGTGGGCCCCACAAATGTTTTGTGGACCCCACATTAAGACATGTGGACCCCATCCATGCTAAAGTCATATGGGAGCCATATGGTGTTTATAATCAATGCAAAATGGTACTCAATATATGTGGGGCCCACACATTGTTATTGTAGATGGGACCCGCAAGACCCAAATCCATTGTCATTTGGGCCACTGTGACCCAACCATGATGGGTAAAGTGTCAAACATGCACCAAGTAGCCGAGATCAATAATGTGCATACTCGAGCAATTCCAAACGCTTTTTGAGCTGATATTGTCTTCCAACAAATCAATGAATAACCACACTTACCAAATGGTGTAAGGCTACTCAAGTCTTATGTCAAAAGCTCAGTGTGTCTTTTGACTGTTAGAGCTACCATAAGATCTTCTCAAAAAGACTTGTCAAACAGGCTCTAATCATCCAAACAACCTTATAAAATGGGGTAAAGATATCATGTTACCCTTCTAAGGTTTCATAGAGGCAACTAGGAAGAAGAAGAGCTTGGAAAGGTGTATCGAATAAATGCCCCACCCTCAAAGATGTAGTTTTATAAAATGGGGCAAAGATATATACAGTTACATAAATGCCCCTTATTAGTGGGCAAAGTACAAAACACTCTACATAAAGACCATAAGGCTCATCATACAATAGAAATAAAATAAAGTAAAATAAATACATGGCATAGAATCCTATCTACAATTATAACAAAAACTAATGTGAAGAATGGATTATTATTACTAATAAGCAATTTGGAGTTTAATGTAGTATATACTTAAAGGTAAAATTATTAAGGATAACCAATAATGATATCATTAACTTGGATGGACAAAATTGTCGAAGAAACTAACAGTTTGATGCCGCTTTTTGTATATGGTAATTACATATTGTCGAAGCATTGTCTCATGAAAACAATTAATTAAACATATGGCAAAAATAATCTACAAATTAGAATTCTGAAGCATCAATTCAATGAATCAATCTGATCATGTTGATTCACATAATTAACTTGTGGGAGACTTAATTTTTTTTTTTCGCTACCATGGAAGACTTGTAAGCTAATGAACAAATAAATAGATGTCTAAGCTTGTCTACCTGCATAATGTAGCTAATTAACTTATACAAAAGTAGAAAGAGGCAACCAATTTTGATGATCCAAATTAGTGGTATAGGCTCAGTTTGGAAAGACTGTAAATGCAAATGTGTACAATGCAAGTACAAGGTTTAGAAGTACTGTATATAAGGTTTTGCATGGACATATTTATACCTATTAGGATAATTATGTCTAGTGTACAAGTGTTCAAAATAGAACAAAAGATCTCCACACTTAGCACATGTTTGGGAGAGAGCTTGGTAGGTGGGTCATTTAGTGAGTTTCCCTCAACAGTGAAAGAATATCAAACAAGGCAAATTAGATTGAAGCTCAATAGCAGTCTCCAAAATTCCTTTTAATAGGCAAGTTTTAATAGGGGACTTCCCTCTTTTTCTTTTTGGTTAATTTCCCTTTAATTAGTTTGCATTATCCATTCAAGACCTTTCTTTTTTTTTATTTTCTCCATTCCTTTACTATTGGCAAATGAGTGGTAAGAATCAAGTATGTGTTTGGTATAGCTTCCGTTTATTAAATAAACATTTGTACTTAATTTATCTTCAAAACCGAGAAAAAGTGGTTGATAAATGTTTTTATGACATTTGTTGACAGTTAGATCCTATTAGATGCCATTAGGCACTATAAGCAGAACAATAAATACACACGTTTGTATTGGGAAAACATTAAAATGTAACTTCCCTCAATGATTAGTTTGCACATAAATCAATACTTCCATTTATAAGACTGCAGGATGTACAAAATAGCATGATAGGACAAATAACCACATGACAATGACATGATACCATTTATCAAATAAACAGAAGATATCAATATTAACAAACTTGGACTGGACTGGGCGGTAAGTAGGACTGCTGAAACTGGGAATTGGCAGTCAAAATTGACTTTTAAGATGGTCTTTGGTATATGCTTTTAACTATGATGAGTTTTGTAATTCTAACTTAAAAGAGCTATTGTAAGTTTGGATGTATTAAAATTATTCGAACAAATTCAATTTTGGGCCTTAAAACTCATTCTAATAATTAATTATTTTGACATAAAATATTCAGCTTCCAAAGGGTATAATTTCTGGCTCAAATCTCATTCTTAAATATTCGTTCTTTGGACCAGTGTTTCAACCAATCATGGTTGCCTGATTTTCGTCTTACCTCAGTCAAATGTATCAAAATAGCCTCTAAAATTTATTGTTTAAGTTTGCTTTGATGTAAAATAGCTTTAAGATAATCTAGAACCATTTTCAATCAAAATAAATCTATGATGCCAAAAAGGGTATGATACCAGAAGAGCTTTAACCAATCAAAACCTCTCCATGAATGTTGATCAATACCACCTTATGGTTACCACTTTAATGACTTGTCATTGTCAAACCCTTTTTCAGTTCTTTATATTTTTCATTTAAACAAGCCAAATAGTTGAACCAGAATGATCATCCCGTGACCTAGTGTCCATTTTGAGTTTTTGATGGAGATGGCAATTTGACCCGTCCCCATGGGCCCCACCCCACCCTGCCCTGATCGGGGCGGGGGTTTTAACCACTTATCGGGATTCGGGATGAGTATTTGTCCACCCCACCCCGACCCTAACCCCACCTAATTATATTATATAACATAATATATATATATATATATATATATATATATAATCAAGGTTCAAAGTATTGACTTGGTACTTTTTTTTAGGTTTTATTTATTTATTTTTTCAAAATTGATTCAGAGGGCTTGATTAAGACCCAACTACCCTCTAATCTAGTGTCTAACCTGATACAACCCCTAGAGGGGCGTATCGGGAAGCCATCAACACGATACGTATCGGCCGATATAGGTAGATACGTATCGATACTTTGAATCTTTATATATATAATGTTATATTATATTACATAATATAAAATAATTTTAGGTAGGTTTCAAAAAAAATAAAAAATAAATTAATTAATTAATAAGCATATAAGTAAGAATGACCGAACGAGGTGAAGCAAAGTTGGGGATCCATGCTCCCCGTGGGCTCGGGGATGGGCTTAGGATTTTTATCATTACCGGGATTCAAAGCAGGTATGGGGCTGAGTTTTTGCCATTCCTAGTTTTTGACAAATCCAATGATACATAAATAATATAGGATAAATTCTAGACTGCCATCTTGTACTTGAGTATGGTGACACTTTAGGCCTATTTGTTTTTCAAGAAGCTACTTACCCGGATAAGTGCATTTACCCATATTTTTTTATTTCCCAACTAAATATAACAATGGTCATTTTACCCATAAAAAACAATTATTAAAAGAGAAATTTTATCATATCCAAGTTTTTGGCAACTTTCCCTAGGTGCAAAGGTTATTTATCCACCTAGGAAATATATATCTATTATCTAGACCCTACATAAATCCGAAAAAAAATATGGGCATCTCGGTCAATGAAAATCAAAATCCCATTGACCAACTTTTCCCCCTTTTAAAATCCAGAAAAAGAATGGTCCCTTACCCCAATTTGGATCTCCTGCACATTAGAACCATACCCACCCTGTACGGTTGCACATTGAGAACATCTCACATATTTACATGTTACCATTCATGATGAGATGTTCTCAGTGTACTGTGGATAGGTGTGGGCAAGATTCTTGTGAGTTGGGATCTCTTGCCAATAAAACACGTTCCAACCAACACATTCCAACCACCTACCAACACAGTTTGACACCCTACATCTCATACATGGCAGGTCCCACTTTTATAGCGTGTCCCAGTCCCACCATGTATGAGATGTGAGGTGTCACAGTCACTGTGATGGTAGGTGGTTGGAACATGTTCTGTTGGCCGGTGATCGGGGGAGTCGATTCTTGTGGGTAGGAGATCTACATTACCTTAGCACCCTCAAACTTTATTTACATGTTACCATTAATGGGGAGACGTTCCCAATGTACAGCTATAGCGTCATGTGGGTAGGTGTGGACAGGATTCTATTGGGTAGGAGATCTGGATTGCCTTGGCACCCTCCAACTTTATTTTGTGACAAAGAACCTTGCACCTTTGGATCTCAACACTTTCAAGTGTTTGTCATTCGCATGATCATGCCCCTCAATGAAAAGCTAAACTTGACTCAGAGAGAGAGATTAACGAAACACGAACTTCATACACTGGGATCTGTAAGAAGGTGATACAGATTTTTCCACATTCTAAACATTAGAGAAACAGAAAGAAAATGAGACCAATTATCTAATATCATTACCAATGAATTCTCCTCCTGTATCCCAAGGACGAGTTTCAAAGGACTTCCCAATCATACTGCGCTTCTGGTTTATACTCCCATTCTCACACCAGTACTCTGGAAAGTAATCCAAAAATGTTTTGCTTCCTAGTGTATCAACTCCATTGAAAAGGAAGCTTCTGATCAAATCCTATAGAGAAAACAAAAAAGGTTCAATAGAAATACACTAGACCGGTAGTGAGCAAAAAAGGGGGAAAAAGGCAAAAACAAAAAAAGGAACTATATTTGAGAACCATTAAAAGAAAATACCTTCGCATGACTCTCTCCAATCAACTTCTTCAGAAGTTGATGACCTGGGTCCTGTTTTGCAATTGTTACTTCAGTAAAAGAAGTTTTATATGAAGTCATAATAGGTTAATACATGAATTAAAGAAGCACTGACAATGAACCATGGCAATGGCATTCTTCAACTTGATAAAATGCTATTACCCAATGTCCCAGCTATCTGGGGTCTGGATATGGTCCTAATAATTTTATACAAAGTGGCTGCTCTCAGACTTGAACCTGCATTCTCACACTTGACAACCTGAGATTTTACCATTAGTCCATTACCGCATTACAACAAGTAATGGAGCCCAGATCTTCTAAAATCAAAAACATTGAGAACATGGAATCCAGACATAGGGAATATCTCCAATACATGTATCTTAAATTCATGGGAAGATGCTCCCAATGTGCTTCTGGATGCCCATGCTTGCAGAGTGTGTAGGGATTTTGCTTTCAGGAGAACCCATCGCCAAGCAATGGTATAAATATGGCCACATTCCATTAAAAAAAAAATTGTGTGGTATAAGTATGGATATGGGTCTGAAAATATAAGGCCAAACTTTTGCAAAATATTTCATACGCTAAAGAAAGTAACAGATGGTAAAATTATTCAAAAGATGAATACGGATGAAATATAATGATATTAAAAGATCAAAAAAAAAAATTACTTGCACAGCAGCCTGTACTCTGCCTTTGGGTTCAAGCATGTCAAACACCAAGAGGGATACCACCAAGAGACCATACCCCAACATACCCCATTTACAGTGAAAGTTCAAATTGAAAAGGAAACATGAGTTAACCAGGGATTTTTATGCAATTTTGGTGTAGATATTTTCCATTGATTCTTTAAGAAGAATCCAGAGAGTGATTATTGAACTGTATGTAACATCTGACAAGTATAGTACTTTCAGTTTAATAAAGACTAGCTGCACTTCAAATGCACCCATAAATCAATAACTAGGTACACTTGGTGCTACATGACCACCTGTGCTATCTAGATATAAGAAGTGACACTACATGTATATAAAGGCTAACATAGAGGGTGTTCAGTTCCATGGAAATATTGTGGATCACCTGGTTAAAACCCATGCCACAGTCAAAAGCTGTTTGTTTGAGGGTGTAGCCCAGTTCAAACCACAGTGTAGTGTGGATTGGATTGGGCTATATCGCATTTACTTGTACATGGTTAAATCTTGTGGATTGTGAATAAACCCTAGTTGTTTCTAGGTCAAAGTAGAGAAGAAGAAGAAGGAAAAAGAGAAAGAAGAAGGAGAGGAGAAGAGTATTCGGCCAGACTAGAAGAGAGGATGTTCAAAAGCCACTCTCCTAGCCGACCCACTTGACTTTTATTCATGAAAAACTTGAGTTACAAGAAAGACAATATTGTTCCTCATAGAAGATGGGACACATAACTTAAACTCAGATACAATAGACATTTCACTTTCAATAAGATACACCAGAATGACCAAAATACCCCTGACTCGAGCATTCTAACACTCCCCCTCAAGCTGGAGAGTATATATCATATAGTCCCAGCTTGTTACAAATGTAATCTATTCTTCCCCGAGATAATCCTTTTGTGAAGATATTTGCTCACTGATTTCCTGAGCTCACATGAGATGTAGTTATTACCCCACTTATCACTTTCTCTCTCACAAAGTGACAATCCACCTCAATATGTTTAGTTCTTTCATGGAAGACAGGATTGGATGAGATGTGAACAGCAGCTTGGTTATCACAGTATAGTTTCATGGGTTTGTCAATTGAGAAACCCATCTCCTATAGTAGGTTCTTCAGCCATACTAGTTCACATGTGGTATGGGCCATAGCCTTGTACTCTGCTTCCGCACTACTTCTTGCCACCACTGTTTGCTTCTTGCTCTTCCAAGTTACAAGATTGCCACCCAGGAAGGTACAATACCCTGTGGTTGACCTCCTGTTTGATATAGAGCCAGCCCAATCAGCATCTGTGTACCCTAATATCTCAAGAGGTCTTCCTTTTTGGTATAACAAACCATGACCTGGAGCACCCATTAGGTACCTAACAATTCTCAGAACAGCTTCCCAGTGAGGAACACGGGGATGTTGCATAAACTGACTCACCACACTCATAGCAAATGATATATCTAGTCGGGTAATGGTCAGGTAGTTCAACTTTCCTACCAACCTTCTGTATCTTCCAGGATCATCAAACTCTTCACCTGCATCCACACTTAACTTGGCATTGAGTTCCATAGGAGTCTCTACTGGTTTAGCACCTAACAACCCTGTTTCTTCAAGTAGATCAAGAACATATTTCCTCTGACATAGGTTGATCCCCTGTTTTGACCTCGCAACTTCTATTCCTAAGAAATAGTTTAGCTTCCCCAGATCTTTCGTATTGAAGTGGTCCTATAAGAATTTTTCAGCCTGTCAATTCCATTGCTGTCACTTCCAGTTATGACAATATCATCCACATACATGACTAGCAAGATTTTTCCATCTTTTGAGTTATAGCTAAACACGGAATGATTAACCTGACACTGTTTCATCCCAAAGGCCTTCACCACTTCACTGAACCTGCCGAACCATGCACAAGGAGATTATTTCAGTCCATAGATTGCCTTTTTGAGCCTGCACACCTTACTAACCTCCCCCTGAGCAACAAACCCTGGTGGTTGCCTCACATACACCTCCTCAATAAGATCACCATGTAGAAAGGCATTTTTGATGTCAAGTTGTAGGAGAGGCCAATCATACATAGTAGCCAATGAGATCAACACCTGAACTGAACCAATTTTAGCCACAGGAGAGAATGTCTCCATATAGTTCACACCATATAACTGAGAATAGCCCTTGGCCACTAACCGTGCCTTCAATCATTCCACACTGCCATCAGGAATATGCTTCACTGTATAAACCCATTTACACCCAACAGTGTGCTTACCAGGAGGAAGGGTGGTGAGTTCCCACATATGATTATGTTGTAGAGCAGAAAGTTCTTCCATGACTTGCCACCACCCTAGAGAGGCAAGGGCTTCCTGTACAGTTTTGGGAATGGGAACCGATGAGAGTAATGATATAAACTTGCAATGAGAAGCAGAAAGGTGAGTAGTGGAAACATAGTCTGAAATGGGATGAGAAGTACAAGTACGTTAACTTTTCGCAAAGCAATAGGGAGATGCAGATCTGAGGGAGAAGGAGCAGTAGTAGGATCTGTCGGCGGGTGCTGAAGTGGAGGAGGAGCTGAAGCACTTCTGCGAGTATACACTTGAGTAATTGGCGGCCTCTCTGTAGTAACTGGCATATGATGTGCATCTGCAGTAGGAGTGGGAGCTACGGGAAGGGGGTCCAAAACCAGAACAGAAAGAGGAACCATAGAGGGAGAAGAAGAGACCCCGGCATTGGAGAAAAAAGGAACTGACTCAAAGAAGGTGACATCAGGGCACGCAAACGATTTATGAAACTTAGGGTTATAACACTTGTACCCTTTCTGAGTCCTTGAGTAGCCAAGAAAAATACACTTCATAGCCCGAGCATCTAGCTTGTCTACTCCAAGCCCCAAGTGCTGAACAAAACAAACACAGCCAAAGACTCTTGGGGTGAGAGGAAAGGGAGACAAAGTGGGGAACAACATGGAGAAAGGGGATTGATTTCCAAGGATTGACATGGGCATCCGATTTATTAAAAAACAGGATGTAAGAACAGCATCACTCCAAAAGTGCTTTGGGACATGCATATTGATCATCAAGGACCGAGCAGTTTCAAGAAGATGTCTATTTTTCCGTTCAGCTACACCGTTTTGTTGCAGGGTGTAGGCACAAGAAGTTTGATGAATAATACCATGATGTTCTAGGTATTGCTGAAATGATGAGGAGATGTATTCTTTGGCATTATGGGAGCAAAGTATTTTCATATGAACACCAAACTGAGTGCGTATTTCAGCATGAAATTTCTAAAAAATAGAGAACAATTCACTACGGTCTTTCATAAGATAGATCCATGTCATCCTTGAAAAGTCATCAACAAATATTACAAAATACTTAAACCCATTGTATGACACCACTTTAACTGGACCCCATACATCAGAATGAACTAAAGCAAAAGGACTTGAGACATGACTATCAGTTCTTGGACTAAATGAGACTCGATGATGTTTTCCCAACTGACATGACTCACAATCTAATGATGAAAGATGACTCAAGGAAGGAACTAGTAGCTTCAAAGCCTTGAGAGAGGGATGACCAAGTCTGCAGTGCCATTGGAGAGGAGTAAGAAATGACTAAAAAGCCACTGGAGGGCCACCACCATTAAGGTAATACAAACCACTGGCTTCATGCCCTCCACCAATCTTCGTCCCCGTCTTAAGATCCTGAAACACACAATAAGAAGGATAGAAGGTTACAAAACAATTAAGGGACTTGGTTAATCTACTAACAAACATAAGGTTAAAGGGTAACTTAGGAACATATAAAACAGATGGTAAAGACAATGAGGAGAGATCAACATCACCAACACCACAAATAGGAGATGTAGAACCATTAGCAAGTGTAACTGTCTGAGATGTGGAGGTGTGAGAAAGGGAAGAAAATACATCAAGAGTCCCAGACATATGGTCCGAGGTGCCAGAATCAAGATCCAGGGTGGGGCTTTGGAAGCTAAACAAGTCATACCTGAATGGGCAAATGTAGTTGTGTTCTGCTGAGATGTTTGAAGGAACTGCTCATATATTGCCCGTGGTACACTCACCATTTCCTGCCCGAAAGCACAAGTGGGTGGGGGGGGGGGGGTTGGTGCAGTTTGCTGGCTTTCAGTAATTGTGCTACTACTCTTAGATGTAACACGGTTAGCCCAAGTGTTGGGTGGACCACGCAAATCATAGCAGAAATTAACTGTGTGCCCCTCTAAGCCACAATGTGTACATTTTCTTTGAGCATTACCCCTTCCTTTTCCATGGCCTCCCCCTGACTCACGGCCTCCAGTCTGGCCACTGGCCCGGTTAAACATGTGTCTACCATGGTTGCTTGGAGGACCACTGTTGCCACCACCACTTCTACTTCCACGACTACTCCCTTTAGTCACTACCAAATCAGATCTATCAGAGAAGGAAGATTGTTCCACTGGTTCAATGGATGTCCTCTTAAGACAGGCAAAAACTTCTTCAAGTGAGGGGAGAGTTGATCCCCCCAATATCTGTGCTCTGACAGGCTCATACTCAGCCTTCAAGCCCACAAGAAACCTAGTCACATCAAGCTGTTCACGTTGCTGTTGTTGGATCTGGACATCTGATGTTAGAGGGTGATACACATTTAGCTCATTGCAGATGTTTCTCAAGCTTGCATAATACTCCTCTAAGCTTTGACTTCCTTGCTTCAAATTGAAGTACTCTTGGTATAACTGATATACCCTAGTTGTGTTGTCTTGTCCAGAGTACAACTTTTTAGCATGATCCCAGATCTCTTTGGCTGTATCTAGGAACATGAAGTTCACACTAATCTTTGGTTCCATGCTGTTCCAAAGCCATGTCATTATCTGTGCATCATCTTGTTCCCAATCACTGAACCCAAGAATCCAAGGAAGGTTTCTCCTCCCTCACATGTTTTACTTTCCTCTTGGCCTTCAAGAACACCTCCACGGATTTTGCCCATGGTACATAGTTCTCACCATTCAACTTGATGGATGTCATTTAAACTCTTAGATAATCTGAAGAGAGCATGATGCCTGTTTTGTTGTCATTTGCAACTACAGTTGAAGCCATCTCAATTATGTCTCCTCTGAATATACACCACAATCTCACACTTGTCACAAGACTTATCTCACTTACAATATCACCAACCCACTATCTTCAACTACACATTACACACTACTCTCTAAAGCTGAAATCATTCAGTCAACACATCAAACACTTGGACGGCACACTGCAAGACAATTTACCACCAACACACCACTACTGAAATTACTCAGTCATTTCATCGAACACTTGTTCTGCATACTGCAGAATTGATTACACACAAGGTCTAGGGGTTCATTTTTAAGCATTTAAAAAAACATAGATATGTCAGCCACCACAACACAATCAACACCACACCACTGCTGTCATGGACATCAACAGTCTACCACTCTTCTTTCAGTCTACCACATGTGAGCAAGAAAACACAAAAAAAAAACATGATTGATATGTGCATCAGTTTCACCCAGCACCACAACAACTAACTTTCAGAGCACACAAAAAAAACAGCATTCACAGTCCATTTTTGAACACATGACAACAGTGTCCATGCCTGTATACGACCAGCCCTCTTCATACACTGAATAGAGGGTCTAGTATACCATTTCAACGACCACCACAGCACCGGCCACACCGGCCAGAGGCATTTTCACCTCCAGGCCCTCAAAACGACAACTCCTTTTCAGCCCTTTATCGAGTCTTCAATCAGATCAGCTGTAGGATTATGAAACCTACTGTGAAGCTGGCGGCGAACCCAGGAAGAAGGCAGCAGCAGAAAAAGGAACACCAGACCTTAATGCTCTGATACCATGTGAATAAACTAATTGTTTCTAGGTCAAAGTAGAGAAGAAGAAAGAAGAAAAAAGAGAAAGAAGAAGGAGAGGAGAAGAGTATTCGGCCAGACTAGAAGAGAGGATGTTCAAAAGCCACTCTCCTAGCCGACCCACTTGACTTTTATTCATGAAAAACTTGAGTTACAAGAAAGACAATTTTGTCCCTCATAGAAGATGGGACACATAACTTAAACTCAGATACAATAGACATTTCACTTTCAATAAGATACACCAGAATGACCAAAATACCCCTGACTCGAGCATTCTAACATGGATCAAGCCAGGCCATAGTGGATAACATGAATGGCTAACAGACTAAGATATTTATTTTACTGACAATACATCTACACCACATACTGAACACCCCTTAGTGGTTCCAGAATCATCTATATTCTATCAACAACCTATAGAAAGTGGCATTGAAGATAAAATGGACAACTTTCTGGTGGTAATCAAGACAAGAGAGTGACAAAATTTCCTTTCCTTTATTAGCTGCAGTAAAGCACATCTAAGCCAGAACCTAGCATGCATGTCACTGATATTATATGCAAGTCTATGTTTGAAATATGTAATCTCTAGCTGACGACATTTAAACAAAATGATAATCATGAGAAAAGAGGATTTACCTTCTCTGCTCTCCATGATAGATATTTATGCTGTGCTTCACGATTACAGACAACCTGAGAAGCATCCATCTCCTCTGATGCTTGGTCCATCAAATCAAGCCACGCCTGTGATGTGAAATACAAGTAATAACACCAATAAGATTTTGCACATTTAATCAGTCAACCACCTAAACCAAATTAACATAACATTTCCTAATCTTAAATAAACAATCTGTAATAAGAAACTCAAAAAATATAAATACAATTAACAGCCAATAGATAATTAGTGACTGCCATTCCAGAATATTTTAAGTAGAACCATATAAAAGCCAAGCTTATACCTTGTAGTAGTCCATGAATGCAGAATATAAAATATTATGTTTGTCTTGGCTTGATGTGAACTTGGTCCATATCACAATTGGTGAGAAAAATCTCAATGACTCACTTGTAATCTTCCCTCCCCATGGTAAAATCTGCACAAAATGTGTCAAACAATTCCATGATTTTCATGAAAGGTTATAAATTGAATAAAATGAATGATACAGAAGCTTGGGGTATGCCTGACATACAAGTTATTTCACATATTTCTTACATTGGTATACTGGAGACCAAGAGGCATTAAGTTTTTGTAGTACTTCTCTTTGTAATCACTGTGACTCATAACATCATACAGAGGATTAAGGTCCCTGAAAATAACCAGTCAAGGCAAAGTACAATACCCTTGAAATCTGAAATAACTGAGATGAAAATTCAAGCAAATTTTCAAACAGCTGTGTTGATGCCAGAGGATATTAACTTGTAGTTACTCTATGTGGCATACTATGAAAAAAAGAATTCATAAGCCAAACTTAAAATGCTAAGAAGCATATGTTTAAAAGGGCATCAAGGCTTCATTTCATCTTCTAGGAAGGAATGCAAAACCAAGAATGGCAGAATGGTATTTTTTTCGGCAGAAGATCAAACTGGCCAAATGGAACACTCCACAACAAAGACCATCAATGACACAGCTGATGTGCTAGCCCAAAATTTCAAAATTAATAAAACAGCATTTGGCAATATATGCTAGATGAAATACTAAAGAGATAAGCATATTAAGAAATATCAAATATTGTTAGAGTTGGTTGAGTAAGGGACTAAGGGTAACTTAGTCTTTTTATTATAGTTTAAGTAGTGTAGTGATGTGGCAATTCTGTTTTGTTTTTTATTTCTCTTGTCCCATACTTAAGTAGGAGTATATTTGACTTTGTACCCTTATTTTAATATAATAGAAATTATGGTCAACTAGGAGGGTTTGACTCTCTAGTTTGACAGATTTCTTTGGAACAGGACTTATCTGAACCACTAAAACATGGTATCAGAGCACTAAATAAAAGATAGGAAGGCTGCAATCTCAAGTTCCTGGACCAGCAATCTCTTCTCTTCTTCTTTTCTCCTCTCTGAGGTGCGATTTCAGTTACACAGGTAGAAGGCTGTGGCACACCCAGTAGAAGGCTGCGGCAACCTTTTTTTTGGTGATCCAGGACTGCCCCCATTACAGGTGTTAGGAAGGTGCGGCAGTCCTAGGTGACTGACAGCCCTAGTGGTTGTGTGGTGTTTGTTGTGTTACAGACCCTCTACTGAGAAGTTTCAAGAGGGGTTTTTTCTTTGTTTGTGTTCGAATGGTGATGTGAGAAATAGTGTGGTTAATAGTAGTGGTGTGAGAAATCAGTTTTTTTTTTTTATGAAGGAGATGACCGAATGTGTCTGAATGGTGGTATATGTTAATGATTTTTTCTTATGGTGGCTGGTTGAGAAAGTGCCATAAGGTGATGTGCAGATTGCAGCAGTGTTGATTGAACTTAATGGTAAAAATTGGAGAAATCTAGTGTGTTGAGAACATAATGGCAACAATTGGAGATGGTGGTGGTAATCAGAAATCTAATGTGGTGACCCCTTCAGACCATTTAGGTGTGCAGATGACATCAATTAAACTTAATGGTGAAAATTATGTGCAATGTGGGCCAAGTCGGTGGAGGTTTTTCTCAAGACCAAGAGGAAGGTAAAACATGTGAAGGAGGATAAACCATCAGTTGAATCTCCAGGGTTTGATGATTAGGAACAAGAGGATGCCCAAATCATGACATGGTTATGGAACAGTATGGAACCCAAGATAAGTGCAAACTTTATGTTCTTAGATACAGCCAAGGAAATATGGAAACATACAAAGAAACTTTATTCTGGACAAAACAATACTACAAGACTATATCAACTCTATCAGAAGTACTTTAATTTACAACAAGGAAATCAAACCCTTGAAGAGTATTATGCCAGTACGAGGAACCTCAGGAATGAACTTAATGTCTATCACCCCCTCACTTCAGATGTCAAAAATCAACAACAATGGAAGAAACTTGATGTAACCATGTTTTTAGTAGGGCTGAAATCAGAATATGAACCAGTTAGAGCACAAATATTAGGAGGTTCTGCTCTTCCTACACTTGAGGAAGTATTTGCTTGGCTTCGTAGGATTTCTCTGGGACCCACATAGAGTACCACAACTTATGATAGATCAGTGTTTGTTGTAGCGAGAGGGGGTGAACGTGGAAATAGAAGGGGACATGCATTTCAAGGAGGCCATGGTAGTCCCATGTTTGGTCAATTGTCGTGGTAGTGGAAGTGGTGGAGGTCATGACGTAGGGGGAACTCGTGGTAGAGGAAGAGGGCACACTACTAGGAAGTGTACACATTGTGGTAGGGAAGGACATTCAATTAATTTCTGTTATGATCTACATGGCCCATCCTCCACATGGGCTAACCTTGCAGTTGCTGGTAGTGGTGATGTGACTAATAATCAACAGACAGATCAAACACATTCTACATCTACATCTGCTTCCGAGAAGAAGATGATGAGTGTACCACAAGATGAGTATGAGAGGTTCCTTCAGGCCACTTCACCACAGAACACTGCTACCCTTGCTCACTCAAGTATGGCTTGTTTGGCATCCAAACCTTCTCATTGGATCATTTATTCTGTAGCCTATGATCACATGACCGGGATTCCAGGTGTGTTCTCTACCCTCTCTAAAACTTCCACATCCCAAACTGTTACCCTAGCCAATGATTCTTCTCCCACTTGTGGTGTTAATGTTGATATGACATCTCTTTCTTTATCCTCTGTTCTAATATGTGCCAAAATTTCCATTCAACCTTATGTCTGTTAGTAAATTAACTAAGGCCCTTGATTGTTCTATCACTTTTTACCCTTCATCTCATGTTTTTTAGGATCTCAAGATAGGAAAGAAGATTGGTGGAGGGCATGAAGCTGGTGGATTGTATTATCTTGACAGTGGTGGATCTTCAGTTGCACTTTAGACTTCCTTGACTCCTCTCCAATGGCACTGTCGGTTGGGACACCCATCTCTCAAAGCTCTCAAGCTACTAGTTCCTTCTTTGAGTCATTTGTCTTCTTTGCAGTGTGAGTCGTGTCAGTATGGGAAACACTATCCAGTTTCCTTTAGTCCTAGGGTCGATAGTCGTATGTTGTATCCTTTTGCTTTAATCCACTCAGATGTTTGGGGTCCAATTAAAATTGAGTCCTATAATGGTTACAAATATTTTGTCATTTTCATTGATAATTGTTCAAGGATGACATGGATTTATTTAATGAAAGAAAGAAGTGAATTGTTTTATATTTTTCAAAAATTCCATGCTGAAATATATACGCAATTTGGTATTCCAATAAAAATTATTTGTTTAGATAACGGTAGAGAATACTTTCTTACTTCCTTTCAACAATATTTGGAACAACATGACATCATTCATCGGACCTCGTGTGCATCCACCCCTCAACAAAATGGGGTGGTTGAACAAAAGAACCATCATCTTCTTGAGATTGCTCGGTCTATCCTTCATCATATAAATGTTCCTAAGCATTTTTGGAGTGATGTAGTGCTCACAACTTGTTTCCTCATTAATCGGATGCTCTCGTCCATCCTTCATGATCGGTCTCCCTTTTCTATTTTGTTCCCCACTTTATCTCCATTTCCATTAACTCCCCGGGTCTTTGAGTGTGTATGCTTTGTTCACAATCCGGGCACTGGTTTAGACAAGTTGGACGCACATTCTATTAAGTGCATCTTTCTTGGCTATTCTTGGACCCAGAAAAGGTATAAGTGTTACAATCCTATCACTCAGAAGTCATTTGTCTATCCTGATTTCACTTTTTTTTAGTCCGTACTGTTCTTCTCGGATCCTGATGTTCCGACCTCTTCACCATTGATCCCTCTTCCTCTTCTCGTTGGTGATCCCATTCCAGCTGTTCCTGTTATACCTAAGCCTTCACCTCCTCCAATGCAAATTCCTACTAAAACGTCCACCGATTTGGCATGTGTATACTCAACGACAGACACTGACACCTCCTCTAGCTTCTACCTCATATGCGGATCCTGTAGTTGCTCCTATCCTAGAGCTACCTTCCTCTTCTAACCTAGATCTTCCCATTGTGTTGCGGAAAGGTAAACGTAGTTGTACCTTACATCCCATATCCAACTATGTTTCTGTTTCTCATCTTTCCACTTTACATTGCCAGCTTGTTTCTTTGTTGTCCTCTATATCCATACCCAAGGATGTCCAGGAGGCTCTTACTTCAACAGGGTGGCATCAAGCAATGGAGGAGGAACTCTCTTCTCTTCAACACAGTCACACGTGGGAGCTCACCACTCTTCCTCCAGGTAAGCATGTTGTAGGTTGTAAATGGGTGTATATTGTTAAATATTTACCAGATGGTAGTGTGGAACGATTGAAAGCCCGACTGGTTGCGAAGGGTTACTCTCTATTGTATGGGGTGAATTATATGGAGACCTTCTCTCCTGTTGCTAAGATTGGTTCAGTTCGTGTGTTGATTTTCTTGACAGTTATGTATGGTTGACCTTTGTTTCAACTTGACATTAAAAATGCCTTCTTCCACAGTGATCTTTTGGATGAAGTCTACATGGAGCAACCACCAGGGTTTATTGCTCAAGGGGAGGATGGTAAGTTCTGTAGACTCAAAAAGGCAATTTATGGGCTAAAGCAGTCTCCTCGTGCTTGGTTTGGGAGGTTCGGTGAAGTGGTGAAAGATTTCGGAATGAAACAATGTCAGGTTGATCACTCAGTGTTTAGCTATGATTCTGAAGCCGGAAAGATTTTATTAGTGGTTTATGTGGATGCTATAGTCATAACTGGTAGTGACAGACTAGGGATTGTCAGGCTAAAGGCCTTCCTGCAAGACCATTTCCAAACAAAAGATCTTGGGAAGTTGAAGTATTTCTTCGGTATAGAAGTTGCCAGGTCAAAAAAATGTATAAATTTGTGCCAAAGAAAATATGTTCTTGATCTGTTGGAAGAAACAAGGTTGTTAGGTGCTAAACTAGCTGAAACACCCATGGAGCCAAATGCTAAGTTGAGCAGTGAGGAAGGTGAAATGTTTGATGATCCTAGAAGATATAAACGGTTAGTGGGGAAGTTGAACTACCTAACCATTACTAGACCAGACATCTCCTTTGTCGTCAGTGTGGTGAGCCAATTTATGCAAAATCCCCAAATACCTCACTGGGATGTAGTTCTTAGAATTGTACGGTACTTGAAGGGAGCTCTAGGTCACAAGTTGTTGTACAAACCAGGGAGAAGACTTGAGATAGTTGGGTATACAGATGCAGATTGGGTAGGCTCAGTGTCTGACAGGAGATCCACTACAGGTTATTGCACGTTTCTTGGAGGAAATCTGGTGATGTGGAAGATTAAGAAGCAAACTGTTGTGGCAAGGAGTAGTGCTAAAGCTGAATACAGGGCCATGGCACACACCACATGTGAATTATATGGCTGAAAAATCTTCTACAAGAAGTTGGATTCTCAATGAGCAAACCTATGAGATTGTATTGTGACAACCAAGTTGCAATCCACATCTCATCTAATCCAGCTTTCCATGAAAAGACAAAACACATAGAGGTTGAGTGGCATTTTGTGAGGGAGAAAGTCCTTACTAGAGAGATAAGCACAGAACATGTGAGTTCAGGTGATCAATGGGCAAACTTGTTCACAAAAGGTTTGAGTTCAAGGAGAGTGAACTATTTATGTAACAAGTTGGGATTATATGACATATATTCTCCAGCTTGATGGGGAGTGTTAGAATTGGTCGAGTAAGGATAACTTAGTCTTTTCATTATAGTTTAAGTAGTGTGGTGATGTGGCAATTCTGTTTTGTTTTTTATTTCTCTTGTCCCATACTTAAGTAGGGGTACATTTGATTTTGTACCCTTATTTTAATATAATAGAGATTATGGTCGACTAGGAGGGTTTGACTTTCTAGTTCGACAACTTTCTCTTTCTCTTCTTCTTCTTTCTCTTTCTCTTTGAACAGGACTTATCTAAACCACTAAAACAAATATAATAGACACAAAGTTTTGCCACCAGTAAGATCCAGTGACTACATAGAGCATTAAACCATCAATGAATATAAGTTAATGAGATATAGAGATGGCAAGATGGAGCTGTAAAAAACATAATAGGTCTAGATTAAAATAGTGACAAACGAGAAAGAATTCATAGGGTCTAGGATGAAAAATTTCAGATCTAATTTGTTGTAATCATTAACTTACTGACTCAAAGACAACAAATTATAGGAAGAGGGGAAAACTAGAAAGAGAGATGAAACAACTTATTAAACTACAAAATACAATACCTTGTACATAGAATATGATGCATTTATCTTGATATTTATACATCAGTGCAATACTTTACCTTATCAGGGTATACATCAATAAAATACTTTCATGTTTAAATAGCATTTCAGGGTATACATCACAGCCACATGATTAAAAATTGTATCTCAGCTAAATTGTCTACTAGACCTTCCCCATGATCTTCAACTTCTTTTTTTGATTAGTAATATTTTAAACATTATTAACTATGAATACTATAAACAGTTTTTTCAACTTGTTGACCCAGTTGGTCGGACCAGTGACCAGCTCAATTTGGGCCAACCTCTGACCCTCTATGTCCAAAACCCATTGGCTGAGTTCGGCTTCAGTCAGGGCAAAGCCGGTTCGAGCACCCTCTATTGCCTTGCATTGAAAATATTTTCGTACTTGTGTTTTTTATTTCATGGGGAGATATTCCCAATGCAAGGGTGAAAAAGGCTGTTATACGGTGTGGGCACAGTTTTTTATTTCATGTGTGTTGGTGTTTCCATGTTCCTTGTCCATCATTCTTGTCAATCCACTACAGTTTTGGAGTCCCCTTCAAGTATTAGATGTATCGATATTTAGCCCATTCTTAGCCCTTACAGTACAGCCAGTAATTCAGCCATAGTTAATGATGCCTAAATGACATGAAAAAAGAGCTAGAATTGACCCACATCTATCTCTGAGCAGACCCCCTATGCCTTAATTGCCCAGATTTCCCAAGCTACATCCATCAAAGTTGAGTTTAACTTGATTCATACCTGGTGGGGTATATTCAATAATGATATTGGGCATGGGCAGTGGGCTTGAATAGTGAACCACAATCTACCATACACAATGAGCATCTTCTTTAGAAAAAGGTGCAAAGATCTCAAGTGCCTTGATCCGATTTGCCACTTTTATTGGTATGTTGTCAATAATTGCCTCCTTGGGTAGTTTCTTATTAAATATTCTTACACTTCTTTCTTCAAGAATAGACCAAAGAATGGCCACCCTAGTGCACCTCCACATAATTTTCCCCTTCTCTTAGATTTTTTTTTTTTTTGTAATAGAAATAAAATTTATTAAAAAGAGAAAAGAGAGTACAAAGGGGGAGAGACCCAAGGTCCTCAAAAGAGAAGAAAACAAACAACCTCCAAGCGGCTCAAAACAAAACCAAACTCAAAGATAGCATAACCAAAACGCTTCAAACCCACAAGAAAGCAACAGACCGCTTGAAAGACCATCTCCAAAAACCACCCTCAAGCACTGCACCCTCTAATTCACTGACCACTAAAACTTCTAGATGTTTTCTTGGTTTTCACAATCTTCTTGCTTGGTTTAATCCCAAAGAGGGTCCCTTTTAGTCTAGAAAATGCCTTTGAAACCAGAGCATCTTACTGTTTTCTCTGTTTCTTAAATCTTCTTTTTGCTATAACATTTTTCCAGAATTCCAATGACCAAGAGGGATTCTCATTAATCCTTTCCAACTCCAGCACTTTGTTTTTATTCAAATATCTAGGCATCAACCAAAGCTTCAGTCTTTTCACCAATATCCTCTAACAGACTAGTTGTAGTTACGTTATTGTGGCCATCATTGACTAGTGAAGCCTGCACTTGAAGACCTCCATCACTCTCCCTAACAGGCAACATGTAGCGTTCCTCCAGTTCTTTGAACATCCTCCTACTAAAGGATTCACCTCATAAAATGAGCAAGCTTAGAGTTCTATTTACCTCCACAGTCGTTTCTACAACCTTAGTTACATCAACATCTTTGTCAATCTGATGGGTTTCATCCATACGAACTTCTTCCTCATCCTCCACACTTAGGCTTCCTTCCTCATCTGAAGAAAAAGCACCATCTTGAGTCCTTTCAGTTATGTATATTCTTTTCCTGTTATAAACTTTTGATCCCCCAACAATTTGGTCTTTTTCTTTAGTTCTTCCTTCAACCTCCAACCCCTTTCCTTCACCATCCTCATGATTCAGCACTAGAACCTGATCCATACCCTTGGTTGAGCAAAAAATAGTCCCCAACTCCTTTGATTGTTTACTTTCAGAATTTATCCCCAAATTAAACTCAGAGAAATAAAATGGATCAAAATAGCCTCCCTTTGAATCACACTGTTGATCCCCCAAAGTAAAATGCTTGAGGGATATGCAATCAACAAACTCTATCACAGCCCCCAAGAGTAAAATAATGTCTTCCATACCTTCTCTTGAACGAGGCAAGTTGGAGCCACTTCTTAGACCTTTGTGAACCTTTGTCTCTACACATGTCTTCTTTAAACTCGTTCAATCACTTAGGTTTTCTTGAATATGAGCTAGCCTACTCTCAGAGCATTCACCATTAGTGTAGGAGTACCTCGAAACAAAGCACTTGTAATCAGCTCTTCCAAAAATGTTCGTCGTCTTCCCTCGAAATCGTCTTGAACCCCTTTCAAAAGACTCTATAACCTCTAAGCTTTGGCTCACCTTCAAAAGATCACTGTTTGAAAACAGGAATGGAATTAGACCACAATAGGGCTGACCCGGCTTCTGAAGAGACCCTACTCAAGCCAACACAAAAAATGCCCTTAACAATTGGACCAGCCCCACTTAATTCAAAATTTAAATCCTTCAATTATTTCCAGTCTAGGGGCTTAGAATTTGTCAAATTTACATCACAATCCTCTGAGCTTTCAACTTCACTGAGCCTCAAAATACCCACCTTTAGCACCTCTCTTGCAACCTTCTAGTCTCTCACCCGAAACAAGGGGTCTTCACCATAGTTGTCAAGGCGATGCCTAGGCAACAAGGAGCCCTTGGAGGGTCGCCTCGCCCAGGCGCCAAGCAGTTTTGCATACTATGTAATAAAATACTTTTATATTGTTTTTTTTTTTTGAGATTATAATTATAAAATACACATTATTAAAGAAAAATATTCATTTTTTTGTGTTTATAAACTAATTTCTTGTTATTTTCTTATTTGTTAGGGTTTAATCAACACAAATATTGCTGACTGCTGAATTGAACCCTCAATGACTTCAAAATCTGAACCAATAAGTAAGGGGAGGAACTTAAAATTTTGTCTAATCAACACATTTCTTCTTCCACATCTTCTTTTCCTTCTTCCACCTTTTCTTTTCTTCTTTTCCTATAACAAAAATAGGTTCAGCCCCTATATTTTTTGAATTTTCTTTCCTTCTTTTTTTCTCATAAATATGTTAATTTTCTAGACATAAACATGAAGTTTATAATGGATAGTTATTAAAGAAAGTTGATTATGGAACCTAGGGAAGTACCCTAGGATATGTGATTTTTACTTAAAAAAATCCATCGCCTAGGCGCCCACCTAGGCAACTAGGCGACAAGGCGCCCCCCTGTCGCCTAGCCTCGCCTTGGTGCCTTGAAAACTATGGTCTTCACCAGCAACTACAATCCTAAGTTTAAAGGCCTCATCCAAGTAAAATAGATCTAGCACAGATGTCATCCTCGGTTTCAGCTAGAAACCTTTCAAACTGTAAGTTCTCCCATCTTCTATTCCTAAAATCAAATCTCCTAAAACTTCCTGCAATATTTCCAATAACTTTGAAAACCTCTGTGCTCCATGCATGTAATGGAATCCCATATATGTCAATCCATGCGAATCTTATTTTCTCTATATCCTTTCCCAAATAGGATGACCAACTACTGAAGAAAACTTCTGGTTTCCTTCTTCTCCCAATCCTTTCGCTTGCTAAAGCCTCTTCCATGTCTTCTCTTCACTTGAAGCTGGAGACGAAAAGAGACACTCCCATCCTTCGAACATAGGAGAAGCTTAGGATTCTCCACTCAGCATTCGCCCAATCCTTGACCTCTTATATCAAGGTTTGAGTGAACAAACCTACCTACTAAGCACCTCTTTAGAAATTCCAACCTTTCTCCCACCTTGCCTACTTCCTTGACTGACACAACCTTCATCAAAATTGACATTGGATCTAGAACTGCCACAGTTATCAAAACCAAGTTTCTGATCTCAATCTCAGCTCGAAAGTCATTGTTCACTGTTGTCACTCATCACCATTGCTCAGCAGTTCAATCTTCGGAAGTTGGATATTGCATCCCATTGCCAATCTCTTACATGGATTAAAGTAGTCTTAAATAACCATTCCAAGTCATCAGGTGGGGACAATCTACCTCCCAAGAGAGTAAAACCCCAACCCTAAATACAGAAGGTATATGGATAAGAGATTAGTAGGTGGAATGGAATGTAGATTCTATGCCTGCATCACAAAGAAAGAATTTATGAGGTGAAAGACACCAATTAGGTATTTTTTCTTGAAAAGTCTCATAAGTATTGATTTTTCAAATGGTCACCTCTCACCAAAAGAGACCTTACTTGGGAGGAAAGGATCCACTCCAAATGGAGTTGACCCGGAAGGCCATGCTTTCCAAAGTATTCATAAAAAAAAAAAATCTCATGCTCTCCAAATTCTCTCCAAAATACTACATATCTTTGGGATTTCTGTACTTGCATCACTTCACAATCATGTCCATCAATTATTAGAACATAGGTTCTTCTAATTCATTCTATTTATTTCAACAGTTCAAGTGTCCGCTACATAACTTTGGGATCTTTGCACCCGCATCACTTCTTAGTCATGTCTATCAATTACTAGCACATACGGTCTTCTAATTCATTATATTTATTTTAAGAGTTCATGTGTCCACTCTTTTACAAGTAATCCATTATCTTATTCTGTATTCTATTTCCCTTTTCCATTCAGTAGTTATACAATTACCAAAATATCTTAGAGCAACTCTTAGTTGTGGGAAGACATAGGCAAAATATAGAATAATATTTTATGAAATGATAAAATAAGCATAGGCACACCTTTTTAAGTTATTATCTTGTCCCAAATCATTAAACAAAGCTAATAAGTTAAGGTTATAGGCAAAAGAATATGTTCTGAAGTTAACCTGTAAACCTTATGATTCAGAGCTTCATGATAGAATGAGTTAAAGCAAATTTTTAACTCATAGAAAATGTAAATGGTTGTAATAGATCAACCAAATAATCTATTACACAAACAAAAAACTAATATTTAACTTCATGTTTGAAATGAATATTGAGCTAGCTCAAAGTGGCAATCATGTAAGTTAGGCGGACAATAACATTGTTACTTCACATATTTACAATATTGTCACCAACTTACGCTATAATATTATCTCTTGGATTCCACATAGTACTGGCAGTGTTCATTGGGGAATATGTCGATTCTAGTAAAATTTCATTTCGCTACCCATGGAAGTGGAAATGGAAATATGCCAATGGAAACTATCTCTTGTACTCCACATAGTGCTGGTAGTGTTCATTGGGAAAATGTTGATTCCAAGTAAATTCCGTGTCGCTACCCATGGAAATGGAAATACTAGGGAAATTAGGGGCATTTTAAACCACTCAAAACCAGCATTGCATGGATTCTCCTAAATGGATGAAGTGCCCATGCTAGACATCTGTCAGACTCTAACACTCCATAGATTATTGAACGATACTTTGATATGATATTTCTTTTCTCTTTATTTAGTCAACATAGACAAACAGATGATGTACACAATGAATGTCATTTTTCCTATAAACTATTATCAAGTAACAATGATAGACTTTTGGGTTTTTTATAGTGGTTTATAATATTAAAATTTAGCAAAATATTTTGATAGTTATGTCTATGAAGCCTTGTTACTTTGTCTTGCCAAGTCAGACTCCACGACACATTCAGATTCCGGTTCCCCTGTCCATGTTCATGTAACACTACTTGGAACTAAAACAGAAAGTTCTTGTAATGTTATCAAACTAAAGAGATCAACCTTGAAAAACTTAGTGGTTTGATTAAGTGACAAATGAATTATGCTTCATGCAACTGAGATCAAGTGAACTAGATGATTCGGGAAGATTCTGACAGTAGACTTTGAAAAATTGGATAACAAGCTTCTATTCAAGATGTAAATAAGCCAAGTAAAACATGATAACATATTTAGATTACTAAGCATGGTAAAAGATCAGCAGTCAGCATCATAATACTTGGGGGAACTGGACAATAAGGTAAAAGAAAACTCACAAGACAACTATATTCATGTTAGCTGCGGTGAAAAAGTTGGCACAAAATATAGGTAGATCAAACTCAGGTTCAGGTAAAACAGCAAGATCCAAAACCTGCAGAGAAAAATCAATACATGAGAAGATTTATGAGGAAGAAAGACTCAAGAAATTTTGACAACATAATATTCCGTAAGAAAGGATAGGGCCTTCCCATAGAATTTTAGACTAGACTTGCTTTCTCTATCTTTGTGATTTTTCATATATCTTTCTTGATTGGGATCAACTAGACTACAACTTTGTGTGGTAGTGATACACCAATAGCAATTCATTGTGGATATTTGACGATATTTCTAAAACAGCCTTGCTGGATAATTGGAAGGAAGTGGCAGCTTCAGCCCCTAGCAAAGTTGTGTCCCATTCAATGTGGATTTCACCAGGTTATGGATTCACTAAGTTGAACTTTGATGGTAGTAGTGAAGGAAATCCTGGCCTTTCAGGTGTTGGAGTTTTCAAGAATGAGGAATAAGTTATTGCACTGTTTCAGGCCCAATTGGTGTGGGGGACTCACTTTAAGCAGAGACTTTGACTGTTTTGGAGGGTGCAAAAAGATCTAATGAACTGAACATTAGCAGGTTGAGTCAAAATTGGTAATAGGCTGCATAGAAAAGGAGGATGATGGTTTGCGGAGCTACAATAATGAAAGAAGAAGATTTAAGTGGCTAACTCAGAATGGAAGTGAGACTGCAGTGGGTTAAAAGATGTGCTAATTCCTTTGCAGACAGACTTGCCAAACAAGGGGTGGGAAGGAATCAAATGATTTGGGCTATCTTGTAACTCTGCTGTTCCTCGTGGGGAGACTTAAGAGAGTTTACCTCTCCCTGCACCTGTACTTGTTTCTCATTGCTTAATTCTAATCAAATGGATCTGTTATTGATAAAAAAAAAAAGGACTGCATTCCATAGTTGTTTACTATTGCACAGGAAAGGAATAGTTAGGTGAAAGAAAATAATGACATTTTAGATGGCAGAGTAATTTGGTGATCCTTGCTCATAAGACATTTGAATGGTAGGGAAGTGCATATGATCTCTCAGCCTCTCCAAGCTTCAAGCAAAGTAGAGATTAATGTGGAACATGAGGATATAACCTTGTTGAAGTGGGACAGATCAAGGAAGTTTTCTTTGATGTCTTTTTACAAACATTTAACAGGATCAGATCATAATCTCTTTCAAGCTTCTCTTGTTTGGACCACCACTGTTCCCACAAGGTGTCCTTCCTGGTTTGGACTGCAGCTTTTAACAGGTGCTTAACTAATGAGAACTTGACAAGGGAAGTGCAGTTGATGGATGGAATATGTATTATGTGCAATAGTTCCCATGAAACAGCTGATCATTTGCTTATTCACTGTGATACCTTAAAGGCACTTTGAGCTTGGGTAAAAAAGTTGTTTGGTGTAAACAACTGTAATCCAGAATCTGTAATTGATTTTCTCAGGAGCTGGCAGATGAAGGGGTTGAGTAAAGAAGGCTCAATTATGTGGAAGACTGCTGTTCAAGCTATGATGTGTACTATTTGGTCAGAAAGAAATATAAGAATATTTGAAAATAAATTTAAATATGAAGATAAGATGAAAGCTATTTAAAGGGGACAATTTTGTCTTGGGTTGGGATTCAGAGGCTGTTCAAAGACAAGTCTTATGATAACATTTTAGATAGTGATACTCTTTTTGTAAATCAAAGGACTTAGCTGTATATTCCCATTGTACAGATCCATGGTTGTACACGGGTATTGAATCTCTTTTTTTTATTTAATGAATTTACTTTACCTTTTCAGAAAAAAGAAAAGAAAAATGTTGTAATAAGCACTAAATGCAAAATGAGGCATCTGAAAATTAATTCACATCCAAAGGCACAGACAATCTTGAACAACATTAACTCAAGGTATTTGGCCTTTCTTTCCCTGCTCAAGAATGATCTGACGATGCAGGTTGCACCTGCAACCTTAAAAAAAGAAGTTAACCTATGAATTAGCACCTAATTGCTTCTTCGAGGAATCAGCACCACCAAAAAAACTAGAAGCAGAAACTCAAACTTCACTATCTGATGTCAAAAACAAAGGGCATTACATAGATTGTTTAAAATTATAGGCTATAGTTCCATTTTTGTACATGAAAATCTTTGCGTAAAGCAGGGCTCAGTGGTATAGTGCTGCAGGGGTAACTTTTGTATAGTCCCTGATTACAGCTTCTGGTTGTACACAAGCTTTTGTTTTCATTTATAATATAATACACTACCTTCCTCAAAAGAAAAAAAAAGCAAAAGGCACAACGGGAATTACATATATTTTTAGGCAAAGAAGGGAGAGTGTAGGGTTGATCATTTTCTCCTAGGCCTCCATTGCTTGGCCTGGCCTATCCCAGAAATTTCTTGGTCCAGGCAGAAGGTTTTCTTCAAAGCTCAGGCCCTAAAATTCTAGGCCTAGACAGCCCAGCTCAGACCAGAAATTTAATATAAATAATATTTACTAAAATATTAAAACGTGTATAATAAATTTTATGCATATTTTTTGTAGTTTTGTATATAATAAAATTTTTCTTTTTAAAAATATAATCTTATTAATTTATAAATGCAATCCCCGGCCTAGACATATAATATCATGCCTGGGGTGTGGACCAGGCCAGGCCTGCATAGCCCAAAATGTTTTTACTACCCTATAAAAAACTAGCCAGGCCCAGCCTGTGATCATCCCTAGGAGAGTGTGCCAGCCCTTATTTCCTACTTCAAAACCAAGAAATACTATTAAAAAATAACTAGAAACAAAGGCATTGAATTAAGACTCAGTAAGACAAACCCTAGTTAAAATAGGAACACAATAAATCCTACTTGACTTAGGACTATGACTTTGCCTTAACCCAATTTAATTAGGAAAACAAATCCCTAGTGTAATGAGATAACCAACGCCTAATACAAATACCAAACTACTAATAACATAAAAATCAGAAAATAGCTACTGAAAAATAAGACAATAAACCTTCAGTTTCAATTCCTGGCATCATCTCCCTTGTATGGATGGTTGTAATGGCTGCTTGCAGAATTAAGAGAGAATGTAGGAAGAGAAAGAAGAGAAGAAACCTAAAATCACTCAATGGGTACCAAGTACACTTCAAAGTTTGTAGAAATCACTCGCCATAAGCATAATATGCGCAAAAACTCATTCCAATATCATAAACCAGATCAAAGTAAGAATTTTCAATTTATCTGTGGCAAACTGGACCTTCTTCCCATCTGTTAGTATCATGACAACCAAAGAGGGAGTCTAGGCAATCCACCTGATCTAGGAAAGCTTCTAGATTATAATTGCAGAGAAATTAGGCATCCAGTGGTTCTAGCTTAACTCCTTTATATTGGAATTTTGTCCTTGCTTTGACAGATCAGCTCCTCCAATGAGGTTAAGGGACTGTCTTCCTCCTAATATAGCAGATAATTTCTGTTCTCTTGTGACTAACAACTCCTCATTCATGAGGAACTGATTTATAAGTTCACTACATTTATACTATTGGAACTAGACACAGGAAACCCTGTTCCATAAACTGGGGCAATGGCAATAATAAGAAAGATGATGACAAACTGAGAGCATCTCAATTGGATGAATCCTTTATCATCATTTCTAACTGTTAGAATATTTAAAACCTTTCTTTCTAATTCTTCTATTGTATTTTTTCTGCACAAGGCACAATCCAAGGAGCATTTCATCTCATTAAAAATGAGCAGCTTTTCCTGAAGTTACTGAACCCAATCCAGCATGACATTCAATTTGATCTCAGGCCAGTAATTTCTAAAAGTTTAGTGCCTCAAAATCTTTTCTAAGAACATTAATTTCTGGTCGAAGGAACTTGCTATTAAGATCTATATCCAATTTGAGAATCATCATTATCATCTAAACCTTATCCCAATTATATGGGGTGGGCTACATGAATCTTCTTTTGCCATGCCATTCTGTTTAGTGCCATAAAGTTGATAAGAACACTTCTAATGAGCTTCTTCGAGGGAGCTCTTCCTCCTGAAATGAAATAGTAGAGAGAAGAAGAGAAGAGAGGTTGAAGAAGAAAATTTTCATGCACTCGTAGGGTTTTCTCATGCTATCTATATTCAATCAAAATAGGCTACAGTCAAGCTGCCTCCCTGCACATGGGACTGTCGAGTTAGTTATGCTGATGTGGCATCCTGGTGTAGACGAACTTGATGGGCTGAACTACACGGGATACTCTTCCTGAGCTGTTGCCTTCGCTGAGCAGATTTGGAGGGTGTTGGGCCTGGGCTTTGGTTGTTGTCTGCATACTGTTGTGCTGGTCCAGGATCCTATCAACCCCACCCACTTCAGAAAATCAACCTTGTCCTCAAGGTTGAAGTCAGGGAATTGTAACTGCAGTCTTGAAATGCCCTCCCATGTTGCATCTTCAATTGGAAGGTTCTTCCATCTAACCAGAGACTGTTGGACCTTCTTTGAACCAGATCTCACACATCTGAAGCCATGCACAGACTGGGGTTCCAGCAAGAGAGACCCTTCATCTGAGAACTGAGGTAGAGAGCTGCTAACTCTGGCTGAAGGAGATAGGCAAGGTTTCCGTAGACTCACATCAAACACTGGGTGAAATTTGGAACCAGCTGGAAGATCCAACCTATAGGCCACCTGTCCCACCCTCTCAGCTACCCTAAATGGTCCAAAGTAGCGTGGTGCTAGTTTCTGCCAGGGACGAGACGCCACAGAAATTTGTCTATATGGCTGAAGTTTAAGGTAAACAAGATCTCCAACCTGAAACTCCAATTCTCTGTGTTTTAGATCGTAGAAGAGCTTCATGTGCTGTTGGGCTTCCTGCAGGTAACTTCATGTCCTTGAGCACCTTGTCTCTAGTGTAGAGCTGTTCTTCTACTTCAGCTACAACAGTTGATCCCTTCTCATAGGGTCACACAGCAGGAGGATCACGCCCATAAAGGATTTTAAATGGAGTAGTACCTGCCGATACCTGGAAGGAGGTGTTATACCAGAATTTGGCCTATGGGAGCCATGTAATCCATTGTTTAGGCCTGTCACCTATGAAACACCATAAATAGGTTTCCAGACAACGGTTGACCACTTCAGATTGTCCATCAGTTTGCAGGTGGTAACCGGTTGTGTGCAACATTCGAACCCCTTGAGCCTGGACAAAAGCTTCGCAGAAATAGCTCATGAACAGTGGGTCCCTATCAGTGAGTATAGAGTTAGGGGTACCATGTAGCTTGGCTACCTCCTGAACATAGGCCCTAGCCACTGAAGCTGTTGTGTACAGATGTGGGAGAGCTACAAAATGGGCATACTTGCTCAACCTGTCCACCACAACTAGTATAACAAATTTGTTGGACAGTTTTTGTATGCCCTTAGCTTCAATCGACTTTGATGTACTTTTGATATTTAATGTAAATAAATAAAGTACATGTTTGATTCATGTTGTGTGGTATGCTTCTGTGTAAGACCCTAAAACTGGACACTTAATGAGACTTGTGTTAGTTTTAAATGTTCACAGCTGCTGGATAAGTCTGGGGAGATTTATCCTGCCAAGGCTGACACTGGTGTGTTGCCAACTATTGGGGTGGCTTGTCTCAGCCGCCAGGGTGAAACCCAAGGCACACGCAATGTAGGATTATTTGAACCCTTGAACCGGACCAGATTTCCAGTATTGCCTTGGACCTTGGAGATTGATGGGCAAAACTGGAAAGTTACACCTGACCCCTAGACCCGATTTTGGTACTGCACTAGGTGTCGGATTGGGTTGTCTTTGATATGCCAATCAGTGAGATCCTTAGCGGACGTCAAAACCTGGGTATGTTGGGACAGTTTGAGAATTCATCTGAGTGGGTGATCATAGTGACAGGATCAACCCCTTTGTCGGACAAAAGTAATGGTCGGGATGCACTCTCTATGATGGAAACCAAACTGCCGGCAGTTGATTTCAATCGTTGGAATTTTGTTTTGCAAAATTTATATATATGATATATAGATATATATGGTTTCAAAATGTTTGCAAATGGTTTTAATTCCCAGGATCCATGTGAGTAGAGAGTGCAGCATTGTTCCTTGCAGCCGAGGGAGAGGTCCTCTCTTGTCGGGCAATGTTTGATCATTATGGGCTAAGAGGTTAAGTGTAAGGCCATTTAGGATAATACCTGATGGGCTAATCTTGCATCTGCCCACAGTCCTTGGGTTTTTATAAGATGTCTTGGCCCAGGGACCACTTAGTGTAAGTGTTGGGCCCATAGGGTCCATATGATGGGCTCAAGGGGTTCACTGGGCTCTCTAGTGAATTCGGCTAGGCCTTGTAACAGAGGCTGGGCCGAACCCATGTGGCTGGTGTGTAGATCAATGCTTGGGTCCCACGCCATACAAAGAAGCCCAACTAGGCAGCAGTTTGGAAGACTATTGAGCACTTCATTCTTATTGGGCCTAAAGCCCATGTCGAACTGGGCTGATTTGATCAGTCACTAAAAGGGGGCAGATCTGAGATTAGGATGAGCCCAAAAGCTTATCTAATCTACAGATAAGATTAAGAAAAGTCCTAATCCAAATACAGATTTGGATAAGGGCAACTCCTAATATGATCAGGAGGTTTTCTTAATCATTAAGCAAGTGGAGGAAACCCTAATTCGAATTACAAGAATTCAAACCCAAGGGAATTCGCAGAGAACACACCTGCATTCTGAAGATTGGATCTCAGAAACCCTAGAGAAGAAAAAGCAGTTTGCCACTTTCTTCTCTAGTTTTCTTCTCCATCAGCCGCCGCCAACCACCACCAGTTCAATTTCTCTGTGGGAAAGATCAAGAAAGAGTTCTTGATATCAATCTTTGCTGAAAGGCTGATTCAGTTCGGTGCTCATTGTTTCCAGAGGATTCTTGTGAAGGATTCGGTGCGTAGGACGCACTCTGCTGGTTTTGTTCCACAGTTGTTGTCTCATCTTCAGTAGGAGCAGATCTTGGTGTCTTCTTTGGGCGTGAACACCAACTTTGGGAAATATTACTTCTCTGGATCAGGTATAATCACTCCCTTCTCTTTTGGCTCAAATCTGGTCTGGTTTGGTTCAAGTAGGATCCTTGAATTTGATTCTAAAATCAGGGAATACGATTCCCAATTGGAAGGAAGGTAGGGAATTTTTGAAATTCGCCCACCCATTCCACAACAGTTTTGACGTCCATACGATGGATCCTACCATCCCATTCAAATTTTCCCTTGAGACTAAGGCAACCAAGTGATAAAATCCATGGTTATGTAATCCCAAACCTTGTCCGGTATGGGGCGAGGTTGTAACAGGCCTGCAGGAAGTTGAGTACTATAATTTTGTTGCTAGCAGATGGAACATTGGACCATAGACTTCATTCCTCTCCAATAATAATGATTGGATAGCCTCATGTAGGCACGCGGAACTCTGGAATGACCCTAATGTGGAGTCATGGAAAATACGTAGCAAATCCCCATAGCGAACAGAGGGTGATGCCACAACTAACCTCCCCTTGTAAAATAGAGTGGAATCCATCACGGTATACCCAAGCACAGAAGCTGGATCCAGTTCCCACTTAGAGTGGATCTGTGATAGAAATGGGTCTCGATGGGCCTCTGCCTTTATCTGGTCTAGAAGAGGGTAAGTGGGCTAGGAGAGACCCAATGAGTGTAGTTCAAGGGCTCGAGACAGGCTGTCAGCCGCCAAGTTAGCTGAACTTGGTTTATACTCTATATGGAAATCATACCCCAACAGTTTGTAAGCCCATCGCTGTTGTTTCGGGATGAGAACACGCTGATCCAACAGATGTCGGATGCTCCTGTGGTCTGTCCTGACTGTGAACCTTCGGCCCAACAAGTAACCCACCACTTTTGGATGGCCAGCACAATCGCCATCAACTCTTTTTCATAAGTGGACTTTGACTGGGCCTTCTGTGACAAAGCCTTGCTGAAATAAGCGAACAACTGATCTCCTTGCATCAATACGGCACCCACACCTGACCTGAAGCATCAGTTTCAATAATAAATTCTTTAGAAAAAACTGGCAGAATTAAAGTGGGGGGAGAGGTAACCGCTTGCTTAAGGGACTGAAACGCTTGCTCAGCTTGGGGATTCCACTCAAACGAGTTCTTCTTCAATAGTTGAGTTCAAGGCAATGCAAGGGTGCCGTATCCCTGAATAAACCGCCTGTAACCAACCAGACCCAAAAACCCACGTAAGGACTTCAGAGATGTGGGCCTGGCCTAATTAACCATGCACTTGACCTTTTCAGGGTTTGTAATAGACTCTTCCGCCCTCTATGAAGTGGCCTAAGTACGGGATACGGGTCTGACCAAAAGAGCACTTGCTAGTTTTGGCATAAAGCCAGTGCTTACGAAAGAGAGTCAAAGTGCTGTGAAGGTGCTCCATATGATCCTACCACGATGGACTGTAAACTAGAATATCATCAAAGAAAACCAATATAAAGCGACGCAGATGTGGTTTAAAAACCTCATTCATAAGCCTTTGGAAAGTGGAGGCAGCATTGGAAAGCCCGAATGGCATAACCAGAAATTCATACTGACCATCTGGGGTTCTAAAAGCTGTCTTGTGAATGTCGGGAGGGTGCACACATATCTGATGGTACCCTGAACGTAAATCCAACTTAGAGAAGAACACGGCTTGCCCCAACTCATCAAACAATTCCTCGACAAGGGGGATGGGAAACCTATCCTTCACAGTAATGTGGTTAAGAGCCCGATAATCAACGCAGAGTCGCCATGACCCATCTTTTTTTTTTTTGACAAGAACAGGTGAAGAGAAGGGACTGCAACTAGGCTGAATAAATTTCTTCTCCAGCAGATCATTAACCACCTTTTCTATCTCCATTCTCTGATAATGGGGGTAGCGAAAAGGCTTTACGTTGGTGGGAGCTGCCCCAGGTTGTAGGGTAATTCTGTGGTCATGGAGACATACCGGAGGTAGGGCAGTGGGTTCCCAAAACACATTTGAGAAGTCACTCAGAAGCTGTTATAGTTGACTTTGTATTTTGGGGTTAACCAATCCTTCACCTGATTCAGTCAGAGTTGGACCCTGGCCCATACCCCCTAAACAAAGGAAAGCAGGACTTCCAATAGGCCTGACAAGATTTCAACACAACCTTGGGTGAATCAACAATGGTGCCATTTGGTTCCATCCCTTGGAGATGGTAAGGAACCCCATCGAGGACAATGTCAATAGTAAGTTGGGCACAGTCACAATACATAGGACCCACTTGACGCAACCATGGGATGCCCAAGATGATATCAGTCCCAGAAAATTCAAGTGGGTCCAAATCAACATTGAAGATGCATGCCTGTATTCTCAGACCTACCCATCTATATATCCCGTCACACAAAAATTTTGTGGCTGTTGGCCATGTGGACTGCAAAGGGGTCTATGGCTTCCACTGCTATTCTTGTTTGTTTAGTCAGTCGAGTAGTAATAAAACTCAATGAGCTTCCATTGTACACAAAAACCACTACCTCCTTACCCATAAGGGAACCCCGAATTTTCATCATTTGAGGGGCCTTAATTCCAATGAGTGCCTAGAGTGAAACCTCATAGGAGTCAGGGTCATCTGAATTACTGGGCCCAATAACTGAACCCTCAGCTTCTTGGGAATCATTCTCAACCTCCTCAGGTTGCAAGAGAAAAAGTTGTTGGGCCTTGTAACGATGCCCCGGGCCAAATTTCTCTTCACAATCATAACATAGCCCTTTATCCCTATTGGCCTACATCTCGGTCCATGAAAGCTTTTTAATGGGCACTAGGACCTGGGTCACAGTTTTGGGCATACTTGGTTCAGTCCGAGCCAGAAGTCCCCTTTGAACTGGAGCCGATTTTGGTCTAATTGGTGGTCCAGGCAGATTTTTAAGGAGCAGACCCAAGGGGTGGCTCATCTTCTTCGATCAGTCGAGCTTTTCTTTGAAAAGCCTAGCCAACCCCACGGCAGCCATCACCATTGGAGGTCGCATGGCTTTCACTTCGAGCCTGATATCTTCCCTAAGCCCACCGACAAAGCTTACCGTTAAGGCATTCTCCGGCCAGCTATGAACTCGAGAAGCCAGTTTCTCAAACTAATTTTGGTATTCTCTTACCGAGCCCATCTGTCGTATCTTGGAAAGAACTTCGTCAAAATCATCAAACCCAAAGGGTCTGAAGCGCACATTGAGTGCTTCAGTGAAGTCGAGCCAAGTCAGTTGAGGGTGAGACCTCTGATACCATTGGTACCAGACATTGGCCTCTCCATCCAAGTGAATTGAGGCAAGTTGGAGCCTCTGAAAAGCAGGGATTTTATGGTATTCAAAATATTGTTCGGCTCGATTAACCCAAGGAACAGGATTGTCCTCACCCGAGAAGATAGGGAAGTTAACTTTCACATTCCCGACGTGAGGAGTTCTGACTACCTGCTGGCTGTCACCGCTGGAACCTTCCTGCTTGCCATCCTTCATCGATCGTGTTGATCCTTTCTCAAACTGAGAAATGAAAACAAAGAGGGTTTCCTTCATTTCCTTCAAATCACCGTCCAGCTTGTGAAGCTGTCCTTCCATCCTATCCATCCTTTCTTCCGATGAGCTAGCTCGGGTGCTAGGCATCCTGGATCGTCTTCTCTGATACCAATTGATAAGAACACTTCTAATAAGCTTCTCCGAGGGAGCTCTTCCTCTTGAAATGATACAGTAGAGAAAAGAAGAGAAGAAAAGAGGTTGAAGAAGAAAAGTAATTCAGATATTTTTCATGCACTCGCAGGGTTTTCTCATGCTATTTATATTCAATCTGTAGAGAGACTGGGCTGAATGGGCCCTAGTATCTATCCTTTTACTCTTTGTAATGTGTAATCTAATTGTTTTGTTAATGGGCCTGTCTTTCTGGGCCTGTTACATCCTTTTGTAAGCTTACTTAAGTTCTTGCTTAGTTGACCGCCCACTTAAGGGCATACTTGTAATTAACCTAGTTAATGAAGATTAACAAAAGGATTAGAGAGGGGAGAGAGGAGATCATCGAACTCTTCTTCTTCTTCCTCTTCTTTCCTCCATCTTCTTCCTTTGTACTGCTGTCTTCTACCTTTCTTCTACTTTTCTCTCTATTTTTAACCAAGTTTATATCAGTTTTAGAGGACTGATTTACTTCTTGGTATCAGAGCAGGTTTCTCCCTTCTTTTTTTTTTCTTTTTTTCCCATACACCCTTCGATTAGGAGAGTGTATGGAGAGGCAATTCCCCTATAGTTCAGAAGCTCTTTTGCCTAGTTGGTAGAGGGTTTGGAGAGTTGAAGTCTGGCCGAAAACTGCCAAGAAGTGATGCTGTATTTTTTCTGCCCAAAACTCTAGCCGATTAGAGAGTTTCGAAGTTACAGGTAAAGGAGAAGTTTTTGGTGTGGTGCACTAGCGCTCAGTGCTTGGGAGGTGTGCTTTGACTTCTTGAAGGGTGCGGTTAAGTCTTGGAAGAAGTTGGGAAGCTCTAGTAGGTGCATCTGCATCTTCTCTCTTTCTCCCCAAAAGCCGAGTGCAGTGAAACCCTATTTGTCAAGCACCTAGATACTGTTTTCACCTCAAGTAAGTTTATAAAGCCTAAAAATCTAGTTTTTTTTTTATTCATTTGATCAATGGAGCAGTACGGAAGTGAGTTCAAGCGGATGCCAGTATCTAGGCTTGGCTTGGTAGATTCCGTTTTGACTGGTGTGACCACAATTAAGTTGGATGGAACCAATTACCTAGCTTAGTCACAGTCTATACAGATTTATGTCTATAATAGAGGTAAATTAGGGTATCTCACAGGAAGTAAAGTGAAACCCGAAGAGACAGACCCTGCATTTGAGAAATGGATGCAAGAAAACTATACAGTAATCGAATGGTTGGTCAACTCTATGCAGCCTCATATAAGTCAGCATTACCTTTGGATGTCTTTAGCCAAAGAGATCTGGGACAGTGTTACGGAGACCTATTCACAAAAGTTGAATGTGGCAAGAGCCTATAAGCTGAAAAATGATGTGAAGAATTTGAGACAGGGGGAGAAAAGTGTGGCAATTTACTACTCTATGCTGAAATCTCTATGGCAGGAAATTGATGTTATGGAAAGAGGTGTATGGGAGAGTGCAAAGGATGTAGAGACCTTTAGGAAATTGGTGGAAAGAAACAGAGTATTTGAGTTTCTTACGGGACTCAACCCTGAGTTTGACATTATTAGGCAAAATATCCTAGCCAAGGATGAGGTCACCCTAGCCCAGGCATATGCTATGGTAAGCGGTGAAGAGAGTAGGTGGCAGGTTCAATTATAGAGTCCACCTACAGAACACTTTGCACATACTGGAATAAAACCGAAGGGTTCGACTGAGAAGAAGGAGCTAATTTGTGAATACTACAAGAAACCAAGGCATACTAAAGACACTTGCCGGAAGCTTCATCCAGATCTTCTACCAAACAAGTTTAAGAATAACAACAGTTCTAAGAAGGTTGGTCAAATAGGAAAGCCTAAGATTGCAAATGTTGCCACAGTGCCCGAATGAGGGAATAAGGAAAGTGAAGAAAAGTCAGCCATGGAATAGTTGGCAACAATAATGGCAGAGGTCAAAAAATATGGAAGGTCATTGAATCACTTGGAAACCACTGTCTCTACATCCCACTCTTCAAGCAACACATCATCATCATCCGCATTTTCTCACTTAGGTATTCGTGCTTCTACAAATCATGCTTCTATTTCAGGTAATCATAAAATCCCTTGGATCAATGATTTCAGTGCATCAGACCATATGACCAGCTTGTCTAACCTTTTTTGTTCATATCATCTTCTTTTTGGTAAAGAGAAAATATCTCTTGCTGATGGGTCTCTTGCTCCCATCTCTGGCGAGGGGGATATTAAAACCTCTAACACCCTTGTTTTATCCTCTATCCTTCATGTCCCCACACTTAATACCAATCTTTTATTTGTTAGTAGCTTAAATAAATACATGAACTGTAGCATAACCTTTTTTCCTACCCATTGTGTTTTTCAAGACCTGAAATCTCAGAGGACGATTGGGAGTGGCCATGAGGTGAATGGAATGTACTTGTTGGGCGCACCAGATAGGAGTCTTGGACCACCTGATGGAGTAGCCTTGGAGTCGGTTGTGTTAGAGTCTGTTGACAGTCATGTTATGTCATTTTCAATTTGGTCATTTGCCTTTTTCTACTGAGTCATTTGTTTCCCAATATGTTTAAGGGAGTGTCTTTATCGGGTCTTCATTGTGAGTCGTGTGAACTTGCAAAGCATTGTAGACAGTCTTATTCAGTAAGCAATAAAAGATCTATTCCTCCTTTTCATATTGTGCACTCTGATGTGTGGGGGCCATATCATTTGCCTACTATCAAGTGATTTAAAAGCGCAAGGCACAAAAAAGGCGCAGGGGTCAATTTGCGCCTAAGATGTGAAGCATATTTTAAAAAAGGCGCAAGGGTCAAAAAAGGCACGCTCCTTTTTGAAGCAAGGCGCAAAAATATAAAAAAAATGCTAAAAAATCAAAAAATTCAAAAACATCCCAAAAATTCAATAAAAAATCAAAATAAAATATTAAACATAATATTACTAAAAAATATAAAGTTAAATTTTAAAATAATGTTTTAAAAAACCTATTACCTAAAATTAAAATGCATAAACATAAGATGTGAACCATATTCAAATGAGAATTTAAAAATAAAATCAAACAAATAAAACATTTTCAAGTATGTAAAACCTCTAATCTCTTTTTTCACTCAATTGTAGTACTTCACATAGAAAATATAGTGTGAAACATATTACACTCTTGATTCTACGAGCCACCTTTGTGCCACGCCCCTCGAGGCAAGCCCAAACAACCTGAAATGCACCTCGCCTGTGCGCCTAGGCGTGCCTTTTAAATCACTGCTACTATGGGGGGGTCACAAGTACTTTATCCTTTTTATTGATGATTACTTAAGTTACACTTGGATTTATCTCATGAAATCTAGGGATGAAGTACCGAATATTGTGCAAAAATTTTATGAATTTGTCCTTACCCAGTTTAACACCCAGATTAAAATATTCCGTTCTGATAATGCTAAGGAGTATTTTGAGAAGAACCTCTCATCCTACTTTGAAACTTTTGGGGTTATTCATCAAAGTTCTTGTTCCTACACCCCACAGCATAATGGAATGGCAAAAAGGAAGAACCGCCATGTGGTTGAGGTTGCTAGATCTCTCCTTTTTGCATACCATGTTCCTATTAAATTTTGGGGAGATGTTGTCCTTACTGTTACCTTTTTAATTAACCGTATGCCTTCCCGGGTTCTACGTTTCAAAACCCCCTTTAACCTTCTCTTTCCAGATGAGGATCTCTTCTATCTTCCTCTCCAAGTTTTTGGGTGCACTTGCTATGTTCGTATTCATAGCCATCAAAGGCACAAATTTGAACCTAAGGCACGTAAGTGTATTTTTCTGGGATATGCCTCCACACAGAAGGGATATTGCTATTTTGATCCGGTTAGTGGCACCCACTTTGTCTCTCGGGACGTCACATTTGCTGAGTCTACTCCTTTCTTTAGTACTTCTCCTGAGGGGGAGCAATCTGAAGAGCTTCTTGCTATGTCTCCAGCAATTCCTCTTCATGTTCCTTTTAATTCATCTGCTGAGTTATCATCTCCTCCCATTTTTTCTACCTCAAGTATTCTTGCTCCTCCTCCACCTCATCCTCCTATAATTCCCTCACATCCTATTCTCCAAAGGTGGTACCAAAGACACAGATTCAGGCATGGGCAAGTTGTTTCCACTCCTGCAGAAGAGCCTCTTGCTTCTCCCATCATTACTAAGGTAACAAGTCAGCCTTCCTCTGACCCATCTACATCCTTCCTAGACCTTGATCTTCCTATTGCCCTTTGCAATGGCAAGCAGAAGTGTACAACACATTGTATCTCTAAACACCTGTCTTATAGTCTTCTATCCCCTACCTATTACTCTTTTCTTGCTTCTATATCTTCCCATGTGATACCGAGGTTTGTACCAAAAGCTCTATCTAAACCTAAATGGAGGGATGCTATGATGGTTGAACTGGATGCTTTGCATAAGAACCATACCTGGGATATTGTGGATTTGCCAAAAGGGAAGGAACCAGTAGGTTGCAAATGGGTGTTTACCATTAAATATCATTTTGATGGCTCTATTGAGAGGTTTAAGGCTTGATTGGTTGCTAAAGGATACACTCAGATGTATGGTATTGATTACCTTGAGACCTTTGCTCCTGTGGCCAAAATGACCTCAGTCCATGTTTTGTTGTCTCTAGCTGCTACTTTTGATTGGCCTCTCCACCAGTTTGACGTTAAAAATGCCTTCTTGAATGGAGATCTACATGAAGAGGTATGTCTTTGCCTCCGGGAGTGTATGGAAAGGAAATGGAAGGGAAGGTGTGTAAACTGCAGAAATCCAGTTGTGGTCTCAAATAGTCTCCTCGGGTCTGGTTTGAGAGATTCAGGGCTGCTCTTGTCTCCTTTGGTTACACACAAACTCAATCTAACCATACCTTGTTTTTGAAAAGAAATAACTCTTTGGTGACTTTTCTGATTGTTTATGTTGATGACATTGTGGTCAAGGGTAATGACACCCAGGAGGTCGGTAAACTCAAAACGTTTCTTAACTCTAAATTTGAGATCAAGGATTTAGGATATCTCAGGTATTTCTTGGGAATTGAAGTTGCTAGATCTAAGGATGGTATCTTCATTTGTCAGCGCAAGTATGTTCTTGACCTCCTTGCAGAGACTAGTAAACTTGGTGCAAAACTGGCCTCCACCCCTATAGATCCCAATCATAAGCTTTCTGCTATTGATGGTGAACTTTTGTCTGATGGAGGAGTGTTTTAGAGACTGCTTGGGAAGTTGTTATATCTCTGCATAACTCAGCCGGATATTTCTTATGCAATTAGTGTTATTAGTCAGTTTATGCATTCTCCAAAAGATACGCATTTAGCTGTTGTAGAAAGAGTTTTGTGATATTTGAAAGGTATTCCGGGGAAAAGGTATTCTATTTTCCAAGCATGAACACATGAAGCTAGAAGCATACACTAATGCTGATTGGGATGGATGTATTGATGATAGGAGGTCCACCTCGGAATACTGTACTTTGGTGGTAGGGAACATTGCCTCATGGAGGAGTAAGAAACGGTCTGTAGTTGCCAGATCCTCTGCTGAAGCAGAGTATAGAGCAATGGCACATGGTGTGTTAGAATTGATGTGGTTGCGATCACTTTTAGAAGAATTGGGATTTGGGAGTTGACTATGAAAAGCCAATGATGCTCTACTGTGACAATCAATAGAATTTTCTTGACTTCCCAAGACTCTGCTCCATACAGCATTGTTGGTCTTGTAACTGTTTTATAGAATTTTCTAATTTGATAATAGATATTAAAATAATGCTTGTTTAAAGCATTATGGGTTTTGGGCTAATCCAAAAATCTTGCACCTGGGTTAAGTTTATGTGATGAGCTAAATTCTGAATTGGCTTGGTCTGGAGTGTTTAGCTGAAATTTGTCAAGTCCAAATATATTTTTCTCAAAGTAAATAAAAGATATTACAATGACTAGCCCAAAAATGTTATGCATCAAATTAAAGATGTCTACAGACATCAATCCAAAATCCAGACACACAAGTCTGGCTCTATTCTGTGATCCAGCAGGTTATGGGGATTCCAAAAGAGCAGAAGTTCTGCCCCTGATACAGGGTCTCAAGTTGGCTAAGTCCATCAGTCGTAGGAATATTGAGATTAAGGGAGATTCAAATGTCTTGATAGAGTTGCTGAAGAATGAAGAAATTGGAGCTTGGAAATTTAGATACATATTAAGGGAAATAAAAGCTTCAACCATTGATTTGAGAAGTGAGATTTTCAACCCACCATGGACCCAGGTGGTTGAACTGTTTGAACCATCACCTGGCATCAATTCCAGTCCAGGTAAATCCCAAACCCAAAACTTGGTCAAAATCCATTCGACATGGGCAGTTGAACTGTTGACCCACTTGACCCGATTATCATATCATGGATTACAAATACAATGTATAAAAACTTCTGGAGACCATAACTTTGCACTTGGTGGTCGGGTTGGGGTAATCTTTTGAGTAACTTTTCACTACCCATGCATTGCAAGGAGCTGAAGGCCTTAACCCACTATTTTTGCCAAAACAAGTGCCCACCTAGGGATTCAGAATGTGATTCTTTCATTATCCTTTTGGAGAATCTGGATTCAGTTTTTATTGATAACTCGGTAGAGGACACCAGGGTGTGGTCCATTTCCTCGGATGGCTCTTTCACTTGTGTGTCTTTCTTCATAACCTTTTACAACCAAACTTGGGAGGGAATAATTTCCCAGTGAAAGAAATTTGGAGCAAGCCTATTCCTCCTAAAGTTCAAGCCCTCTGTTGGTCAGTCTTTCTTGAAAAGAACAACACCTGTGATGTGTCGTAGAAAAGAAGGCCAAATAAAAGCCTTTCCCCTCGTATGTGCTTCCTCTACGAGCTTACTTCGCTCGCTCACCTCCGCTTCGACAAGACCCCCCTTTCAACTAATGTTATGCATCTTTACTCTTCCTAATATAAAAGATTTTTATTAAAAATAAAGAAAAAATGAGATCCCCCCTTCCTCTTCATCCTCCTCCCCTTCCTCCGCCTAACCCCCCTCCTCTTAAGGAGGCTTACGCCTCCTTGCGTCCAGGAGCTTATGCCTCTTGCGTTCTGAACTACGCCTCACGCCTCTAGGTAGTGGAACGCTCCGCGTCATGCCTCCGCATTTCAAAACATTGTTAGGGAGTTATTGGGCCTTAGGCCCATTAGTTTATGTTTTAAGTTAAGAGTGTTTTTAAGTTCTCACAAGTAGTCGAATTACTAAGGGCATACTTGTCTTTGTATTCTCTTTTATTTATGAGTATATAATCTAATGAAAGGGGTGGCCATACCTAATTCTGAGCTTCTTCCATTCTCTTCTATCTCTCATCTCTCTCTTTCTTAGCTAAAACCGTTTCTCCTCTTTCTTTTCTTCTTTCTTTTACAGTTTTTTATATCAAAACAGGTTATCCAAACCTTTCTACTATTTCCTCTTCGGGTGATGTCTTATCACCTTCCTATTGTATTTCTTTTTTTTTTGTTTAATGAATTTTATTTTACTCTTCAAAAAAAAATATCAATTAAGGAATCAGGTGATTAGTACAAAGTAGGGAGACAGACCTCTAGCAATACACTTTTCTACACTGAAGTCTTTGTGGCAGGAGATAGATCACTTAGAGATACTTGAGTGTGAAAGCACAAAAGATGCAATGACTTATCAAAAGTTGGTTGAAAAGAATAAAGTGTTTGAACTTTTGATTGGCCTCAATCTAGGATATGGCATTGCTAGATAGCATATACTATTTTGTGATAGTGTTCCTCTCTCTCAGGCATATGCCTTTGTGTCTGAAGAGGAGAATATGAGGATTGTGATGATAAGACATCCTTCTATTGAGACTTCAGCTATGGTTAGTGTCACTAAGCCAAGACCTGGTGGGAGTGGTGAGAACAAGAAAGAGGATAAGAAGAACCTATCTTGTGACCATTACAAGAAACCCAAGCATACCCAAGATACTTGTTGGAAGCTCCATCCTCATCTTATTCCAGCCCAACTCAAAAACAAGAAGGGGAATGCAAATATGGCAATGAAAGATGAACCTTTAGGGCCTATTTCTATTGCTTCCTTCTAGTCTATTGTGGTAGCTACAATTAGAGACAAGTTGGAGAAATGTGGGAACTATCTTAGTCAAAGGGATATAGGTAGTTCATAATTTCATATGCACTGCCAATCATGTTTCCACTTTAGGTAAGGGGGGACCTCCCTAAATTATAGACTCAGGAGCCTCGAGATATGTAACTAGTCTTTCCATTCTTTTTTCTTCCTACCAGTTGTGTCCTAATAAAGATAAATTTTATATTGTTGATGACTCCCATACCCCTATAGCAAGAAAAGGCACTATTAGGTTGTCTCATTACCATTACTTTACCATCTGTCTTGCATGTTTTAAAATTGTATACTAATCTTTTATCAATTAGTAGTTTGACCAAGTCCTTGAATTGTTCAATAATCTTTCTCCTAATCCTTGTGTTTTCCAAGATCTAGGATCAAAGAGGACAATTGGGAATGGTCATGAGGTGAATGGAACCTTCCTTATGGATGTACCTCCAAGTCATCAATCATCATGTGAGAAATAGTAGTGTTGAGCCAAAGTCTATAGGTTAAATTTTATTATGGCATAACCGGTTAGGGCATGTGTTTTGATTCTTTGTGTTTTGTGTTTCCCAAGCTGTTTGAGTTTATGAAGATATCTAGTCTAGAGTGTGAGAGTTGTCAGCTTACAAAACATTGCATACATTCTTTTTCTCCAAGTAATACAATAAGTTGTTCACCTTTTTTGTCTGTGGATGATTATTGTTATTCTTGGATTTATTTGATGCATTTTCATGATGAGGTACCTACCTTGGTTCAGAGTTTTCATCATATGGTTCTCACACAATTTGAAGTGGAAAATAAAATTTTCAAATTAGATAATGATGCTAGGGAATATTTCGAAAAGGACCTAGAATCCTATTTGTTGGAGCATGGGGTGATTCGTCAGAGCAATTGTACCTATACACCAAAACAAAATGGTGTAGCCAAGAGGAAAAATAAGCATATTGTTGAGGTGAAATGAAGTCTTATGTTCTATGCTTCAGTTCTTATTTGTTTTGGGGGGAATGTTGTTTCCACTATTCTTTTCTTGGTCAATAGGATGCCATCACGTGTCCTTGACTTTAAGACCCCGTTTAGTCTTCTTTTTCTTGAGGGGGGAGATCTTTTATATTCCTTTGTGGGTATTTGGGTGTACCTGTTTTGTCCATATTCTTGCTTGTCATCGTATGAAATTTGATCCCAAAGACAAGAAATGTGTTTTCCTTGGGTATGCTCAAAACCAAAATGGGTATTATTGTTATGACCCAGCGCCAAGGAATTGATACGTCATTATGGATGTTACTTTCTTTGAGTCCACTCCTTTCTTTCCATGTGTTTCTTCTCAGGGGGAGTGTTTCGGGGGGTGAGAATGAGCATCCTATTCCAGATCCACTTCCTGCTCCTGCTAAGTTACTTGTACCTTCACCTGTTTCCTTGCCTCAACCACTACATGCTACATCGCAGTTTTTCAGACAATGGCGTAGGAGGGTTGATTTTGATGCACCTGCAGAAGAGCCCACATCACTTCCAATTGCTCCATCTGAGATCTCAAGTTCTCCAAACATTAACATAAGTATGCCTCTTGTTCTACCTCTTGCACCTACTACCAATGATCCACCTTCTACACCTAGTACCAACAATGATATTCCTATTGCACTCTGCAAAGGGAAGATAAAGTGTACCTCTTCTACAGCTCATTGCATCTCACATTATCTCTCTTATAGTGTTTCATCTCCTTCATATCGAGCTTTCATGTCTTCCCTTGATTCTATGTCTATACCCAAGAATGTTAGCAAGACTCTATCTAAAACTAAATAAAAGGCAGCCATGCAAGCGGAAATGGAAGCTTTAATTAAAAATCAGATTTGGGAGATAGCTGAGTTTCCTACTAATAAGGAAACTATATGGTGCATATGGGTCTTTACAATGAAACATAAAGCTAATGGCAATATAGAAAATATAAGGCAAGATTGGTTGCAAAGGGGTACACACAGACTTATGGAGTGGATTACCTAGAGAATTTTGCTAATATGACAAAGATGAGTTCAATTCGAGTTCTTCTCTCTCTAGATACAAATTATTCTTGGATCTATTAAGGAGGTTTCTACAGTGGTGTTGACAAAGGAAAAGTGTGCAAGCTAAAGAAATCATTGTATGGATTAAAGCAATCACCTAGGGCTTGGTTTGATAGGTTCGGGGGAGCTCTAGTTCAGTTTGGGTACGCTTAGACATAGTCTGACCATGCACTCTTTGTGAAGAGTAGAGAGTCTCTCCTGACTATGTTGATAGCATATGTGGATGATATTGTGGTCATTGCAATGGTTTGGAAGAGATAGACATTCGGAAGAAATCTTTGCAACAGGAATTTGAAATCAAGAACCTCGGGGAGCTCAAGTATTTTCTAGGCATAAAAGTAGCCAAATATAAACATATGGTTTAAATGTCTCTAATTTCCCTAATATTTCCATAGCATATTTCCATTTCCATGGGTAGCAACACGAAATTGTATTGTAATCGACATTTCCCCAATGAACACTACCAATACTATGTGGAGTCCGAGAGATAGTATTATACACTACCAATACTATGTGGAGTCCGAGAGATAGTATTATAACATAAGTTGGGGACAATATAGTAGGTAATGTGAACTAACAATTCTATTGTCTGCCTAACTTACATGATTACCACTTTGGGCTAGCTCAATATTCATTGCATGAAGTTAAATATTGGTTTTTTGTTTGTGTAATAGATTATTTGGTTGATCTATTACAACCATTTACATTTTCTATGAGTTAAAATTTTGCTTTAACTCATTCTATCATGAAGCTCTAAATCTTAAGGTTTACAAGGCAACTTTAGAATGTATTCCTTTGTCTATAACCTTGGTTTTTTAGCTTTGTTTAATGATTTGAAACGGGATAGTAATTTAAAAAGGTGTGCCTATGCTTCTTTTATCATTAAATAAAATATCATTCTATATTTTGCATATTTTACAATGTTTCCACCATGTCTACAATTTTTACAATATTTCCATTCGATATTTTCGACATTTCCGATATGTTTCTTATATTTGGATGACCGACATTTCCACCGACATCGACATTTTAAACCTGAGTATCTATATTTCACAATGGAAGTATGTGTTGGATAAGTTACAAGAGAAAGGGAAGCTTGGAACTAAACCAATAGATACACCAATTGATCAGAATCATAGAATTAATGCATCAGATGGTGAGCTGGTCAAGGACATAGGAAGATATCAGAGATTAGTGGATCGATTGTTATACTTATGCATTGACTCATCCAGATATCTCCTATGCAGTTAGTGTGGTGAGCCAATACATGCATGCTCCCAAAACATCACATTGGGCAGCCATTAATGAGATTCTTTCCTATATAAAGAAGCATCCTGGATGAGGCATATTGTTTGCAAATCATGGGCATATGAAACTAGAGGCCTATATAGATGCAGATTGGGCAAGATGCTTGGATGATAGAAGATCTATTTCAGGCTTTTGCACCTTTGTTGGGGGCTAATATGGTTTCTTGGAAAAGCAAAAAACAACCCGTGGTGACCAAATCAAGTGCAAAAGTGGAAATATAGGTCCATGGCCTATGGTATCTCAGAGTTATTGTGACTTCTTAATCTCTACTAGAGGAACTTGGTATTGTAGTAGAGTACCCTATGATGTTACGTTGTGATAACCAGGCTGCTATTAATATAGCCCATAATCCTATCCAAAATGATAGGAGAAAGCATATTGAGGTGGGCAAGCACTTTATTAGGGAAAGAGTCACCTAAGGAGAAGTATGCTTGCCATACGTTTCATCTAAGTTGCAATTAGCTGATGTCTTACCAAGGAAACCATTGGAAACAAGATTGGGCATGATCTAAGCAACTTGAGGGGGAGCGTTGACAATTTATGTTTCTTGTTATGTTATTATTATTATTATTATTATTATTTTGAGGGGGAGCTTTGACAATTTATGTTTCTTGTTATGTTATTTTATTATTATAATTATTATTATCTATTATTGGGCCTAGCTGCAGCCCATTTTTTTCATTGTTTATAGTGGCTCTAGTTATAGGCACCTTAGTGGGGGCATTATTGTCCTTGTACACAGCTTTAGATTTTAATATAAATACTAGTGAGTGGGGCGGCCAGAATATTTTTTGGCACCCCTTTCTTCTCCCATCATCTTCTTTCTTCTTTCTCTTCTTCTCCAAGAACTTTCTGCTCCTTTTTTTCACTTTCTTCTCTTATTTTGTCCTTATTTCTATCTTCTACTGAGACCAGAGAAAGGATAACATTCTGTACAAGGCAAACAATCAAATAAACAAGATGAACAGTTCCCAGATCTCCTAAAGAGACTAAGGCTACATTGTAGTTGTTCCAGCATCCAACTTCTGGCTGGCTGCAGAAGTACAAAATGGCATCAGAAGCTATTAGCTTCTGAGCAGACCCATAGTTTTCCCTCAAAGTTGTTCCCTGATATTGCAGAAACCAGTTTTATTTTTATTATAAAACATCCAATAATCTCAGGAAAAAAGGTTTTCTCCCAGAATCCACAGGAGGGCTTGCCAGGAAAAACCCAAGCATGGCATAAATCAAACTAAATCTCTACTCACATTATCATCTCTTCTCATTGAAATTCTTTTATCTTGAAAAGTGACCTTTGAAATCTGTGACTCTCTTGAATTTACATGGCTGTGAGAAGGCTCTAAAACGGGAATGACCTTCCTCATGAAAGGATCAATTCCAATATTGAGGATCAAATTATCATGAGAGAGAGAGAGAGAGAGACTTTCAGAACTATGACCTGAATGATAACAATATACCACATGCCAAAAAGTGTGAAACTCTAAACTAAAATAAGGGAAACTTGCTTGACTGATCTCATAAAAGCACATTTGAAACATAGAAGATATCAGTAGGAAACTGTGATCTATAATTTTAGATGTCCATGTATTTTGGAAAAGTTTCAACTATGCTTAAGTCATGGAGAAGAGGGTTAATATATAGAATCAAGTTAAGGACATAGCCAAGACTTGTGAAACTCTAGACTGGAATAAAGGAAATTTGCTTGAATGATCTCATAAAAGCACATTTCAAACACAGAAGATATCAGTAGGAAACTGTGATCTATAATTTTAGATGTCCATGTATTTGGGAAAAGTTTCAACTATGCTGAAGTCCTGGAGAAGAGGGTTAATATATAGAATCAAGTTAAGGACATACTCACAAAATCTAGATTGTAATTAAGTGACAAAATGTTACACCTGCTAGTCATAAAAAGACTCCTTGACAATAGTAATGTTTGAAAATTCAGCTTCAAAAATAGCATAAAACTACAAAAAATTATTCTATCAAAGACTAATACCTGCATTGTTTCACTCTCTTCAATACTAAGACTGCGAAGGAGTCTGATCTTGGGAGCTTGAAAAGCTAGCATCTGTAGCTCTGTTTTTCCATCCATGGCCTTCATGGAATTGAATTTCTCCTGACGAAAAAAAAAATGTTTTCATTCAAATATTATAAGATCACAATCACAAAACCTCATACCAGAACAAGTGATTTAAATTGAATTTCACAATGAAGTTGCCAACTTGATATCCATTTCTTTTGGTATTTGTAAATAAATAAGAAATAAAGTTTTATATGCCAGAGGAATATAAAGCATGCTCCCTATGAAGCCTCAAAGTTCACAAAGTTCAAACTTCATATATCTAATATAGGGTAACATCTGAAACAGCTGGAAAGATATCTAATTTGAACCCTAATCGTGTGGCTAATCCAGATCACTCATCAGATAGGGAACCCTCTCTCTGTATTGGCCATGTATTGAATACTCAAGTCCAATCAATCCTATTCTATCCTTGGAATGGAAGTTCAATTAATAACAGCTCTCAATTATTTTCATTTTTTAATTTACAAGTTGCCAATATAAGTTAGAATCTTTTGTGCCAAATTTTTTTCCACGAATCTAGGATGAGGAGAGAAAATTAAGGAACGTCCCTTGATTCCAAACAAACTTGCCACATAGAAGTTTCTTGCATCATTAAGACTCCTTAACAACCCAACTAGAAAACCTGCTCAAATATATAGACTATCCCACATTTGAAGATCAATATTACAAATTCCCAGTTCATTAAATGGGAAAAATGAGCCATTCATCAAATATCAGCAAAAAATAAGGATCAACACTTTCCAAAGTTTAACATGGCTAATGCATCCAAACCCTTGAGTTCAGTTGTACAAGTCAATGAAACTCAACACCAAACAAAAGTCAACCAATCAGTGTATGTAGCACAAAACAGATAATATGCACATTATGTTGGAACCCTAAGGCGCTAAGACTTCCATACAATTGTATCACTGTTTAAATAAAAGGTCAAATATAGCAATATATTAACAAAACCATACTTTTACCTATCAAAAAGTGCATAATAGACTTAATAGTATTCTAATAAACAAACATGTGTACTTAGTATAGGTACAGATACAAATGCAAAAGCTGATATGGGTAGTAGAAATGACTCTATTTATTGAAACGTATGGTGTGCAAATACCAAAATGGAGGGGTATACTAAACAGAAGCACAAAATGGCCTCTTCATCCAGCTTTCTGACTCCACTGATTATTCTGTTTTTATCTTTTTCAATGTGAGCAGTGTTACAAGATGAGAAAACAAGGACTTACAAACACATCAATAGAAAAGAATAAACTATTACAGTAATCCATCCTTTTAATTCCAACCTTATATACCTATGAAAAAAGGTTTAAAAGTTTATATTATTACTTAATAAAATAGCTGTTCATTATGTCAAATAATCAAGGAAAAAGGAAGATCTGGGTCCCTCAAGAACCCATGAAGTGTCAGATTAAACATGCATCCAACATAGACACTTCATCCATTTAGGAGAATCCATGCAACACTGAATATGAGTATCTTGTCTAATACCTTCTCAAAGTAACTTGTTTACTACATAAAACTAATTTCTAATATTTATAAATATTATTAACTGTTGGGAGTCAAGAAAATAGAAAATAATACAATAACAGACAAGAAGTTGCACCTTAGAAGTGTCTATGCAGAAATGGTATTGATTAATCCCATTGCTATCAAATCACATTTATCTGGGCAAGCTAAGCATGTTGAAGTATATTCATCTCTATGTCATAAAAAATCCAAAAAACAAAGATTCATATCTAGGTCATTACCAGCTAGTAGGGGCCATTGCTTGGTGTTATGGTAAAATCTCAAGTTGACAAGCGTGAGAATGCATGTTCAAGTCTAAGCAGCCACTTTGTTGAACAGGAAAAGCATGTGCACAAACTGATTATAACAAAATAAGAAAATGATAAGAATAAATCAGGAATGAAACAAAGAAAGTTATGGGGCACTAACGGGAACAGATATAAAATAGTTCCAAAGGATATTGAAGCCAGAAAAGTCTAACAAATAGTAAGTACTCCAACCCAGACAATATAAAAAGCTAGGCCATGAATTCACTCTCTGATTAACATTTGCTTGGTTCTCATATCCAGCTCGCTATGGCTCATGGAGTGTAGCTTGTAGAGTTTTGTTAGACTATATGAAATCAATTAAGCTATGAACTCACTCTCTGATTAAGATTGAAGCTGCTGGAAATGATGGAAATTCATGCATTTAATAATATAAGTTGTAACCCATTAATGCAATTGAATTGAGATGCAACAAAAAAAAAATACCGAAATTAAATCCCAACTGAATTCCTTAGAAGACTATCCGGATGCACCTATTTGGGTGCAGAATTCATACTAAAATCTTCAATCTTTCTCTGAGAAAAAAAAAATCACATGGAGAGAAGTGAAGACCCGAGTTACCTGTAAAGGCAAAGGAACCAAATGGGTTCGTCGTTTTGTTTCTTCCAAAGCGAAGCCAACAAACTTCTGGTAAGAGAACGCAGAGACTTCCACATAAGGTCTTCTCTTCAACTGAGGTTTTATATTCCACCCGAAGTTCAAAAACCTCTGCAACGAAGATTCCTTTACCGGGCTCCGACAGAGAGTGAAACCCATGATGCCCTCTATAGTATTCTGCTTCAAGAACTCTGTTGGGTTTTGTCGTTCATTCTTTCTTCTTTCTACAAGGCGACCAAGGAACCAGTCACCCAAGGTCCCAAGGCCCAAGCATCTGTTTTGCTCGGAGCTCCACAAACTTGGAAGCTCGTTGGAATAACAACCGTTCATATTTAGCCATTGGCCCAAAGTTCATGGGCCGGGCTTGGACTTGGCTTTTACCAAAATTTTAATGGAGCCCCGCCCGAGCCCAATACAGTGTAAGTCAGGCCTGAAATCCGACTCCTAAACAGGTCTTAATGGGTGTTATTTTAATATTTTAATGTTCTTTAATTAATAATTAGTGGTGAACCGTGCGTGCGATGGAGGGGATGGATGTTGTATTTCAAGTTTTCTACTTAGAATAGTAGAAAATTTGTTCCTTCTTTTTAGTTATTGATTTTCAAATTTTCCTTTTTATCAAGTAAAAGTAAAATAATGGAAAATGATAATTATATTAATCATTTTAGTAATTTGTTATAAACATATAATTTAATAATTTAGATTAATTATATTAATAAATTTTAACAAAGATAATAAGTTATTGTTAATTACATAATAAAAAAATTATATTTTTCATTTTATATGTTATTTTTGTATTTTATTAATGATTAAAAAATTATAATTAAATTAATCTATAAATTAACTTTTTAGTCATAATTAAATTAAAACCTCACTCTTAAAAATGTCTATCCACTCACAAAAAAGTGACGAGTCAAGTTAGTTACCTCCATGAGCTTCAGAACTTCCTTATAAGGCACATCTCTAGTGCCAAGTAGGTTAAAATGACCATCTCTCTACAATATTCTGCAAGGAGGACACATTGAGAGATCTCGGCATCCCTAATCCTATTGCTCAACCTCACCTTCTACTCCAGAAAAAAGGATGGAGTAGTCATGGTAGGAGCATACATGACAACTAACCTCCTTGCCCACCTCAGTGGTAGCAGTAGTCAAAGTCCTAGTATATGTGTGCTCAATCTACTCTACAAAGACCTCCTTGTCCACCTCTGCCATAACCAAATCGGTAGAGTAGATAACGACCCTTGCACATTTGGTAGGGTGAGCTGAAGTCTCTCCCTCTATAAGGGTACTAGATGCCCTCACTCTCTTTTTCTTCCTCATTGTGGAAAGCATCATTCTTGGATTGGTATGCACCATGTTGGAATTTGTAGCAAGAAAACTGAAATGAGGTCAATGCCAATTGAATACAAAAGCAAGTACAAGGCATAAGGCAAAAGCTTACTACTTGGCCGAGCTGAGATCAAGTCCATAAATGCCAAGATAGCTTCAGTCAGAAATGAGGTTACCTTAAGCTTCAATAACGCGAGTCACCTCACCAGCCGATTCTTCAATCGACAGTGCTTCAGGAAACGATAATATGTTGGGAACTGTTTTTCCATAAAAATAATGCGCCAAGCCACGCCTTGGAAATTAAGAAGGCGTGGTTTGGAGCAATTTCTAATTTGACGTTTTCTCAGATTGGAGTTTGTTGTTGTCAACGAGGACATGATGCGGTTGTGACATAGACTTCCGATAATGGGTACTAGTGCCGAAAGCTGTGGAGCACTAGTACCAAACAAAAGGTGTTGTTGTTGCTCCCGGAAATGTCTTACCTCACAACAATGCTTCCAAACAAAAAAAAAAGACACAATTTTCTCAGAAAACGATGCTATATCTACAACACCGATGCCAAACATATGCTTTATCTTCCCACTACCACATCTATTGCCTCAGAGAATGAGCCAGTGCTTTTGATGAGGTGTACCAATCCCGAGAACACCCTAAAGATGCACATGAAATCTGGTTAAACGCATAAAGAGGCAAGATGGCTACAAGCCACCACTCCAACAAAGCCACAACTAAAGTGACACAACTCTTGGAACCACTAGGAACTTTGTTGAATGTGCCATAGGAGAGGAGCCCTATAGCCAAATGGTGTCAACTCTAAATAACCCTAGAATTACTTCAACTAAGTCACTGGTAGGGCTGCAAGTCGGACCGGGTTAGGTTAGGTTGAGGCCAACCCTAGCCCAACCCTAACCCTTACCCAATCCGACCAACCCAACCCTAACCCTAACCCAACCCAGCCCAACCTTCTTCCCATCCTTTAAAATCTCATAGAATTCCTCGATTTTAGATCCTAACTCAACTTTCACTGATATTCTAATCCTATGTTTCATTATTATTTGTTTGTTGACATTATTTGTTTGTTCTTTTATTACAAAATTCAAAAAAACAAGTGATAGAAATGACTATAGTTTTTTATGAGTTATGGCTTACGATAGATCTTTCTTGGGCGGCAAACAATATAGAGGAGATGAAGAATAAAATTTTCAAAAAACATAAAATAATGTTATTAAGGTTTTAGTCTTTCTGATTACGATCAAGTGAGTGATTATCTTAAAAGAAATACATGATACTATGTGGTGGGGGCTATACAAATATCATGCATCTAAACAAATCAATATATGTTATATATTACATATAACATATATATTATATATGACATGTATTATAGAGTCGGGTTGGCTAAGGGGTCAACCCTAACCCAACCCGAAATAAAATCGAATTCACGAATTTCAGCCCTAACACTAACCCAAACATCAACCCAACCCAACTCAACTTTTTCAGATTGGGTTCAGGCCAACCCGGCCCAAGTTGCAGGCTTAGTCACTAGTTGCCTTGAGCTCGAAAGTGGGGTGGGGGGAGGGGAGAGGCAAGTGATTAGTGATGTAGCCAAACCATTCACGCCAATAGGAAAGCACCACATGTTCCACCTTGGGGGCAATTTGGTAGATTTAGCTCATCTTATATGGTAGTTTGATGATTCTACTAGGCAACCTATACTTGATGTAGCCATGTAGGGAATAGTAATGACTACCCAACACATGTGGAATGATTGACTGGACTATTAACCTATGCATTCATCATAGACTAGTGGCCGATCAAGTAAGCTTATCTTGAGCATTATAGGCAGAGAAGATGGATTGACTTGGGAACCAGTATGGGGTCTATTACTTCTATGACAAATGGCTCTCTCCTCTATAAATAGGTGAACCATTGAAGGTATATTTCTCTCATGCACTCTCACTCTCTTACTACTCTAATTTATATCTCACTCAATGAGTTCATTAACTCGTCTTCATTCTAGCTAGCTCCTTAACTGACTTGATCGTCAGAGACGTTGCCCTAAGAACCACAAGGATATGATCATTTTGTCCTTCTATAATAAATTCCCTACATGTTTTCTTCTTTCAGAGTTTCCTTTATAAATTTTTTTCACTATTTTTTTTTTCTAACATTGCTACTGTGGGTACTGGCTCTCCCTATAATAATTCTATTCAATGCAACTCAACAAAGTCTTCTCTCTAACTATAAATGGGATTTAGCTACATGAATCTTGTCCCACCATTCAATCTAGTGCCATATCAAACTTCTCCCTGTACTAGAAGAAGCCTGGTATTCTTAGACTCGAATAGTTATTAATCCTTGCATCGAGTGAATCGTTTGAATCAAAGAGATCGCTTTGTATTTGGATGTGCTTAACCAGATATCCTTCAACAATATTGACCTTGATGATGTTTGTTTTGTGTAGGAGTAGTTGGTATGGTCTATTGAAAATTTCATTGGAAGAGTCTATAGTAGATGTGGATATATTTTGTTTTTGAAACAAAAAACTCATTTTATTTTCAGTGTAATTTCATTTGCACTATAAGGGAATTGAGATAAGGTTTGATGCATGGACTGTTATGATAAATGTGATTAGAAGTTTCAGTAAGATAGAATTTGTTATGTTACGATAGAATTTGAGATGGATTAAGATAGATTATATAGATTCTTATATAGAGTCTACGAGTTTGAATTTGAATAGGTTTGATTTCTGTTTTAGTCTATAAATATAATGTAATTATCACATTCAATAATGTATTCTTCCTAGCCTTCCTTGAATTCTAACTTGCACTAATATAGATACATGGGAGCACGGGCAAGGTCACTTTTGCTTTGGTTTTTACTTTTTACTTTGTTCCATGTGTTTTTTTTTTTTTTTCTTTTTTTGTGCAAGGTCACTTTTGCTTTGGTTTTTACATTTTACTTTGTTCCAAGTGTTTTTTTTTTTTTCTTGCTACATCTGCACTACAAATAAAGAAAACAATGTAAAACTTGAAACAAAAATAAACCAAAATTTGTACTCAACTGATTTGCACTATCTTGGTTTTACATCAATGCAAGCAAAATTGCATTGCAAATAAATGAGGCCATAAGAATTTTCCCATCTCTGGCAGTTGCATAACCCTTACGGGGGCCCTTAATTACAAAAGAACATAATTCCAAAAACAAATCACGAAAAAAGAAAAAAAAAAAACAAAAACAATAATCTATGTAAGGTCCCAAATCAAGCAAGCCCATAGTGGCCCAAAATATTGAATAGGGACTTCGGGAGTAGAATGCCTTGTTTCCAATCCATGGGTGGTCCAAAATTCTGCCTATCTGATAAAATAGCTTAAAATTATTCATAAGGAGAAGCTAAACCAAATGTTTTCATGTTTTTCATTCCAAACTAGAAATTCAAGAAAACGTTTTTGCATTTGTTTCGATTTTGGAAATCAATAACACATACAATCAAGAACATGTTTTCTGCGAATCCGTATTTTGTTTAAAAACCAATTTGCTTCCAAGCTAGATGGTTTTAATTTGTTTTTGGAACTGATGACAAAAAAAGTCACATTGTAAAACACCCATAAATGTCTAAAAAATGACTTCATATAAAGATTCTCTCTTGCATGTGCCCAGCCCGGCCCAGCACATGCCATGGTAGCTGGTGGAGCACATGTCAAAAACTATTTTTTTATTGATGTTCGTCAAAATTAAAACTACTCGTTCTTGGTTTAATTGATTTTTTTTTTCTCAGTTTTGAAAATGATTAATTCAACCCCAAGGCGGTACAAGTTTGGGCAGCAGAAGTATTACTGTTAAGTAGAGAAATGGGTGGCTAATTTATATTCTATGCAAGATTGAATGGCATGGACTATGGAGTAATCACCACAAAACCCCAAAGTCATTCTAATGAATTAACTCTTATGGCCTCATCTCAGATCTTACAAAAATCTTTGGATGATCCTCTTCATAGAACAGGATAGCCCCGCCTTGATAGAACTTGAATTTCACTAAAACAATGACTCAAATTCAACTAGGTGAAGATTACCAAAACCAAAACAAAACCCAACTTCCAAATTTGAGCAGTGGGATAATAAGTGCTTTGCACATGATTTAACAATGGATATGACACCCAGCCGTGCAGCGAAGAACCCTGTTGTCACCGGAATACATGAAGCGAGTGATTTGTACATGCAAACCCGCCATCGACCATCAGGTTCAACCCACTGATGTACCGTGCCTCATCACTGGCTAGGTAAAGCACAGCATGGGCAACATCATCCACAGTCAATTCCATGCCCTCTAAATTGGCATTCTGGGCAGTGAATGCCCGGAATCCGGCCCAGGCATCCTCTGTCCGTTCTGCCTCAGGCATGTGTGCCAGTGCCAAGTTTGTAGCCACTGCATAGGGTGAGACACAATTCACTCGGATCCTATGTGCCCCAAGCTCTGCTGCAACACTCTTAGTAAGGCCCACAACTGCATGCTTGGACCCAGTGTAAGGGTGCGGCCCAAGACCCCCAATGGCACTGGCCACACTAGCAAGAGAAATGATGGACCCCTTGGCTCTTGGGATCATGATGCGCGCGGCATGCTTCATTCCAATGAAAACACCTTTGACGTTCACATCAAACACCTTCTCAAATTCAGATATTTCGACTATTCGGATATCGGCCGAGGGCCGGCCTGAAATTCCGGCATTGTTAACCATAATGTCAAGTGTGCCAAACCTGCCGACGGTGAGGTCGACGGCACGGCGTATGTCATCCTCAATTGTAACGTCACCATGTATGAAACATACGTTTAGGTCTCCTCCCAGTGCCTCACATAGTCGCTGGCCAAGCTCATCTTGTACATCAACTATGGTAATTTTGGCGCCGTGGCGGTGGAAGAGACGGACAATGCCTTCGCCTATGCCGGTGGCGCCGCCCGTAACCAGTGCCACCTTCCCTGCTAATCTGTTACATGAATAGATAAGGTTCGATGTAATTGACAAAAAAATTTATCTTGGATTACAGACAATAAAAGGGTGAAAGTGAGAACTCTGTACAAGAATGAAATGAGAAATCTGTTATATGAATAGATAAGGTTCGATGTCATTTTCTGATCACCATTGAACTGTCTAGCTTTTGGAGACATTCAAAGCTCCCGTGCCCACACACAAACAAAACGTTGATTCAAGTTTTTTTTACTTCAGTAGTAGTGTTAAAATCAGAGTACTCTTACCCTCCTAATGGCTGTGGCTTTGAGCTCAAGTGACGCCGCTTCTCAACGTAAGGAGTGAGGACCCATTCTGAGTGGGTTCCACCGGGAAGTGGACTTTAATGGCGTCACTGGAGTATCAGCAAAATTCAATATCCTTTCCGTGGGTGACTTAGGGGTAGAACCAGTTCTTTCTAGAATTGGGATTTGTTCAAGAAGGCAATGAATAGTCGGTACAGAGTGGAGGCGGAGCTAGCGGAAGAGCTTATCGTCACAGCCCAACTTGAAGTTTGCTCACCTAGAGTTCCATCCCTATTCAAGCAAGTGAATATACTTCTAACCCAAAACCAAGAGCCCTGCTTTAGGGAAAGCTCGCTCCCACCCCACAAACCAGAAGGTTTTCAAGGTAAAGTTCTTCTGATCTGATTGAATAGTAAAGGTAAGCATACAGAAAAGAGTATGCCATGCATGACTGGTCTGAAGGCACATCTCACATGGGTTTTATTGATCTCTCTGGTGGTGAGATTTTTAGTTGCTTAGTTGTAGATCGAATGTACAGAAATGAACCCAAAGCAGTTTCTGGCTGAAAATTGAAACCAAATAATCTGATTGTAAGACTTCACTATAAAATTAAGAAGCAGAGTCTTCTGTTGCTTACCGTTGCTGGGAAAGAGAGGAATTGTTGTCGGACATGACTGGAGCTTCGTTTTCTTTCTATACCTTCGCCCCTTCTTCAGTCTCTGTGCTTCGTTACCTCTCCGTTTGATCTGGGCCGAGAGAAAAGCGATAGCATTAATGCAGCATGGTCGGTGGAAAATATTGTGTTCGGATTTCCCACAAATTTTAATCTCTCTTCTCTACTAATCCAATTAAAATACAGCACCTGTCGAAAAGATTCCCCTATTCCCATTAAGGAATAAGGTGTATTGGAATTAAGGAATATAACAATCATACGGTGTATTGGCATGGATCCAGGGTTCCAAATGGACGGTTCAAAGCATAGTTACATCGTTTGTATGTTCACACAGTACTCCCAATTTCAATTTCCGTTTTGTTGTTTCGACTTTTGAGTTGCTTTGTGATTCGGATTATATTGAAATGACCCAAATACGTTTAACTGCTTGGACTGTTGATACTTTGGCTGAGCTGAAACGCAAGTCTATTCAGCATGGTTTTCAAAACCGGACCGGACCGGATGGTCGGAGCGAAAAACCGGTAACCGGTCAGCCATTCGGGTTTGATTTTAATAAAAACCGGAAATTTGAAAAAAATGCTGAAAATTCAAAAAACCATTGACCTGGGCAGTCGAACTGCTAAACCGTTTGACTCGGGCAGCGGTTTGTGAGTTAATATTTTTATTTTTAATGTTTTAAATAAAAAAACAAAAATTAAATGCCAATTATATCCCAATCAGTTCGATTTTCGAATCCCAATCCCAACCCCTTATTTGGTTTAGCCTTTAGGGTTCCCGAGTTCCCTCCTCACTCCTCACTCCTCTCAAGTCTCAACCCTCACACCCTATCATCGGCGGCGACCATCAACTCCGGCATCTGACGACGACTGACGAACTTGCAACAGCGAAAAGAGTCACCCAAGAACTTGTAGCATCGACTTGTAGTGGCAGATGGTGAGCGACTTGCAGCGGTGGACGGCGAGCGACTTGCAGCAATGGCGAATTGCATCAGCGGACTGCCCGAGCCCATGACGACGAATCCCTGAAGATATAATTTTTTTCTGATTTTTTTGTGATTTAATTGATTTTTTTGAATTCTTTTGGTTCATTTGTTAGGATAAAACTCTCATTAGTTAGGATAAGCAAGGAATATCTTAAATTTTATCAAATCAACACATTCTTCTTCTTCTATCCTTCTTATTCGTTCCCTATGAAAAAAACAGGGTCTCATCCTATATTTTTCTGAATTTTATTTCTGTTTTTTCTTTTCAAAATATGTTTTGATATGAAATTTATGCTTTCTTCTCAAATTATGTTCAGATATTTTTTTTTTTGAATTGATATGCTTTTTTCTTCTCAAAAAATAGGTGCTCATTACATATTCTTGCTTACATATTTGTTTTATAACTTTTGGAAAATTTTCTATATTTTTTGGAATTTTTCTGTATTTTATTATTTTTATATTTAGATATTTTTATTTTTCATATGCTGTACATTTTCCTATATTTTTCTGTGTATTTTTTTTGTGTTTTATTTAAATTTCTATAGTATTTTTTATTATATATAACTATTTTTTGTTTTTTATTTATTTATAACATCACAGGTCAAACCATTTGACTCGGACGATTGAACCTTCAAACCGGAAAAACGGTGCCCTGACCGGTTTGGTCACTGGTTCGGTTTTAAAAACCATGCTATTTAGGAAATCGACCCTCTCCAGAGTCTAGATGAGCTACCCAATCAAAGCCTTGTTTATCCGGTGGAAATGACCATTCCTTACCCCTCACTTGGGAATAAAATCTCATTCCTGGTGGTTTTAGTTCCCATTCGTATTCCTCTCTGAACCAAATAAACTATAAGAATAGATCGTTCTGATTTTGATTTCAATTTTGGAGGATTTCAATTCTGATTCCAATTTTGATTCCGATTCTAACTACAAACCAAATGGACCCTTCATTTGGATAAGTGATATTCATAGGAAAATTGATTTACCATGAGATTTAAGATTACTAATATGGAATATGATACGTTGGTCAATTTTACAAAAAAAAAAAAAAAAAATGAACAAGGCCTTAATCAATAGGGATGCAACTTGGGCGGGCCTAGCCCGAGACCGAACCGGCCCAACCTAGAATTTTACATGAGTTGTGCTTGGATTTTTGGTCCTCGAGTTGGGCTTGGGCCCAAGAAGTCGGGTTTTTTTTTTTGGGCCAAGCTCGGGCCTATCCCTTAGGTAGGCCGAACTTGGCCCCAGCACGATCCAATTATATATACATTTATACATATATGTGTGTATATATAGATATTTTGCATACATATTTACATATATACATAAATATATGTATATATATATATATTTTTTGCATAAATACATTTATATATGTATAATTTTAAAATGAGTTCATTGACCAACCCGAGCCCTGCCTGGGCCCAAGGCCAACCCAAGTGCATCAAATTACAGGGCAGGCTGGACTTGGATTGGGAAAATCATGCTTGACCTCGGGCACGAGCCGAGCTCGGGTCTTAAGCCTAAATTTCAGAGCCGGGCGTAGGTTGACCATAAACCCAGCAAAACCCGCCCGACTTGCACCCCTATTACATTACATTAGTAGTGCATTACATTAAAATACCAAAAAAAGGCATAGTACCACCACCATCACTTTTCACTTTCAACAACCTACTAGGCTAATACCCAAAAGCTTTAGCTGTTGGGGTCCAACAACCTGTACTGTTGAGAGAATTTCTGGGAATGTCACGTTATTTTGAGAATGGATAAATTAGTATTTACATATTAATTTATTTTTATTAAATACCAAAACATGTGGTGAATTGCCCAAACGTGCCTAACCCATAAACTGTTGGGCCCCAATAGCCAAAGTTAACCCCTACATTTAATGTAGTGGGCTTTACGATATAGGCAAACCTTTAGAAATGTGGAGTAGTGGTCATCTTTTGTAGCCCGGCCAAGCCCACAACTTTTTGGGCCTAGGTTCTGTGGGCAAGCCCATGGTCAAACGGTTGGAGATAGTCAAGGGAACTTCATTGGCTTAACTTTCTTGCTATCTAGGTGTACATTCAAGATAGTCCAGATGGTAAAGAGATTACAACTAAGGCACATCCATTTGAGGGGAGATATTGCCTAGAACCATGTGATCAAGGCCGAGATGCCTACAACATCTACAGTACTTCCAAGAGACAAACTGGCAAAGAGACATTTTGGTGGTGGATGGTGACTCAGTTGGGAGCACATCCCATTTTGGGCTAAATCCAGATATCTTCAGTGGAAAGACAATGTGGAGGGCTAAATCCAAGATGCCTACAACATCTACAGTACTTCCAAGAGACAAACTGGCAAAGAGACATTTTGGTGGTGGATGGTGACTCAGCTGTGAGCACATCCCATTTTGGGCCAAATCCATATGTAAGAGATTAAATATGGTCTTATTTGTAAGCAGTAACTCGTTTTAATTGGTATTTACTATTTATTTGATAAATTTATTTTTAAAATCTAAATTAGGTTATAGTTCCAAAAAAGGTTAAATCTAGTTTGTAATTAATAAATTATTTTATCTACAGAACGAAACTCACACCATTTGTATTAATTGTTCAGTCATTTTTATGAATTTCATTTATATTTACTTTTTTTATTTAATGTTTTGAATATTTTTAAGTTAAATTATTTGTTTAATCGTTACTTTTGAAATGGTTGTGTTTAAATAAAATTGAGTTACTACATAACATTTGAAATGGACACTTTTTAGGGATTAGGATGCTGGGTGTGCAAATTTTAGGAGAGTGGAGTTATCATTTTTTTGGGAGTGAATAAACTTTTTTAAGAGTGGGAGTTTAACATCTTCTAAAATTCTATTTATTGAATTGCATTTGCATTTATATAGAAAACAAAAGATGTTTTTATTGAGGGGGTGTTCGATAACATGGTTTTGACGTGTTTCAGCCCATTTTAGAATAAAGCCATGGCAAAAGTCTTCTTTTAGGGGTGTGGATGATCCTAGATTAAGTTGTGACTGGTATAGAACACAAAATCTCATGCCACACACCTACAACCTACAAAATGCGTATTCTGTTATAGAACCATCACACCATTCTATCGATGCTACTGTGGTTAGGGGTGCAAATGGATTAATTAGGGTATATCAGAATCTGATTTGATATACTATAGATTTGATTCAATCTGAAGATTCAATCAGATCACATAAATACGAATTCTAATTTGAATTCGATCAGGATGTTGGATGTTCGAATATGATCCGATTTAATTTAAAAATAATAATAAACTATTAAAAGGAAAAGAAAATATAACGGTTTAAATAAAGAAAATCAAAATACAAGTATTTTCAACTATTTTCATCATATATATTCATTTTTTTATAAAAAATAAATAATATAAAAAATTTACAAAAATATAATATAAATAACATATATATATATATATATATTTTATAAATAAATAAATAAATAACATATAAATATTGGATCAAATAGGGGTGATCAAAATCTGATCTGAAAAATCTATATGAATCCGACAAAATAGGATTGGACTTCGGATCGTGATCCGATCCATTTGCACCCTTATTTGTGGTTAGAGGTGTAATGTGGGTATTGATGCTGTGCGATCCGAGCACTCCTAGCTGGCAGTCGACTAGCTCCTAGCTGGCGACGGACTATACTTGAGCAGAAGATGGTGAATGATTCCTGGGGGACTTGCCCGATGGGAATACTCCGATGCTTAAGTTAGAACGCTTGAGAGAGCAGTAAAGAGTGCAGAGAAGACTAAGAGTGCAAGTAGCGTTAGATCAATGAGAGTTCAAGGTTTACTCAAGATTAGATCAAGATATGCTCAAGATACCCTTTCCCCTTCGACCATGGGGCTCTTAAATATGAGCATTCTTGTCAAATCGGGCGCAACCGCCACTGAACCTCTGTCGTAGCCGTTATTTGCCAGGGCTGCGCAGGTAACTGTTGCAGAGTACTATCCAACCAGATGAGTGACACGTCCCGGGAGGGCAGACGTGCCACCACTTATCGAGAGACGTGGGTGCAGTCTGTCTGGCTGGCAGGGACTACGCCATCAGTTGGGAGATGTGGTGCGGTCTGATGGGTACGGCCTTGTTAGATAGAAGTTTCCTGAAAATGTTGCGTCGCTTAATAGCGAACTGCCTTGTAGCGAGCTATTCCATAGTGAGCTGCCTTGTAGCGAGCTACCATGTAGCAATCTCCTAGGGGTACTTCGAGGTGATTCCTCTTGAGGTTGCCTTTGGGGTAGTTTTCTTGCCTAAGTATCAGACGGAGCTGGTTATCCTAGCTCACGAGATGTGATAGACTTGTCTTGGAGCATTCCGTTTCAGTACATCAGAGGTCCTCGAGCTCGTGCTGTAGTGAGCTCATCCTATGGTGAGCTGTAACGTAGCAAGCTGTCCCATAAGCTCGTTACTTAGTCGCAGCCAAGCCGTTGTGCTAAGCTGTTACTTGTGTTGAGTCATGTCCACGTGTCATCTTCTCAAGGGGTTGGATCAAATCGCCCTCCATCATTTGCCCCCACTCCTTGGGCCTAGGGTTCTCCTCTGGCGCGAGGAGTTCATGGAGTGTGACGGGTGGATTTGACTTGAAATTCAAGCTTGATTGACTGATCGCGTTAAATACACGCGCGAAAGTTAGGGGATTTCTGGACCTTTTGAATGCCAAAAAACGTAACGAAGTGGCTCTCAATTCTGAAATTCATGCAGCCGTCATTACCTTAATCATGGGAGACGTGTAGCTTGTCACGTTTCAGTTTCAGAAGACGTCTGGTCAGCTTGATTGTGAACCGTCATATCCGTCTTAATTTGAGGGCATAGTGGCTATAAATAGGAGGGCCCCATGCCTCATTTCTTTTATGCTAACTTGCCTTGCTTTTGGATTCTGAGGTTGGTTGCTGCTCTTCTATTTTTTTTTCTCTGAATGGATTTTGGTGGTTCCCGGGTATCAGAACCCAGTTTTAAATATCTCTGTCTCCCTTTTCTTCTTCTTTTTTTTTTTTTTTTGATGAACTCTCTTGGGCAGTTGGGCCCTACTTTTTACGTGTTTTCTGTTGAACTCTCCCCGGGCTGTTAATCCTGGTTTTTGTTTATATAAATTAGTAATGAAACGTTTTACCTTTTTCTGCTAAGTATGGTGTGCTTTTTTCTTTCAGTCAAAGCGATTTTATCACTCGAGCTGTCAGAGCTACATACCCGAAGTAGGATTTTTCGGTAGTTGTTACCCCGAGCTGCTCCTTGGTGCTTGAGGTAGCTTTATAGTTTACCCCGAAGTGGTTACCACATATGCCCGAACTGTACTTCCCTTATCGGGTTTAACTAGTGTACCGAGATGAGCTGCGCTTCATAGGGTTCACACCTGAGCTGCCTACACCTCTGGTACTAACACTTGGCCTTTGCCGATGAAACGGTTACATCTTATATAGTGCCGAGGTCTTCGTTAGCTCGACATTCTAGCCTTTAGGCTAGGGGAGTGACTCATGGTCTACTCAATTGTCCACCCATGCCATAGAGGTGACTGGGTCTTATCACGCTGAGGTCTACGTTAGCTCGGCATTTTGGCCCTTATGCTTTGAGAGTGGCTCGTGATCTACTCAGTAGTTATAGGTACTATTGCCTTAATTTGACAATATTCTATGCCCGAGGTACTTGTTTTCCTTCTAGAGTTTTGACCTCGTATGTTCTTTCCCCGAGCATCCATTTTACTTAGTAGGGTCCTTCCCAATTAAGCCCGAGCTTGCCAACACCGAGCTCAGGTACCATAACTTTACAAAGGACCAGGTCGCCAACGCGGAGGTTCCACTTCTTGACCCTGGCGTTATCGTACCAAGCTACTCTCTACTGGTAGGCTGCGGTCCTGATATATGCGAGGTTCCTTACTTCGTCAAGCAGGCCGAGGTTGGTACGTAGCTCGTCTTCATTTGCCTTATTGTCATACGCTTCTAATCGTAGCGAGGGAACCTCAATCTTGGCTGGGATGACTGCTTCAGTGCCGTAGGTGAGGTTGAAGGTGGTCTCTCCTATGGCGGTCTTCACTGTGGTTCGATAAGCTCATAGAACGCTGGGTAGCTTGTCTGCTCATAGTCCTTTAGCTCGGTTTAACCGTGCCTTCAGCCCATGGAGGATAGCTAGCCCATGGAGGATAGCTCTGTTTGTGACTTCTGCTTGACCATTTGCTTGAGGGTGTGCGACTGAAGTGATGTTCTGCTGAATTCCCATGTCTTGGCACCAGTTCTGGAATTTAATGTCTTCGAACTGCTTACCGTTATCAGAAATCAATACTCGAGGTAACCCGAAGCGGCACACTATATTTTTCCAAAAGAAGTTTTGTACATTTCGAGCTGTGATTGTTACGAGAGGTTCAGCTTCTACACACCTGGTGGAATAATCAACTGCTACCACTAAGAACTTCCTCTAGCCTATCGCTAGTGGAAATGGCCCGAGTATATCGATGCCCCATTGTGCGAAAGGCCATGGGCTAGTGAGATACTTGAGGTCGCAGCGGGCTAATGGTAGATATTGGCATGTTTCTAGCACTTGTCACACTTTTTGACGAGCTCAATAGCATCTGTTTTCATTGTTGGCCAGTAGTGCCCTGTCGTAGCACTTTTTGGGTGTCAGCCTCAGCGTTGTCTGACCTCGGGATTTGCTTGATGAAGTGTGATTGGAAGTTGAGTAGAGCCTCTCTTACTTTGGCTAAGTAGGCAACCATAGTTGGTTCACGAACTTCGTATTCGCCTATGACTTGATTGACCACGAGCTGGGAATCGCTGCAGATGACAATATGCTTGGCTTTCACTTCTTTGGCTAGAGCTAGCTGGCTATTAATGCTTCGTATTCCACTTCATTGTTAGATGCCACGAACTCGAAGCATAGTGCATACTCCAACTTTGTGCCACTTGGGTCGTACAGAACGATTCCGACTCCGTTGCCCTACTGGTTTGAGGAGCCATCTACGTGAAGGATCCAGGGTTCCTCATCCCAGTTCGCGCTTGGCCTAACTAGGAGAGATGCCGCACTGGTTGCTACCTTACGGTGCTCGAGCTCAACCGGCCTGGGAGCTTCAGGCTCGCCCAAACTGGGGGCCTTGTGCTCAACCGGCCTGGGGACTTTGGAGCTGAAAGTGCATTCTGTGACGAAGTCTGCTAAGGCTTTGGCCTTGATAGCAATTTGCGGCTAGTATTGGAGGTCGTACTCGCTGAGCTCGATAGCCCACTTCGTCAGTTGACCAGAGACCTCAGGATTGAGTAAAACTTTCCTCAGAGGTCTGTTGGTGAGGACGACAACAGTATGAGCTTGGAAGTATGGACGAAGCTTCCGGGCTACAATAACTAGTGCGTAGGCCAACTTTTCTATCTCTAGATATCTCGCCTATGCTCCCTGCAATACCTTACTAACATAGTAGATAGGTCGTTGGACTCGATCTACCTCTTTTATCAGTACCGAGCTGACCACTTCATCACTTGCCGAGAGGTATAGCTCTAAAACATTGCCCTCCTCGGGCCAAGTTAAGACCAGTATGCTAACGAGGTACTTTTTGAGCTCGTCGAATGCGAGCTAGCAATCTTCGATCCATTCAAACCCTTTGCTTTTAATTGCATTTAAAGAAAGGTAGGCAGTGGTCTGCCAACTTGGATATGAAGCGATTCAGAGTAGCTATTCGGCCATTCAGCCTCTGAACCTCCATTTTTCGGGCTGGTCTCATGTCTAGGATAACCTTTATTTTATTCGGGTTAGCCTCAATGCTGCGCCAGTTAATGATGTATCCCAGGAACTTACCCGAGGTGGCACCAAAGGCACACTTATTCGGGTTCAATTTCATGTTAAATCTACGCAGAATTTCAAAAACTGAATGCAAGTCTTGTATTAAATCATGTGAAAACTGGGTTTTGACGACTATATCGTCTACATAACATTCTACTTTTCGGACAATTAATGGCTCAAGCAAATTATTTACAAGTCTTTGAAAGGTTGCCCTAGCATTTTTTAGCCCAAAGGGCATGGCCTTGTAGCAGTACAGGCCAAGCTCTTTTATGAAGGCAATATTTTCTTCATCGGATGGGTCCATCTAGATCTGGTTGTAGCCCAAATAGGAGTCTAGAAAACTCAGCAACACATTCCCTGAGGTTGCGTCCACCAGACGGTCGATCATAGGGAGTGGGAAGTAGTCCTTTGGGCAAGCTCGGTTCAGGTCGGTGTAGTCAACGCACATGCGTCTTCTACCGTTAGGCTTTTTTACTAGAACTGGGTTGGCCATCTAGCTCGAGTAGTGGGCTTCCCTAATAAAATCGGCTGTGAGGAGCTTCCCGACCTCATCGTCGATTGCTCTCCATCGCTCTGGGGCTAGGTTGCATTTTTTCTATCTAACGGGCCTAACTATAGGATCGGTATTAAGCTTATGAATTATAATGTTGGGGTCTATGCCGGGCATTTCTGCTGCGAACCATGCAAAAATATCTAAATTTTCAAATAAAAAGCATACCAGTTTAGATCGCAAAGGCTCCTCAATGGAAGCGTTGATCTGAAGTGTCCAGGTTGGGTCTTCCGTCGATGCCGAGATGGAGATGGTCTCTTCTGTGGGCACAACTCGCTCCTCGCACTGCTTCATAGGTCGCTCCAACTCGAGGTCGTCGGCCACCTTGGCTTTCCCTTTGAGGGTGGCGACATAGCATTTGCGAGACTTAAGCTGGTCACCTCATGCTATCCCGATTCCGAAGTTCGTGGGGAACTTCATGGCCAAATAGTAAGCGGGGACCACAACTCGTAAGGCATGGGTGATCGGCCAACCTACTATGGCATTGTACGAGGAGGGGGTTGCAACCACTAAAAAGTCATGGTTGAGTCTCACTATGCTAGGCCAAGTGCCGACTTCCACAGGTACTATAATCCTTCCCAGGGGCCTGGCTTCCTCTCTGTTGAAACCTACCAGGGGAGTGTTCGCGGGCTTTAGGTCGCTCTTTTGGAGCTGAAGTTGGTCGAAGGCTGTTTGAAGAGAATATCTGTTGAACTGCCTGAGTCGACGAGGACACACCTGACTTTAAAGTCGTTGATCTTTACCTTTATGACGAGTGTGTCATCATGGGGGTAGTGGACCCCGTGCACGTCATCCTCCGTGAAGAAGATCGGGCCTTCCACCCTTGGCCGCTTTGGGGGGTTCTACTCTTCCCTGGCGGCCTCGCAAGCTGATGTCAAAGCTGTGGCTGAGGTGCAACCTGCTACAATCGAACCTCCGACAATCACGTGGATGGTCCCCCAAACTGGTCTCTCTTCAGGGGGCTGCTTCTGTGATTGTTCTGCTTGCCTGTTGAACTCGGGAGCATCTCTACTCTGCTCCCCCTGCTGACCTATTTTATTATTGTTATTATTTTGTACAAAATTTTTCAAGTATCTACGATGGATGAGCTCTTCTATCTCGTCGCGGAGGTTTATACAAATTTTGGCGCTATGACCATGATCTTTGTGGAAACTATAACACAAATTTTTATTCCTTATATTAGGATCGGCCTTCAGCCGAGGTGGCCACTTCATGTACGGGGCATCCTTGATCGCCAAGAGGATCTCGACCCGCTTTGCGCTGAGGGGCGTGTAGTCCTTTTCTCCTTCTTTTGCTTGCTATTGCCTTGAGCCGGGGGCTCTGCTTCCCTTTTCCTTTTCTCGAGGGCCTGCTTGCCCTTCTGGTTGATCTCTTCCTCCGTCCCTATAAACTGATCTACGAGCTTAAGTAACTCAGTTACGGTCTTAGGCTGATTGACAACCACGTGCCACTTGAATTTTTTATGGGTAATACCTCGCTTGGCCGCGATGAGACAAACTGCAGGGTCAGATCGAGTATTTGTAAGCAAGCGTCATTGAACCGCTTGATGTAACTCCGAATGGACTCCCCTTCCTTCTGAATTATGCCGAGGAGGCTTTCTTGGGTTCTTGGGCATCTCTTGCTGGTGACAAAATGGGAGGTGAAGATTTGCACAAACTGCACCCAACTTTTTATTGATCCGGGCAAGAGATTTCGGTACCAAGTGCGGACTACCCCTTTGAAGGTGGTGGAGAAAGGCACACACATACAGGATTCAATGGCTCTTGGCAGGTGCATCTGGGACTGAAAGGCATCCACATGATCATTTGGATCGAATGATCCATCATACTTATCCAGGGGAGGGAGCTTGAAGTCCCTTGACATGTGGACAGTGAGAAGTTCTGGTGACAGAGGGGAAGGAATTGAAAGGAGAGGAGTAGCTTTTACTTCATTTGAGCTTACCTCCTCTTTACCCCTGAGCTCGGGCAAGACGCGAGTAGTACTTCGGCGAGCTCGTCGGTGCCTCTGTTGTTGCTTTGTCGGCTCAACATTGGTGCTGCTTGCTTTAGTATTACCGAGCTTGATGGGCTCGGACTGCTGATGGTACCTTTGAACCGAAGGGCCTTTCTTGTAATCTACGGCTAGGACCTTGAACTGGTTTTCTGTGAGCAGGAGCTCGAACTGAGAGTGCTAAGGTGATGGGGGCTTGACCGGCTGGGAGGCCCTCAACCCGCCTGCAGGCTGCGAGGCGGGGGTGGCTGGCCTATCCTTCCTGCCATGGGACAAGGCTTGGCTTTTGGAAGGATTCTGGGTTTGAGAGACCTTCCCCCAGCGAGGACGTTCGGTCCGGTGGGAGGGCTTGGCTTTCTTCGAGGCTGGATGCCGGGGGGGAAGTGGTTGCTGGGCCTAAGCCAGTGTGGGGAACTGTTGTTGGTACTGGTACTGAGAAACTTGATGCAGCACTTGCTACTGGTAGAGTTGGAACTACTGCATTTGAGCTTGCATAGCTCGCATGCACTGTACTAGATCCTCCAACTGGTTTTGGTTGCTCGCTGGAGGAACAACGAAAGGTTCAATGAAGGTTGCTCCAATCGCGGAAGGGAGTGGAGCGCTCATGGGTGCCACTGTGAGGGGCACGTTCAAGCTGGGAACGCTCCAATCCCCTGAAGCGTTCTGGTCGGTACCGCGTCCAGCATTGCTAGAGGAAGCCATGAATGCTGAGTTCTCAGAGAGAGTTGCAGAGATTAGAGAAAGGCTTTTTGAAGCGTTCCCATAGACGGCACCAAATGATGCTGCGTGATCGTGGCACTCATAGCTGGCAGTCGACTGGCTCTTAGCTGGCGACGGGCTATACCTGAGCAGAAGACGGTGAAGGATTTCCGAGGGACTTGCCCGGTGGGAATACTCCGATGCTTAAGTTAGAACGCTTGAGAGAGCAGTAAAGAATGTAAAGAAGACTAAGAGTGCAGGTAGTGCTAGATCAATGAGAGTTTGAGGTTTACTCAAGATTAGATCAAGATATGCTCAAGATACCTTTTCCCCTTCGACCATGGGGCTCTTAAATATGGGCGTTCTTGTCAAATCGGGCGTAACCGCCACTGAACCTCTGTCACAGCCGTTATTTGCCAGGGCTGCATAGATAACCGTTGCAGAGTACTACCCAATCGGATGAGTGACATGTCCTGGGAGGGCAGACACGCCACCACCTGTCGAGAGACGTGGGTGCAGTCTTTCGGGCTGGCAGGGACTGCGCTGTCAGTCAGGAGACATGGTGCAGTCTGATGGGTACGGCTTTGTCAGATAGAAACTTCCTGAAAATGTCGTGTCGCTTAATAGCGACCTGCCTTGTAGCGAGCTATCCTGTTGCGAGCTACCATGTAGCAAGCTCCTAGGGGTACTTCGAGGTGATTCCTCTTGAGGTTGTCTTTGGGGCAGTTTTCCTGCCTAAGTATCGGAGCGAGCTGGTTATCCTAGCTCGCGAGTTGGGATAGACTTGTCTTGGAGCATTCCCTTTTAGTACATCGGAGGTCCTCAAGCTCGTGCTGTAGTGAGCTCATCCTATGGCGAGCTGTAACGTAGCGAGCTATCCCATAAGCTCATTACTTTGTTGCAGCTAGACCGTTGTGCTGAGTTATTACTTGTATTGAGTCATGCCCACGTGTCATCTTCTCAAGGAATCGGGTCAAATCGCCCTCCATCATGTATGACCCACTTTTGCGGTCCACTTGTATTATAACAGGCCATGCTGTGCCAGTCCATGGGTAGCCTAACTCACTTTATATCTCTGATTGTGGTGTGCTTTGAGATGAACCACCCCTTTTCCAGCCACATAATAGAATAAGCCCCAAAGTTAAAAAGGTAGGTCAAAAAATGTTTTTAACTATATAAAAGATTTTAACCCAAATTAGAAGGTTCTGATTTAATATCATAAAACATACTTTCACTAATGGAGTGTTCACCAATGTGTATGATTTTTTTAAGACCAAAATCAACTACAAATCAACAAAGCGTTTCATCCACTTGTATAATTTAGGGGTGTTCACGGATGAATTTGGATGTGCTTTTCATAGAGCGTGACAGTGATGTTTCTGATGTGCCACTCCAAGTGCTGTGAGGTTGGCGTGAGGTGTGTTTTGTGAGGAACAAATCAGGTTTTGTTTACTAATACATGTGCTTTTGTTGACATGGTAGTTGTTTTGGTTTTAGAAAACAAAACCATCCACATCGCTAAATACACCCTTAATGGTCAGTTCCGATTTTTGAAAATAATGAAAGTAATAGTGTACAATAATAGTGTAAGTTTGGGAGTGCTTATTTCCAAGCACTTGTTGGAAAAAGCACTTATTTTAGGCCAGGACCATACTAATAAGCATTTATATGTGTTTGAGGAATATAAATAGGCAAATTTTCAAGAAATAAGGCCATGTTTGGGAGTATTTAAGTTAAAAGTAAGTGCTTAAAAATAAGTGCTTATTCGAATAAGCACTTATTGGCATTTGGCACCCAACTTTTTCAAGTGCTTATTATTTAAAATAAACACTTATTTTGTATTGGGCGTTTGGTAGTATTTTTCTCTAATAAGCACTTAAATAAGCATTTGTGACTATTTTGTCATTTATTTTCTTTCAAAATTTCAAAATATACCCTTTGAAAACACTTATATTAAATTACTTTTATAAAAACACTTTTATGAAAGCAATTTTAAGAAAGTACTTTTAAGAAAGTACTCTTACGAAAGCACTTTTATGAAAGCACTTTATAAAAGTGTTTTTGTAAACTAAAGAGCTTTCATAAAAGTACTTTCGTAAAAGTGCTTTCATAAGAGCGCTATCGTAAAAGTTCTTTCGTAAAAGTACTTTCATAAAGTGTTTTTTATAAAAGTGATTTCATAAAAGTGCTTCCATTAAAGTACTTTTGTGAAAGTATTTTTATAAAGTACTTTCATAAAAGTGCTTTCACAAAAGTGCTTTCACAAAAGTACTTTTATAAAATTAAACTAGGGATAATTTTGAAAGATAAGAATTGAATAAGTGCCTATTGTATAAGCACTTAAAAAAGGTAGAAATTTGGGCTTTTTAAAATAAACACTCATTTCGGACTTATTTCCCAAATACCAATGAGTGCTTTAAAATACCAAATAAGTACTTATATTTAAGCACTCCCAAACATGACATAAGCCTATTTTGAATAAGCTCAAATTTTTGGTATTTTAAAGCACTTTTTTTTTTTAAATGTGCTTATTGCATTTCAAGCCTGTCTTGATTTGCCATATTTTCAGAATACCTATATTCCACTGCTTGAAAGAAGTAGTTTTATACCAAATAGTATAAGCACTTGTTAGGATAAACACTTATTAATAAGTAATTATCAACTTATAAGCACTCTGCACTCCCATATGTGGGCCAATACTCATAGATGACGTTATAACTTAGGTGTGCTTGGTCGAACATTTCTTAAATTTTGAAAGCACAGGCCCGATGGCTTGAACCTGAGCCAAGAAAAATCCTATCTGAATAGCACTCTTATGGACAGAGTATTGCATAAAACATGCCTCTTCTAGAAAATATAGGCATTTTGTAGTTTATAAATCATAGTACATAATTGAAAATAGGGATTGGCTTGGGTCACTAATATATACAACTGATTGTGGTTTTGGCCCTTTTTGAGCACGCATATAAAGTGGCAGATTTCAGAATTTCATGGCCCATAATTGAATGGATCTTATTTTTGGAACTTTCAAAGACTTTAATAAGCCTTTTCACGATCATACACATATTTGCTTAGAAAACTAGGGTTGGCAATCTTGACCCCAACCTAAAGGTGGCAAATGGATGGGTTGGGTTGGGTTTAAGGTTCAAAATATCGATACAGATCGATACGCCGGTAGAACGTATTGGTACTATATTTTTGTATTTTTTTTTCTTTTTTTTCGAAATTGGTTTAGAGGGGCTGATTTAAGGCTGGTTTATCTTTTGAACCACTTACCGACCCAAAACACCCCTTGAAAGGGCGTATCGGGAAGGATCTGATACGATACGTATTGCCGTATTGGTCGATATGTGACGAAACTTTGATCCTTGGTTGGGTTGGGTAAGGGTTGAATTCCAACCCACCCATATTGACCCACCAACCCACCATGACCCATCATCAATCATTGTTAAAGGGTCATAACCCACCCTAACCTTGACCCACCCATATTGACCCACTTGATCCATCCATATTGACCCTTAACCACCCTCACCAATATTGACCCACCTACCCTCATCTCTAAATACAAAAATGGATCAAGACGGCCCATATACCCGAAATAATAATTTTTAAGAGGAACATCTCCCTCAAGGTTGTCACGTGGTAGAAATTTTGGGTTGACCTGTACATTGAAAATAACAAAGTTGTGAGCGGAACATCTCTCAAGACTGCCATGTAGCAGAAATGGGTTGGGGCAACACATATACTTGAAAATAACAATTTTGAGAGAACAATTTCTCTCAAGGATGCCATGTGAAAGAACTGGGCCGGGTTGGCATGTATACCTGAAAAAAACATTTTGACAAATCATCTCTCTTAAGACTGTCACGTCATAGAAACGGGTTGGTTGATCCGTGTATTCGAAAAAATATTTCTGACAGAATCATCTCTCTCAAGATTGTCACGTGACAAAAAGCAAGCCAAGTCAACCCATATACCCGAAAATGCAAAAATTGTAGACAAATGCAGAAAATAGCAAAAAAATACCAAAAAATTATAGAAAGTACCCAAAAATGTAGAACTTTTGTAGAGAAAATGCATTTTGCCACATGGTAGTCGTGAGAGATGTTCCTCTCACAAATTTGTTATTTTTGGTTTATAGGTCAACCCAACCCGTTTTTGCCCGGTGACAATCTTGAGAGAGTTGTTCCTCTTAAAAATTATTATTTTTGGTATATAGGTCATCCTGACCCATTTTTATATTTATAGGTGTGGGTAGGTGGATCAGTATGGGTGAGGATGGTTAAGGGTCAATATGGATGGGTCAAGATTAGGGTGGATTATGACCCTTTAACAAGGATTGATGATGGGTTATGGTGGGTTGGTGGATCAATATGGGTGGGTTGGTATTCAACCCTTACCCAACCCAACCCAATCCACCCATTTTCCACCCTATGAAAAATACACATTTTCACTAATAATAATAACAAGTAAATCTAATTTCAGCCTAATCAATCTTGAAGGAGGGATCCATTCAGTGGTAGGTTCGAATAATGCTAATCTAGGATTAGATGACAAAAAATCTACACCAGCTATTGGTCCTATGTTCCCAAATCCAAGCATTTTCCTACAAAAGAACTTCTCAATTAATATAAATAGATAAGAATTCATAAATAAGGGTATCTTTGTCTCTTTAAACAAAATACCTTCTCAGTAATAATTTTCTTGGTGAGATGTCAATAGTAATTACTTAATTAGGGAGTAAAGCCTAATTACCCAAAAATGGGGGTAATGCCCTTGATGTGCATGATGAAGTTGCACACTTGCACTAAAATTGAAGTGAAATAAATGTAGTAGTTAATATTCAATAAAAAAGGGTAAATTGCTAAAATCTCCCTAGAAGTTTTTGACCACTGCTGAAATCTTCTTTGAAGTTTGGTAATCGCAATCACCTTTCATGAATTTTCTAACACAGTTGCAACTAGACCTCCTTTCTTAGAATCCGCTAACAAGAAGCATAAAAAAAATGTCCAAAACACACATACAATTATTATTGAGGCTGGTTTCTACAAAAAAAAAAAAAAATAAATAAATAAATAAAAACTATAACAATACAAAAAAAAGGAGAATCTAAAGTTGCAGCTTTACCTTTGAGTGATTGATATGAAGGGCTAATTTAAAAAATAAATTAATTTCAGAAAATATATTGAAAGGATTTAGGCCAGTGATTCATAGGAAGAGGATATTTGAAAAAATAAACATTTTGGTGAAAAGTAACTACATGAGTATTTTGTATATTTTCATACATTTTTTTAAAGGATTTTAATAAAAGGGGATCTACTTGCAATTATGTTACAAAGTTCAGGGGACATGATTGGAATTGTCAAACTTTGGAGGATGTTTTAACAACAACCAAAAGCTTTTGGGGAGATGTTAGCAATAATTAAGAAATGTATGAGTGTTGCAAGGTATGAATCGAAAAAATCAACCATTTTGAGGAAAATGGCTTACTTTTGCATCATGAAAATGACTCACCCAAGAAATGTCAGTAAGCCTGAATAAAATGGCCGACAAGGATTGATTATTTACTTCTTGTTCTTGTTTGATAGCATTTCTCAGAACTTCAGTCATGATATTTCCAATACACGACAAAAATGTACTGTGAAACGTTGTAGGGGACAATCTTGTGGGGGCCTCAGCCCGTATTGCTTGTTTGCTTTTGATTATTAGGACCCAACATTAGATGAGCATGAAAGAAGATGTTTTAATACCCAGACGCAAAAGAAAAAAAAAGAATATTATAATTAAGCAAAATTTAATGCCTTTTTGGATAAAATTGTATGTAGCAATAACGTCTTTTTGGCATGGTGTCATTGTGGCCTTTGATTTCAAATATTGGAAATTATCTATTTCTAGGAAAATCATATCTAATTTAATTCCCCAACTCGGAATAAAAAGGGTAAACCGCTGCTCTTCTATACTTTCTGATAATTGTGGTGGTTCAGTACCTAACTTTATGTTAATAGCCTTGTTGCATCTATACCACCTCTATAATCATTAGTTGATGGAAGTGGCAAAATTATTCATATACCCAAATTTGACCATTTGAATGGTAAATTGGCTTCTAAATTTGCCCTTTCCTATTACATTGACTATAAAATTTATAAAATTTGTGTTTTTTTACAATTTTTACATAGTATATATATATATATATATATATTGGTTTTTATGAATTTTATATACTTTCTACATTTTCTATTTTTTATTGAAATATATATTTTTAAATTTTATATCATTTTCTTTGTTTTTTGTAATTCCTGCCTTTTTTACTTGAGATAAATATTTTATTTTGAATTTTTTTATCATTTTATGTATTTAGAAGCCACATGTATTTTTATTTTGAAAATTTTATCATTATTCAAGCAAGATATAGATGACTTTTCTTAGGATATTTTGGTTAGTGTAAAACCACATATCTTCATTTAAGGGCAATCTTGACATTTAAAAATGTTGAGAATGACATCAACAATTTTGGTTAACATTCTAACATGAGATAATGGAGGGGGTGTAGATGCAATGATGTCAAAAAATTCAAGGGAGGGAGTGCTATTAAGATAAAGTAGGACATTTAACTTCAACTATCAAAAAAAAAATATAGGGGAGGTTTCAGCAATTTACCTAATAAAAAATGGACTTTTGGCTCTCACAACCCCTATACTTTACGAAAAGGCCACTTTTGCCTTTTTACAATCTAAGGGGCCAATTTAAACCTCAGACTTAAAAAAATAAAAAGCCATCCTTAATCCCAAAACGCACAATGTTAAAAAAACTGAAAATTATAAGTGGGCCCCATTTTAACTTTTCTCTTCTCAGAAAAAAAATAATAGATGAATCCTACTTGAAATTATAAGTGAGTCCCACCTCTCTTTCTTTCTTTCTCTCTCTCTCTCTCTCTCCCATATCTTCTCCCTCCTTTCCATCTGCCACCCTCCCGTCATTGCAACTCTGAGCAGTGGCACTACCCACTTTTGAACGTTTGTGAAAAGGCTTTTTCACCTCTGTCGAACAAGGACAAAACCCATACGCCAACATAAATGTGGACATGAGAAGGGTTTACAGAGACACGGGGTGATGAATAAGAGGAGGACGTGGATGCCAAGAGTAAGAAGAATCTTAGTATGATGAAAATGAAGAAAATCAAACTCAAGGACTTGGGAGCTGTTTAGGATGGGAATCCGATCAATTACAAGGAGACACCAAAAATGGTCCTTGAAGTATATAAGTGCACCACATGCAACAAATCCTTCTCTACTCCCCAAGCTTTGGGTGGTCACATATCCAACCATATAAAGTAGGTAAGATCTCAAAGAAGAGAGAGGGGTGGGATTCACTTATAATTTCAAGTGAGGCTCATTTATTATTTTTCTCTAAAAAGAAGAAAGTTCAAGTGAGATCCACCTATAATTTTAAGTGAGACCTATTTATATTATTTTCAGCATTTACTAATTATATATTAAATAGTTTTTATTTTATTCACTAAGGCCCACTTACAATTCTTCAGTTTTTTGAATTTAATATTAATACATCAGTATTTTCTATTATTTTATTCATTATTATTGAATGGCGTCAATAATACCATGCATTTTGGGGCTAATGGTGGCTTTAAATTGACCCCTCATGTTGTAAAAGGGAAAAAGTATACTTTTCACAACAAAACCGAAAATCCAATTAAAAACAGCACAAAGACTTTTAAGACACACCAGTGTGGGTCCCATCCTTTTAAATATGGAGGATTGCTCAATTTCAATTTAAAGCTAACTTAATCTCCAAAATTAAATAAAAGAACACCTCAATTCTCTAAAACTTCCCACATGGATAATGGGTCTTAGAAAGGGATGGATTGAAAATACTGATATTTTATATTGTATCGATAAGTTTGAAAATGGATACATATCATGAAACACTAATGATATGCATGAATATAGTGGAAAGATGTGGATATGCTTGGATACATTATGTAAACTTCCATAAATATCCCACGTATACATTAATTACTAAATGTAAGCTTGAAATAATGAATACAAGATAAATGCATGCCTTAATATTTTATATGAAAAAACACATTGCAACTAACAATGTTTGGAGTATTAGACATATGGATATCACATAATAAATTTATTTTATTTATTTAATATTGTTATAAATAGTAGTTTTTATTTTCTTAAAATAAACAATATGTTTTATTTACACATTTATTTGAATTAAATTATTAATTAATAACCTACAGAATTATATAATTTAAAAAATATATTTAAGGTTATTAGAATTTTTAAGATACACTAGTAATTAAGCACGCGCATTGCATGTATGAACTTTTTTTTCATATTAATTACATGAATTTTAGATATATCATAATTAGGACAGAAATTGAAAATTAATAAAAGTAACAATATGGTTAAAAATAAACTTAAATACTTGTACTAAATGTGCCACTAGAAATTTTAAATTACAATAACAATTACTACTACTACTACTGCTACTACTACTAAATTTTTTTATTCCATTTCTGTCTTAAACAAAAATAATTTTTATTTTTAGAAATGTTCCAAAATATCTTCGACAAAATTCTATACTTTTTTATCTTTTGTTTTCTATCTTTTTTTTTTTTAAATATTTATTATTTAATTATGAAATCATGAATTTCTTTGAAAAGTTGGATCATTGACTACTACTACTACTACTACTACTACTACTAAATTTTGTATTTCATTTCTGTCTTAAATAAAAATAATTTTTATTTTTAGAAATGTTCCAAAATATCTTCGACAAAATTCTATACTTTTTTTATCTTTTGTGTTCTACTTTTTTTAAAATATTTATTATTCAATTATGACATCATGAATTTCTTTAAAAAGTTGGATCATTGACCCACCATTTAAATACAAAAATAGTTCTACTTTCGGATAAATTTTAAATTGTATATTTCATCTACATTATATACATGATTTTTACTTATCACACTGAATTTTTGTTTGACATAATTAATACATAATTTTTTATATACTCTTTTGATTACTTGTATTTTTTTATTTTTTAAATATTTATTATTTGACTATTATATCATCGATTAATCCATTTGACCCAAACCACTAATCCACGACTCAAAAAGAAAAATAGTTTGATTTTTAAGTTGACATTAAATTTTGTATTACGTTTCCATTATTGATAAAATATTATCTTATTTATAATATTTATTTTTTTAATATAATGAATGTATAATATTATATATGTATCCAATATTTTAATTTTGTAGATATATAACATTATATCTTATGTATAATATTTATTTTCGTGGTTCTTGTATTTTTTATTTTTAAAAATTTTATTATTTGACTATGACATAATTTTGTTTTTAGGTTGATTTTAACTTTGGCATTGCATTTTCATCATTTACAAAAATACTTTTTACGTTTCATACTCATTTTTTGTTTAGTATAATGAATATATAATATTAATGACATGCCCAATTCTTTTTATTTTCTTTGTATTATATATTTTATTATTTAGTTATGATATTATTTATTAACAGATTTGACCCCAAATGGTTAAATTGCTTACCCCTCACTAAGAGGGAAGAAAATGATTTTGATTTCAATTTATTTTTCAAAATATTTATTTTTATATTATTAAAATTAATGTTATGGATTTAATTAGTACAATTTAATAATGAGAAAAATATATCTTAAATATATGATTTTACATTTCATTTCCATCACTAATAAAAACATTTCTTATTTATCATCAATATTTTCAACTTGTTATTGACCTGGCCAATTGAACCATCACTTAGCCATGATTCTAGATTTGGTTATGCTGAAACTTACCCGTTTGGTTAAAAACCATCTAACTTGGGTGGTTCAATCATTGACCCATTTGACAAGTAACCAAGTCACATGTTGCACACTTAATTATGTGCAAATTTTTGAAAGCAGAATTTTGCACTCCAATGTCCAATTGGGGTTATCTTTTATTTTTAATTTTGAGTAACTTTTTAAGATCTATACGTTCCAAGGGCATTATGCACCTTGCCTTGCTATTTTCATGAAAAAACCCTTTTTTGGCCTCAAATTGCAATTTTTAGTATTTTTTATGAATAAAAAATTTAAATGAAATTAGAAAACATAAATAAATGTAACATAATACATATATTATATGTAATATATTAAAATATAACTATGATATAAGTAAAGCGTAATTATACTATTTATTGATAAAATATGTAATTTTACACACGCACACATAGAGTGGTTTGACTCGTTTGACCTTGATAGTCGAATTAGTGACATGTGACCCGAAAGCAAAAGTGGGTCGACCTCTGGGTCGGTTTTTAAAACATTGTTTATCACACTTATTATTGTTTAATGTGTCAAATATATGATGTTAAAAATATTTACATCTTTTTTAATTTCTATATTTTTTTGTATTTTATATATTTTTGAATTTTTTTATTTAATTGTGGCAACATGATTGCTCCCTTTGACCCAAATGGTTTAATTTTTTACCACCACCTAGATGAAAATACTATTTTTTTCAGGTAGATTTTAAAAGTATAAGTTTTTATTTTATTGAATTTATTAATTTATTATGTATGCATTTAATAATGAAAAGAACAAAGAAGCCTTAAATATATGATTCAATGAAGGTGAATGCAAATTAATATTTTAAATGTTGGATTTAATGAAAGATAATTGAATGCATTGAATATCTTAAAATTAACTCTTTTCAAGTCATTTAATATCAATAACTAGTTACCCTATGTGCCCTCAACTTTTATCAATAAATTTAAATATAGAGAGATATATTTTGTCATCACAAAATTCCAGAAATGTCAATAAATTCAGTCTTCAAATAGTAGCCACTAAATACTAATACCATAATATCTATTATCTTTATTTATATAAATTACCAAAACTAACGAAATGAAATCATTTTTGACCTAAATTGTTATTAGACCAATGGGTTTGAAAAAATCATTTAAGAGATATAAAATAAATTATTTTTGTACTTTTTGTATTTTTCTAATTTTTACGAAAAATGCATAAATATACTAATAAGGCCTAAAGCATCATAAATTCAACTATAAATCACCATATTTTTTCAATTGAAAGTTGAAACGCCAAAATACATAACATGAATGATTAAATAAAACAAAAACACAGAAGTACCTTCTTTTCTTCCTCCTAGTTTTGCAGGTTGGAAGTCTTGAGACCCTGTCTAATGAGTTTTAGCACACAATAATATTGAATATATATGAGACAAGGAAATGACTAAATGCTGTAAAACATGTCGAAGGCCGAAAAAAATGAAGGTGTCCAATCTACCCCTTTCCTTCGATACTGATATAATTAAGGATGTCAATGGGTTGGGTTAATTAAATGATAAACCTAGCTTGGTCTAACTCTATTGGGTGGGGTTAGGGTTATGCTTATTCAGGTGGAGGGTTTAGTTAGGGTTTTGATTCTTTAATCCAAGTTGGGTTTGGATTTGGTTGCTCCATCCTACAGGATCATGATACCCATACATGTGTATACAGAGTATATGTTATTGTAATTTACTATGACTTCTAACTTTATAGTTTTAAAGTTTATGATTTCTTTTCATGTTTATTTTGGGTTTTCTTACACCTTAGGACCTAAACCAAATTTCAACTTAAATTAATGGCTTTTAGATTTTCAAAATGTTTATAAAAAATACAATTGAGTGGCTGCAGATTTAATCAATACTGGGTTGAACCCTAAAGGGTTGGGCCGGGGCAGGTTCAGAAACTGCATGCATGTTATATATTGAATCGTTTTGGGTACGATCATCTAGAAATATTGGAGGGTCGGGTTAGAGTGAAGACAAACCCATGCCCAACCCAAGCCATTGACATCCCTAAATACAATTTGGGGCGTATCATGTCAATATTTTAAACCTTGGGTTGAATTTAAGCTTCCCTCAGTCTCTCCCCCCAACACATACACAAGATTGGGTAGGTAGGTAATAGGCATACTGCTCATTGCAGCATCATAGAACCGTGGGGATACAGGAAAGCAAAGTCCGTATTTGGTCACAATCCACAGTAAGTTGTAACAATACCCACAGACTTCTGTAATCACAAAACCAAGATATATAGTGAGAGTATAGTTAAATTGTGGTTCTCAATTTCTACGACTGAGGCCAACACAGGACAGAAGAATAAAATCAAACAGTACTATGGTCTTCCAAGCAATTTTGTATTGTGCATTGTACTCATATGCCTAATCTGAAGGTGTCTTTGTAAAGAGTTTTGGAAAGCAACATTTGAGGCTGTGGAATTCGTACATGACATGGTAGACTTCTCCTCTGTTTTATTCGTTGGATTAGCTCTAGATAGCAACAAATCAGAACCAGTAGAAGAGGTGCAACTTTGAAGAACTTTGCCAAATGCAGAAGATTCTTCCCTATCACAGATTTCTGTCAATCCAAACACAGCCTAATGTGATGCCAAATAAAAGATCTAAATCAGCAACAGCAGATGGTCTCAACCATAAATTTTATTGATTTCATGTGGATGGTGGAAGTGTGGAACCACAGAACATGCTATATATAGTTTGCTGCCACTCTCTGAGTCAATGGCTACCTATTACCCAGTCATCCAATGTATACCTAGTTTAGCTACCAACCTGAAGAGTAAGATATCAACCCTACGATTCATCTGATCAATAATCAAGTTGGTGCAGGTCCTATAGGCAGTCCAACAATTTACTTGGTAACTAGTTGAATCATTTGGACAAGATTTTTAAATTACACCTACCAAACAATTTATGCTCTAACTCTCTTTGGGACAAGTTTCTGCACATCCACCATTGTCATTTCTAAATCTTTCAACCAGAATTTCTAAGCTCCACCAGCTAAGCCAACTCCTCAACCAATACCCCTGGAAAATGTTTCTCCATATTTTCAATGAGAGAATTGAACTGGGTTGTTTGAGAAATGAATAAGAGATATGGGTGTGTGATCCACGTAGAGTTGAGGATTGGTAGCCATTGGACATTGAGGCAGGCAATGAAGTGGTTCGGTGGGTGTATTGGATGTCATTATCCAACTTGCGAATGGAGGTGTGTGGGCGACGGTTCCATGAATTCGGTCATTGACGAAGAAGGTGACAAGGTAGGTCTAGTTGTTGTCTAGTGGCAGTCGGCATACTCCCAATATCAGATGGTCATGGTGGGGGCGCTTATTGTTTTAATATATCTATATCTATCTATATATACCACTACTAAAAGTATCAATGAGTTTGTGGAACTTTTCTTTTCAACTAAATTATTATTATTTTTTAATTTGGTCATTCTTATCGCGAGGGCAGATATTGTAGTTTGAACTATCATTTTTCAGTTCATTCAATTCCCTCTCATAAAATCTTATATTTAAAATATTATGTCCCATTCTCTTTTATTAAATTCTATTTCTAATGTATTTTATTTTTTCTCACCAATAAATTATATTGACCCATATATCCTTTACTTTACATAATATAAAACCCATGTTTCTATAACCGATCTAGAAATGGAACAATTCCTTCGTCCAAGTGTTGGCAGGTAAGCAATTCAACCAATCTTGTTTAAATGTGTCAGTGTCAATGTCAAATAATAAAATATTAGAATAAAAACAACCACAAATAAAATTTGTAAAAAATTTGGGCACATCTCTAATATTTTTTATTCTTCGTATTAAGAAAAAAAAGTGTGATAAATTTATCAAAAATTGTTTTTATTGATGATAGAAATGATATACAAAATTCAAAACCGACCTCAAAAATGAAATTGTTTTTCTATTTGGTGGTGGGTCAATAGTTCAACCTCATAGGTCAAATGAGCCAACCCACGATGTCATAATTAAATAACAAAAATTTAAAAAGATGATAAAAACACAAAAGATTACAAAAATAATATATATAAAAATTTTGTAGGAAACGTTTGAACACATCTCTTATAAAATATAGTCATTATATTTAACAAAATTAAGGCTGTGTTTGTTTCCAATTTCAGTTGGATCCAATTATCATTAAGGCTCTGTTTGTTTCCACTCATCTTTTGAAACGATCTAGTTTAAAAGTGTTAAAAGGAGATCAGACCTCCAGTCCCATTTACACCGTTTCTGTTTGGTGCATAATAATGTAAATGAGGATGTAACTTTTGTAGGCATTTGGTGATATACATCCGATGCTAAAGCCCGACGCTCATCTGCCATTTGGTGATAGACACAATATACACAATTATGAAAGACAACAGATTATTGAATACACAACTAGTGATCGATATATAGGATTAAATGGGTGGCCAAAAATCTGACAAAAGAAGGAAATATGCTTTTCTGAATACAATTCCTAGAGTTCAAATAGCCACCTGTCATAAAAGAAGGTGCATTAATGGATCATGTTCCCGATTATAGTCATAGTTTTGAGATACAACATATTATTGGATAACCAATTGGTGATTGATATATTGGATTAAATGGGATGCAGAAAATCTGCCAAAACAAGAAACTATGAATTTCTTACTACAGTTCCTGGAGTTCAAATAGCCTCCTATCATAAGAAAAAAAAAAAAAAAACATGAACTGGATTACGTGGTCAGTTCATGATTACAATCACACAGTTTTGAAACATAGTAGAGCTTGGAGAGAATGTCTTAGTAGAAAAAATGCATTATTTTATTGACCACCTATTAAACTTGTTTAAGATCATTCCATTAATTCTATTAGGGAACAAGTTTCCCCATTCCCATAGGGCAACCACTAAATTCAATTTCCATTTCAGACTCAAACTCTATTTTGGAAATTAAATGATCTTAAACTGGAATTAAATAGTTCTATCATCTACTTTTTCTTCCCATAAACAAACTTTGTTTTGGAAAATGGTGAGAATAACTAGTGTAATGGTTGGTTACATATACAATGACTAGTTCACCATTTGCTATCATCAATCAGGTAGGGTGTTTACACCTGAATTGATTGTTTGCCTTATAAAGATGAACAGACATATCAGAATTTCTTATTACTATTTTTTTTTTTTTGGTTTTTGCCCAATAAGATCAACATCTGAATTTCTGATTTATAGGTTGCTCTATGTTTCATGATTTATTTTAGCCAGTGAAGCAACACAAGGAAATTTTACGATCATTTATTTTCCTGGATCATTGCATTTGGTTTCTTAAGGTATCCAAGGTCTCTGGTCTGAGCATTGTCTAGAGCTATAGTTAAGTTTGATTCTATTTTTGGTTATACAATCATTAAAGCTTGATATGAATTCTTCTAATGTGATCGCGAGAGCAGTATTGTTTTTGTGCTACTAGGAGGACCTCAAATTTCTAGTTGAAAGTTGAAGTGAAACCAAATCTAACAATTACAAGATAGCAGGGGAAATGACTCTTCGATAAGGAGCTTATTTGTTTTGGTTAAAGAACCTTGGTGGTGCATGTTGCTGACTTGTTCAGGTATTTCCAACACCAGAATTTGGTATGCCTTGCATATGCTCAATGAAATTCTTGAAAAGACATAGTTTTTGATTAAGAGAGATTTTGTTAATATTTAAGGGCCATTATTTTGTTTTGTTATCATATTATTACATTATTTCTTTCTGGCAATATAGTTGTTGTTAGCTTAAGGGAGGTTTTTGATAGTGTTATTTATCTTTTGGTTTTTATTTTGTATTTTATTCACTAGTTATGTTGGAAGGGTTATTTCTGTCATTTTTAGTCTAAGTGTTTATGAGTTATGTTATAGGAATAAATGAATGGGCAAACATCCAAATGAGTTCAACTTTTCTCTTCTAAGTTCTTCTCTTCCCTACTCTCTCATTCTTGATTAAATTGTTATAGATTTGTTCTATTTTTTATTTTTGGAGATTCTTGAAGGTATTTTGAAGAAGATTAAATTGTTCTTGAACTAAAAATACATGGAAAGCCATGAAACTTACTCTGAAGATCCACATACAACTTTCTAGGGGAAGCTTGGATTGGATATGAACCTAACATTGGCATTTTTTTTTGCACAAAGTGGGCTCTTGGACCTAATCCCTCGTTCTCTCACTTATCAGCACAAGATTTAAATCTAGAACAAAGGAATGACCTAGGGGTTCTTTTTATTTTTCAATGTAAAATTTTTTCTAAAAATTTACTTATTCCTCTTATGTCAAATGTTGTAAGGATAGTTCAAGTAAATCACAATCATTTATAGGACTCAGTTATCTTACAAATTAGGGATAGGAGCAGTTATAACTTCAAAGACTTAAAACTTATATTAATCATTGAAGATATGTACTTATAAGTATTCATTAATCAAATAGGATCCTTGTAACCCAAGGGCCTGTACATAGGACATGCATTAAAAATCTAACCAAAAGAAAACATAGCTAATAATCCTTATATTTAATGATTTACAAAACATATACTTCTATAAAAAAAGTTGCCATAAACAATTCTATAAAATCTCTTATTCAAACCCACCCAAGAAATAATTCTGGTCTTCAACTTAGTTAATAAACCATCACCAAAATCAACTTTGTTTTGAAAGATTGGGTGAAAGACTTGAACAAACCTTGGGTTTTAAGAAATCGACTTAAACATACTCTAAGTTTTTCAAATGGACTTAAATATACCATGTAAGATGACCCCACTAAAATTAAACATACCCTCTTAATACGCCAAAATGACCGTATAAAATAGTTTATTGATGATACATCATTTACTTGGAAACATACCCCACTAGACTCAATACTCTGGGGAGTATATTTCTTCTGGCCATTCCTCAAATGTGGCTGGCCATTGTTCATCTTATCAACTCATGGTTCAAACGTTCAGTTAGGGATGCCTCTAGTAGAATCTATTATAATTTTGTCATCAAAAGTTCTAATTAAAGCTAAATGCATATCATGTTAAACACTGTTAGGAAGTCAAGCGCACCTTTCAAGGGAATTGGACATTTATAAAAACATTAACCTAGTGTTGACTTCTCAAAACATGCATCTAAACCTTGTCCATGGACCTAAACCTAGAATTCCAAACCCTACACCCAACATTGTCCATAGCCATGTCCAAGGACTTATACTTGTCCAAAAAGTAAACATAAAAAATGAACCACGAAAACTTATCATCATGTCCAAAGTATACTAGTGTTAGTTATATGATTAACAATCTAGTATTTTAAAGTTTCAAAACCAAGAAAATAAGTGTCATGTGTGGAGTTTTAATAATGACATAATGGATTTAGCTATTAATGTTGAATCCGCATTTCCCCTAATGATTACACCCATGATGAATCCAATTAGGCCTCCTATCACATAAGGCCTAAGGTTTGGAAGGAGTGATTTAACCTGCATAGTCTTGTCTAGTGCACCAATTGTGGAATCTACACAACAAAACTTGTAATACAAGTGTTCCGCTTTTTCGTGACTATTGTAAGAGCAATATGAATTGCCCTTGAATCCTGTTACCTGCCTCTAGCACTCAACCCAGGAATCATATACCCTAGGTGTCAGCATCCGATTTTTGCTCAGTCTGCCGCCTAAACCCCAATTCTCCCCAAATGCCTGATCAGACCCCTCCAATCTCTCTAAAACACCCCCAAACCCAAGAAACCTAAGAAACCCAACTTTCAACCCAAAATCCTTTAAATCCATTGTTAAATCTACCAAATACCAATCCGATGGCCTTGATCAACCCTCATTTGCACCTCAATCTTCAGATCAAACACCACCATTAAACCCCAGACAACCCAAAATACTCACCCATAAAATTTTATCTCAAGATTCCCCCATTTACCCTTCCATCAAACCAAGACTCCATTCCAGAACATCCCGTTGACCCAAGTCCCCATGATCTTGATCCTCCAAGACTAATCAAACATCACCATCAGACCCAGACATCTCCAAATACCCACCTATAAAATTTCAGCCCAAAACCGCCTTTGTTTGCCCCTGTCACATAAAAGATTCCAATCCGAAGATTCAGATTGACTGGATTCCAAATATACCTGATCCATGCCTTTCTAGATTTGACTTTTGTATTTCAACCTTGTCAAGGTCCTCAATTGTCTGATCTTCGAAGAAGACAAATGTCTCTACTTCTAATAATCTTCTTATCTATAGGATCCTATAACTTATAGCTGAACTCTTCATGTTAATGTTCCATAAAGATGCATTACTTGGCATTGCTGTAGAGCTTGAATCTTGTTGGACAGTTTTGTATGCCCTTAGCTTCAATCAGAATGATGTATTTTATGAGTTTATTATAAATGAATAAAAGTGCATATTTGATTCATGTTCCCTTGGTATGTTTCTGTGTAATACCCTTAAACTGGACACTTAATGAGACTCGTGTTAGTTTAGAATGTTCGTAGCCAGTGGGTCGGTCTGGGGAGACCTATCCTGATAAGGCAAACACTATTGTGCCACCAAGTCAGTTGGGGGGGTTTGTCTCAACTGCCAGGGTGAAACCTTAGGCACATACAGTGTAGGATTAATTGAATCTTTGAACTGGACCAGACTTTCACTATTGCCCTAGACCTTGGAGATTAATGGGCGAAACTGAAAAGTTACACCCGAACCGTAGACTCGATTATGATACTGCACTAGGTGTCGGATTGTGCTGTCTTTGATGTACCAATCAGTGAGATCCTTAGCGGGGGTCAAAACCTGGGTATGTTGGGACAGTCTGAGAATTCATCTGAGTGGGTGATCATAGTTACGGGATCAGCCCCTTTGTTGGACAAAGGTAATGATCGGACATGCACTCTCACTAATGGAAACCAAGACTGCCGACAACCAATTTCAATCACTAATATTTGTTTTGCAAAATATATTTTATATGAGATATAAAAGTATATATATATTATGGTTTCTAAAATATTTGCTAAAGGTTTCAATTCCCGGGATCCATATAAGGAAAGAGTGCAACACTGTTCCTTGTAGCCGAGGGAGAGGTCCTCTCTTTGTCGGGCAGTGTTTGATCATTATGGGCTGAGAGGTTAAGTGTAAGACCATTGAGAATAATACCTGATGGGCTAATCTTGCATCTGCCCACAGTCCCTAGGTGTTACAAGGTGGCTTGGCCCTGGGACCACTTAGGGTAAGTGTTGGGCCTATAGATCCCATTTGATAGGTTTCAGGGGGTGCACTGTCCATAGCAGTGTATTCGGCCAGGCCTTGTAACAAAGGTTGGGCCGAACCCATGTGGCTGGTTTGTAGATCAATGTTTGGGTCCCACGCCATACAAGGAAGCCCAATTGGGCAGCAGTTAGGTAGGCTAAGTGAGCACATAAGCTTAATGGGCCTAAAACCCATTTCGAACTGGACTAATTTAATAAATTAAATATGGGCGAATTCTTAGATGGATCAGTAGATAGGATAGGGTCTTAAGCCCATCCACTCAGAGAGTCCAGACCTGAATATTATTCAGATCTAGAAACCTCCTAATGAGATTAGGGTTTATCCTTATCACCTAAAAGGATGTCTGATCCAAATATGATTTGGATCAGCAACTCCTAATTGGATTAGGAGCTGATCCTTTAAGGTTACAAAAGAAGGAGGGGGCGACAACTTTTAGTAGAGACATACTCACATCCTCTTTAGAGCAAAAATAACAGAAGGAAGAATTAAGCAACCTACAGAATTCTTTCTTGCCGCCTCCCTGTTCTTGCTGCCCAAGTTTGCCAGTTCGATCTCCATTTGTGGAAGAAGTCAAGATTCGATCTTGACATCAGTTCTTTGTGAAAGGATTGATAGGAAGCTGTTCTCACGTTCCATTCCGCTGTTTCTTGCGAATGACAGAGTTCTTGGAGAAGAACACTACTGATTCTGCTCCATTCTACACTGCACCATCTTCAGTGGGAGCAGTTTTTGGATCCTTCCTTTGGCATGAACACCTTCATTGAGAGATGATATTTCTTTGTATCAGGTATACTTCTCTCCTACTCCTTTTGGTTTAGATCTGGTTCAATTTATGGTTCAAGATTGATCATTGAAAATATGATTTTTCTAAATAGGTAATGCGATTCCCAGTTGAAGGGAGAGAAAATTTTTTGAAATTCGCCCCCTTTTTCCGCAAGATTTGGACGTCCATATGAAGAATCTCTCATCCCTTCAGTGGTATCAGAGCCTTGGTTTAAATCTTAAACCAATTTCTTTCAGATCTGTTCCCAAAATTATGGGCGAATGATCTGAAATTAAATTTTATATAAATCTGATTATTGTTTAGAATTGTTCTTTATGATTTTCTTGATTTATGGGTTGTTCGTACAAGAGGAGATCGAATTCTTGATTTACGCAGGGAACTTGTGCTTTTGCAGTTCATGGATTATTTTATTACATTTGGTTTGTAAAATATATATATATATATATATATATATATATATATTAGGCTGAATGTATAGGTATTCAATCTGATGTAATTAATAATAGAAATTAGGATTTCTATTTATTTTATTTTGGATCGAAGATGGTGGCGCAGAGAAGGAGATCTCGCAGAAAAGAAGATTTTGTAGATGGGAGAATTGCAATCTGCGATTTGCAGTTTATGAAACTGCAACCTGTGATCTAACCTCTGTTTTGCAGGATGGAGTGTGCGAACAACCCTATGAGACTGATTATTCCTTTTCTTTTATTAGTATTTAATTTTAGATTATTTTCTTGAATTAAAGATTTAATTAAAGATCAAACCCTAGACCCATTCGAACCAAGATTGGTTCAAATTGTTTGGACCGAATCTAGGGTTCAATCAAGGCTGAAAGTCAGCCCTAATTTTCTCACTAATGGGCATGAGGATTGATAATTAATTAAATAGTTAATTCGGCCCAACTTGTAAAGGCCCAGTTTTAAATAGTTAAAACTGCTAAACGCCCACTTAACACATAAAGCTATATGGGCCAAACCCATCAACCCTAATTTGACCCATATACCTAGATAATATTATGGATTTACTTTGGGCTTCAAATGGGCTTTACATGATTGGATCAATTTATCCTTGCATGTGATGTATGGATGTGTGATGTGCTACGTACATGGGCCATAAGTGCTTGGCCCATGCTCAATCGACAGTGGCTCTTGCGCACACCATGGCTGAATGCACATCATTGCCATGGTGTCCATTTTGGTCATTGGATGACCTCCCTTAGTGGTAGGCCCCACACTTCATGGAGAGGTTACGTGCGAAACTCTAGCCGATTTAGGCCCACCGAAATCTGGCTTTATGAAAGTTAGTAGGAGCTACTTTGGTTTGACCTAGATCAAACTAGGGCGTAACTGACTGTTCCCTTCAGCTAATATGAGTGCATGTGATAGGGAGATTCATATGATGAACTCTCTAAAGGCCTTTCATCATTAGCATGAGGATGGGTCCTTCAATAATGAGGAAACACACCAGAAAATGGGCTATCCATTTGCTGTTGGGCTTGTTTGAGTGTTTCATAAGATGATAGAGGCATCATAGACCGATATGGGAGGGGCTTCACCAGAAAATGGGAACTCTCTCACGGTACCTTGGCGTTCATGAATATGATGGGTAAGCACTCACTGGACAGAAAGGTTTACCTGAAAACGGCTCTGAACCTTGTCTGATAGAGGCCAAAGGGAAAAATCATATGATGAGTGGATGTGATCTTTCATAGAAAGGTGGTGGGGTTATGCAACTGAAACAGTTGGCTCCATGCACCCTATGTGATTTCCCACATTTTCAGAGACAACCCGTAGTCTCCGTCACTGAGAAAGGAGGGAAATCTCAGAGATGAATAAATGGGAATGGAGCGTAGATTAAAATCCATATCTATGTAATGAACATGAATCAAATCATGGTTGTGGACTGATGTTTGCTCTTTTATTAGAAAATGGCAAACGAACAATTTGCAAAGCTGTTTGATGACAACAAGATGAAGGGCCCAAACTATGTCGATTGGTACAGGAACCTTATGTTGGTCTTAACCTCTGAGAAATTGGATAAGGTAGCCAAGAATCCTGCCCCGGATCATCCAGGAGATAGGGCTTCTAAGGCCCAGAGAAGAGAATACCAAGAAAGGAAGGAGAAAAACTCCCTTGCCTGTTGCTATATCATTGCCTCCTTGGACAACCCAATTCAGAGGCAGTTCGATCAGATCGAACTTGCTAAAGATGTATTAGACAGTCTCAAGACAATGTACGAAGAGTAGAATCGTTCTACTCGACAGAAGGTCTTGAAACAGTTCATGACCGCGTAAATGTCCAAGGGCCAACATGTACACGACCATTGTCTCCGGATGATGGGTTATATCAACGAACTGGAGGCTCTTGGATCCGGGCTAGATCTAGTAACACAGATCGATGCTATTCTCAACTCTCTGCCTCCATCCTTTAATCTATTCATCATGAATTACAACATGAAAAAGCTGAACGTCAGCTTGTAGGAACTCAGCAATATGTTGCAGAGGGTCAAATAATTGATTAAAAAGGATGAGCCCATTGCCATCCTTGTTGAAACAGGCAAATCGGGCAAGAAAAGGAAGGCAAAGTGAAAGCCCCAGAAGAAGGCTCCCAAACCCAAGAAGCAGAGGAAGGACAAGGCATCGGATGCCTGCCACTTTTGCAAGAAGACCGGCCACTGGAAAAAGAACTGTCATGCCTACCAGGAATCCAAGAAAGGTAATTTCGAAACTTGTGTTATAGAAACCAATCTATTGGTAGCTTCTACATCCTAGTGTATTGACTCAGAGGCTTCAACTCATGCGTGTAACTCACTACAGGGGTTCAAGGTAAGTAGAAGGCTGAGTGAAGGAGAAGTCACGCTCTACTTGGGGACAACTACAACTGTTGCAGCCATGGGCATAGGAACCGTGGAGTTACATTTTAGAGAAGAAACTATTGTATTGAAAGATTGTCTTTATGTACAAAATTTAAGAAGAAATTTGATTTCTGTCTCAAAACTGTGTGGAGATGGTTATTTTGTCTTCTTTAGTAATACGTTTACTATTAAAAGAAATAACAGATTCATCGTATATAGGGAACTAGAGAACGGTCTCTATGTTCTACATCATTCTCTAGAAACTAACATAACCAAAACTACGTCGGCTGAAATCCCCAAGAAGAGAGCCCGTGATACAGTTAATCCCACGTGCTTGTGGCATTATCGACTTGGCCACATCGATGTTGACCGAATCACAAGGTTGGTAAAGGATGGTCCTTTGGATTTTCTAACTGTAGAAGATCTTCCCACTTGTGAGCTTTGCTTGCAAGGCAAGATGATGAAACGACCATTTAACAGTAAGCTTGAAAGATGTACAAGCACACTTGACCTTATACATAGCGATGTATGTGGTCCCCTGAGTGTTAGGACACAGAATCAACACGTGTATTTCATCACCTTCACCGATGATTTTTCACGATATGGTTACGTGTACCTAATGAGACACAAGTCTGAATCCTTTGAAAAGTTCAAAGAGTTCAGACAAGAGGTCGAGAAATAGTTAGGGAGAGAAATTAAAGCCCTCTGATCAGATCGAGGTGGCGAGTATCTCTCTGACAAATTCAGGGACTACTTAAAGGACAATGGGATAGTATCACAATTGACTCCTCCTGCTACACCACAACTTAGCGGTGTTTTAGAGAGGAGGAATAGGACCTTATTGGATATGGTCCGATCGCTTCTCATACACTCAGAGTTACTCACATTCTTTTGGGGTTACGCATTAGAAACTGAGATTTAAGTGCTGAATCGAGTTCCAACCAAATCGGTTCTGAACACTCCATATGAACTTTGGTCTGGAAAGAAACCAAGTGTCAGACACTTGAAGATTTGGGGTTGTCCAACACACATTAAACGAACGAGTGCAGACAAGTTGGAATCCAAGACCAGCTGTTGCCTATTTGTAGGCTACCCAAAAGGCTCTGTGGGTTACCTATTCTATGACCCAAGTGAGCAGAAGGTGTTCTGTAGCCGAAATGCACAGTTCTTGGAAACCGATTATATCCTGGACACCCATCGTCAGGAAATAGTTCTTGATGAGGAGAGTTCAGGAGCAGTGAAAGATGTCCTACAAATTCCAGGTAGTGACCAACCTAGAAGATCCACTCGGGTATACAGGCCACCATTCTGTTATGGTTATGACCAAGATAGTTATCTGGTGGAAACCTTGACTAATGAGGAGGATCTCGTGACTTACGTAGAAACTATGTTGGACATAGATTCCCAGAAGTAGGTGGAGGCCATGAGAGTAGAGATGGACTCAATGGAGACCAATGGAGTCTGGACTCTAGTAGATCCGCCCTCCGGGGTAAAAACCTGGGTATGTTGGGACAGTCTGAGAATTCATCTGAGTGGGTGATCATAGTGATAGGATCAGCCCCTTTATCGGACAAAGGTAATGATCGGGGATGCTTTCTCACTGATGGAAACCAAGACTGCCGGCAGCCAATTTCAATCGTTGAGATTTGTTTTGCAAAGTATATTTTATATGAGATATAAAAGTATATATATTATGGTTTCTAAAATGTTTGCAAAAGGTTTTAATTCTAGGGATCCATATAAGTAGAGAGTGCGACACTGTTCCTTGTAGCCGAGGGAGAGGTCCTTTCTTGTCGAGCAGTGTATGATCATTATGGGCCGAGAGGTTGAGTGTAAGATCATTGAGGGTAATACCTGATGGGCTAATCTTGCATCTGCCCACAGTCCCTGGGTGTTACAAGGTGGTTTGGCCTAGGGACCACTTTGGGTAAGTGTTGGGCTTATAGAGCCCATTTGATGGGTTTCAGGGGGTGCACTGTCCATAGTAGAGTATTCAGCCAGGCCTTGTAACAAAGGCTAGGCCAAACCCATGCGACTGATGTGTAGATTAATGCTTGGGTCCCACGCCATACAAGGAAGCCCAACTGTGCAGCAGTTAGGAAGGTTAAGTGAGCACATAAGCTTAATGAGCCTAAAGCCAATTTCGAACTCGACTTATTTAATAAGTTAAATATGGGCGAATTTTGAGATGGATCAGTAGATAGGATAGGGTCTTAACCCTATCCACTCAAAGAGTCCAGATCTGAATATGATTCATATTTAGAAACCTCCTATTGAGATTAGGAGAAGGCTGATCTAATCTGCAGATAAGATAAGGGTTTATCCTTATCACCTAAGGGGATGTCTGATCCAAATATGATTTGGGGTTAGCAACTCCTGATTGGATTAGGAGCTGATCCTTTGGGTTTACAAAAGAAGGAGGGGGTGACAACCTTTATAAGAATCACATAATCAGATCCTCTTCCGAGCTAAAATTATAGAAGAAAGATTTCTGCAATCCTTGCAAAGATCCTTCTTGCCACCTCCTTCCTGCAGCTGCCAGATATCCAGTTCGATCTCCAATTGTGGGAGAAGTCAAGATTCGATCTTGACATTAGTTCTTTGAGAAAGAATTGATAGGAAGTTGTGCTCATGTGCCATCCTGCTATTTCTTGCGAAGGACAGAGTTCTTGGAGAAGAACATTACTGATTTTGCTCCATCCTACACTACACCATCTTCAGTGGGAGCAGTCTTTGGATCCTTCCTTGGGCGTGAACACCTTCGTTGGGAGATATTATTTCTCTGTATCAGGTATAATCCTCCCCTACTCCTTTTGGTTTAGATCTGGTCCAGTTTATGGTTCAAGATTGATCTTTGAAAATCTGATTTTCTAAATAGGGAATGTGATTCCCAGTTGAAAGGGAGAGAAAAATTTTTGAAATTTGCCCCTTTATTCTGCAAGATTTGGGTGTCCATACGATGGATCTCTCATCCCTTCATCAATAGAGCTTTTTTTTTTCTCTAAAATAGGAAAGGATTTTGAGGTAGAAGGTCCTAAAGTTTTCCCTTCATTCTTTGTGCAACAATTTTTTTTCATGTTTGGAGGTCTTCTCATGGATTTCATGCATCCAATGAGAGATTGGGGTGTGCCAGATGTTTCAACCTTGTATTTGGGGCTGATAGTGGCAACAAACGAAAATTTGAAGAACTTTTAAATAGGGTTTTGTCCTTTCTTAATTTTAAGTGGGGGTTTGTTTGGTATTTTGAGATTTTTAAGCCTATTTGGCTCAAATTCATTGGGTCTTTTAAAGGGGTTAAGTAAGGATCTAACGTTAGTCCCCACCCACTTAAGAACCTAGGTTGGACAGCTGATGTGGTAGTTCAATCTAGTATGTCAAAATGATATCTCTTTACTTTAATGGTCAAACGAATGAATCTGGTCATGAAATTTGGCATGTTGAGGTTTTTTAGGTCTTTGAACATTGTGGTGAGATCTGATCTGACAAATAGTATCAGAATGATGGAGATATAGGGCTGATAAGTTCAGATCAATAAGATTTATTGAAATAGAATATTTGTTTGATGAAAGGTCAAACGAGGGAATTTTGGGATGAAATTTGGTGGGTAGGCATTTTTCAACATTCAAAATCTGATTGAAGTGATGGATATTTGATCAGAGGTGTACATTGACTGATTTAGTTCAGATAATATTGTCTTAGCTTAGATTTTTTACTCAGCGAGAGGGCTAAGAATGGAATTTGGCTTTCTTAACAGTCAAATGGAGGTTTTTGGTTGCAAAATTTGATGTGTTGGTATTTTCTGGGTCATTGAACATGATGGAGGGGTCTGATTGGTTAAATAAGGCTTGGATGTTGGGGATTCATGACATGTGAGATTTTGACTAATAAGATTTTTCCAAACAGAATTAAGGTTTAATGTTGGGTCAAACAAGGGAATTTTTGGATAAAATTAGGTGGGTAGGTATGGATTGGGATTATGTGGCTGTTGGAAGGGTTTGATCATATTAGGTACATGTAGATCATGGGTTTTAGCGTCATAGTGTTATATGCGTCAAAATGGGATTTCTGATGAATGATTGGCTAAATCCAAGAATTTAGGGTTGAAATTTTGCATGATTGGTTGTTTGAAAATTTTGTTTCACATGATGGGGTTTGACCGGGGATCAAGTATGGTGATGTGGCATTATGGGCATTTGAGCTAAACTTTGGTTTCATAGGGTTTTGGCATGTTTTAAAACGATTGGAATGACCTGATCGGACATCCAGAATGTAGGAGATGGGCCAAAGAAGGGGCCAAGCAAAAATTGGGTATTAACAACTGCCCCTCTTTGTTGGAAGTAGCGAGCTGCTGAACAACAAAGTAAAAAGAAACACCTAGAAGTTTTTGTGAGGGACAAGAGGTTAGGGGAGGAAATTTTGCTACTAGAAGTTCAATCAAGGTAGTAGTTAATATAATGCAACACCCTTGCCTGGAAGGCATAGTACCATCCTAGGCCTTAGCGGGCAAATTCAACCATCACACAAACAATAAAGTGGTGTCATCCCAAAAGAAGTCATTGATAATTTTTATCTTTGTTGACTGGATTTGATAATTTTTGAATTTGACGATTTGAATATTTATGACACTGGGAAACCTGAATGATTTTTTGTATTTGATGAGTCTTATTCTTGATTTTTGGTAACTTGGATGATTTGATTTAACTCGATTTTTGATATTTGATATCTTTTGCTGATCATTTTAATTTGATAATTTTGAGGTTTGTTATTTATTGAATTTGATTTGATAATTTTGAACTTGATAACTTGGATATTTGTTGAATTTGTTATTTGATAACCTAAATGAGTTTGATTATTTGATTTTGATTTTTGATATTTGGTACTTTGGTATTTGATGATTTGATGAATTGGATAGTCTTGATATTTTTTATTTTTGATGATTTGATTTTGATTTGAGATTTTATGAATTTCATAATGAATGATTTCATAATTTTGATATTTGATGACTTTGATATTTGATGAATTTGTTATTTGATATTTGATGATTTGATGATTTTGATATTTGATGAACTTGATAATTTGATATTTGATATTTGACCAATTTGATAATTTGATGATTTGATTTGATATTTGATGATTTGATAATTTTGACATTTGGTGATTTGATTTTGATTTGATATTTGCTGAATTTGATATTTGATAATTTTGATATTTGATGAATTTGATAATTTGATTTTGATATTTTGATATTTGGTGATTTGGTTTTGATTTTATACTTGATGAATTTGATATTTGATGAATTGGTTTTGATATTTTATGAATTTGATATTTGATTATTTGATGATTTTATAATTTTGATATTTGAGGAATTTGATAATTTGATGATTTGGTTTTGATATTTGATATTTGATATTTGATGATTTGATTTTGATTTGATTTTTGATAAATTTGATGAATTGATTTTGATATTTGATTATTTGATGATTTGATAATTGATGAATTTAATAATTTGATTTTGATATTTGATGATTTGATTTTGATTTGATATTTATTGATTTTGAAATTTGATGATTTGGTAATTTTGATATTTGATAAATTTGATTTTTGATATTTGATAAATTGATTTTGATATTTGATTATTTGATGATTTGATAATTTTGATATTTGATGAGTTTGATAATTTGATTTTTGATATTTGATATTTGATGTTTGATGATTTGGTTATTTGGTTTTTATTTGATATTTGATGAATTTGATATTTGATAATTTGATGATTTTTTATGAATTTTATATTTTTGATCTTTGATGATAGTATTTGATTTTTTTTTTGTATTTTATTATTATCGCTCTTTTTCTTTTTTTTTTCTAGGAAGAATGTTGTAGGTGCATAACTTTAGATGAGGGGTGAGGTCAAGGTTAACTCTGTCTAGTCGTGAGCCCTTATGTAACCTTGGTCTAACTTTAGTCACGCTATAATTCTCAGAATTAGGAGGTATATCAGACACTAAAGTAAGGACTTTTAGAGAAGTAGAGAAGGAGAAGACTTTGCACTCTTACGAATAGAGGAGAGAACCTAGTAAGGATAGGATTCCCTAGCCTACTGATAAGCTGGACCCCTCCTTTTTTGTACTTTTTCCTTTTTTTCTTTGTTTTCTTTTTTACCCTTTTTTTCCCTTAGTTCCATAATCAGGGTTTTTTACTGAGCTTGGGTGTCGCCTAATTGTTGCGCATCGGATCCATTACTGGTTTTCATTCGAGCTGATGAAATTTGATCTTTCCACGACTTGATGCTTTTACTCAAAGCACCCTTTTGGGTTTTCACTCTACCCTTTCAGGCCACGCAATTACTTTTTATTTCTCTTTACTCACTCCTTTTCCCATCATTGCCACAAAGGAATGGGGAGACGCTTTCTTTGTCATCCGATTCCATGTTCCTATTTTTATCTTAACTTTTCCCTTTTCTTCCGTTTTTTTCTCTCTTTTTCTCTCTTATTATCTTTTTCTTTTCTTTTCTTTTCTTTTCTTCTTCTTCTTCTTCTTCTTTCTCTTTTTCTTTTCTTTTCTTTTTTTATCTTCTTCTTTTAATTCCTCCTTCTCTTTTTCATTTATTTTACATGACCTTCGAGGACTACTGGTATCCAAATATTGGGACATGCAAGGAAAAGGTCGCAAAGCTCAACTGTCTAACTTGTGAGTTATTATAATTGTATTGGATAAAAGGAAAGGTAACAGAAAATGGCCAAAGATGGATTCCCTTCATTTCATTGATAAAAATTGATTCATGGAAAGGATTACAATTTAAGCAAAATATTTTTTCACTTGATCTAAGTTGACTGGCTTTGGGAGGTCTTCATCATCCATTTTCCTGAGTATTAGTGCTTCTCTAGATAACCTCTTTTTAATAATGTAAGGGCCTTCATAGGTGGGAGTGAACTTGCCCCTTGTCTCCGACTGATTTAGAATAGTTCTTCTGAGCACTAATTCACCCAGCTGCACGTCTCTGGGCCATACCCTCTTGTTGAATGCACGTGTCGTTCGCTTTTGATAGGCTTGAGTATGGGCCATAGCTCTTAGTCAAGCTTCATCTAAGAACGCTAACTACTCATAACGTGCTTGGACTCAATCTGTCTCTGGGATCTCTGACTCTAGTATCACACACAAAGATGGTACTTCAACTTTTGTTGGTAGTATCGCACCAAAGAATATGGCGTTGCCCCAATTGATGTCTTGACTGACGTGCGATAAGCCAAAAGGGAATATGGTAACATGTCCTGCCAAGACATGCATGTAAGAGACATTTTCTTCAAAATTTTTTTGATGTTCTTTTTTGTAGCCTCTACTGCTCCATTCATTTGATAAGGTGATGAACACAATTTCTTAATCTTGAAATGATTGCAAAGGGCTGTGACTTCCTTTCTAACAAAATTCTTTCCATTATCTGAGATGATCTTGCAAGGTGCTCCATATCTGGCAATGGTGTTGCTTTTGATGAATTGAAATGTCTTGGTCATTGTTGGGTGTGCTATGGACATTGCTTTTACCCACTTAGTGAAATAATCAATGGCGACTAAGATGAATTTATGCCCATTCGTTGCAGGTTGCAGTGGACCGACCATGTCAATTCCCCATACTGAAAAAGGACAAGATGTAGTGAAACAATATAGCTCTGAGGGAGGTGCATTTATCTTTTGTTCAAAGACTTGACAAGCATAGCATTTTTTCACATGTCAACAATAATCATCATCCATTGTCATCCAATAAAATCCCATTCGGAGCAACTTTTTGGCCAACATATGCCCATTCATGTGAGGGCCACATATGCCACCATTTACCTCCATCTTTCTTTGTGCTTTTACTTCATCTAGGCATCTCAACCATGGTAATTTTGGGAACTTTCGGTATAATATCCCTCCTGCTATGATGAAATGCCCTGCTAGCCTGGTTATAGTTCTCCTCACTTTGGGATTTGTCCCTTATAGAAATGCTTGATGCTCTAAGAAATTATTGATATCATAGAACCACGGTTTAGCATCTAACTCTTCATCTTCTATTATGATCGCTAGTATGCTGCTTACATAGGCGGGCTCACTATCCCAACTTAAATCAATCGGTTCTACTACCATGTTGGGAGGTAAACTCATGGTTGATCCAATGGAGGCTAAGACATCCACAAAGTGGTTATCTTCTCTAGGTAGGTAATTGAAGGAAATGCACTTAAACCCTTTGCTCAACTCCTTGTGACAGTTATGATACAATGCTAGTCACTCATCCTGTACTTCCCAATCACCCTTGGCTTGACTGATGACCAAGAAAGAGTCCCCATAAATCTCTAATTCATTGATGCCCCAGTCCAGTGCCATTTTGACTGCTCTTAGGCATGCTTCCCATTCACATGTATTATTGGTGTTGGGAAAGTCCAGATAAATAGATAAAAGAAAGTGAATGCCTTGGGGGTTTACAAGGATCATTCCCACTCTCCATCTGCTTTGGTTTGATGCTCCATCAAAGTATGCCATCCACCTTTTCCCCACTTGTATTTCCAAAATAGTTTCTTTTGGGAAACTTGTTGGGATTGCCTCATACTTAGAGGTGGGGTTATCAGCTAAATGGTTTGCAATGGCCTGCCATTTGATTGCCTTTTGGGTCACATACTTGATGTCATATTCAGAAATGAGCATGATCTAATGGGAAACTCAACTAGTAACTACAAGTCTCTCAAAAAAATACTTGATAGGGTCCATTCTAGAAATGAGCAACACCGAATGAGCTAACAGGTAATGGCGTAGCTTTCGACAGGCTCAATATTCATCCGACAGAATCTTCCTATATTGAATACATAAGCAAGGGTTCCCCAGGTCTAGGGGGAGCTAAAACTGGTGGATTGGTCAAGTACTCCTTAATTTTGTCAAATGTTTCTTAACAGTCTTTATTCCATTTCACTGGGGTATTTTTCCTTAGGAACTTGAAAATTAACTCACATATTAGTGTAATTTGCGCTATGAATTTACGGATATATTGCAATCTTCCAAAAAAACATTTGACTTCCTTTTCTGTTTGGGGAGGAGGCATCTCAACAATTGCTTTGACCTTAGTAGGGTCAATCATAATCTCTTTTTGATTAACGATAAAGCCTAATAGCTTACCTAATGATGCCCCAAATATGCATTTTTGGATATTTAACCTAAGGCGGAATTTCCTAAGTCTTTCAAAGATCTTCCTAAAGTCCTTTAAATGATTCTTTGCCTTTTTGGACTTGGCAATCATATCATCCACATATACCTCCAATTCTCTGTGTATCATGTCATGAAAAAGTGCTACCATTGCTCTTTGATAAGTTGCCCTACCATTCTTAAGCCCAAACGACATAACCTTGTAGCAAAAGGTTCCCTATGGTATTTTGAAAGCCATTTTTTCTTTGTCCTCTTCTACCATTTTGTTCTGGTTATACCCTAAAAATCCATCCATGAAAGAGAACATTTCATGTCCTACTGTGTCATCAATAAGAATGTCAATGTTTGGTAAGGGGAAATCATCTTTGGGACTAGCTCTGTTTAAATCCCAAAAATCCATGCACATTTTGACCTTCCCATCCTTTTTAGGTACTGGTATAATGTTGGCTGACCACTCAAGATAGGTTTCCACTTCTAGAAATCCTACTTTGAACTGCTTCTTAACCTCTTCTTGAATTTTCAGAGACCACTTTGGATGGAGCTTCTTGAGCTTTTGCTTTACTGGTTTTGCATTGAGATATATGGGAATCCTATGTACTACCAAGTCCGTGTCCAATCCTAGCATGTCTTTGTAGGACCATGCAAATACATCCCTAAATTCTTTCAACAATTTTATGATGTCAAGTCTTTGCTTTGGGAGTAAATGACTCCCAATTTTTACCATCTTTGGGTCATCATTAGTTCCAAGATTAACTTCTTCTTAGTCAGCTTCTGGTCTTCTTTCTTCTAGTTGTTCAATCTGATCAAGGATACTTTGAGGGATCAAGATGTTCTTCCTCTATTCCCATGGGAGCAAAGTCTAACTCAATGTCAAATTCGTAGGCTTGTGAGATGGGTTCGGGTTCCTCTAAGATCAAAAGGAGGAATAAACATGGGAGTTGAAACTGGACAAAAAGGAGAGTTTTCAAAAAAAGCGGTCAGGCCCAGGCTGTGAACCATGGCTGCCTACGTACCCTTTTGAGGGGATTAGACCATTCGTAGTTCAACAAAAGGATTTTCGTTTCTTTTCGATTAGCGGAGTACACAAACTACTTTCAGGACTGAGACATAGGGTAGAAAGCATTGACCCCCTAGTCTGAGAATTACAACTTAGCAAACCTCAAGAGAAGGGGCCTCTAGGCCCATGGTAGTTGGAGAAGACATCCAGTTACAAATAGGCTCTTGTAAAGGGACAATTGACTGGGTAGGGTCTTCCATGAATTCACCTTCTATCGCACATACATCTCCATTCAAGGATTCCCAAATGGCACGATCCTTGAGCTCGTCAATTAGCTTTGATCTGATAGGAATTTCCACCTTGCCCCAATTGATGGGACAATAAGGCATGTAGATTACCTCAGTCTCCTTTTCCTCCTAGGTCTTTGATGATGATCTGATGTTCTTTTGATCTTCTTGGTCTTCAAGAAAAAGCAGTGAAATGTCTAGGATGTCAAGGGGGTTTTCAGGGTTGGCTTGAGGGGTTGATATTGGCTTAGGAATGGTTCTTGGGTTACTGGATTTGACAAAATGTAGTGGTGTTAAAAGAGGTACACCTTTCTTCTTCCCAGCTCGTGGGCTAAATAGGTCAAGTTCATCAAGTTTATAGCCCACTCCAAATCAAGGGAGAGATCCCTTAGCCTTAACAAGGTTCAATCTCCCTTGTTGCTTGATACCTAACCCTTTTCTAGGGTTGAATTCCATATGATCCATCACTCGGAAGGGGTGGTGCTATCCTTCCTTGGACTTTTTTGTCCCTTGGACCTTCTTCATGGAATTCACTTCTTCAACTTGGTAAAAGAAGAAACCTATACCTTCTTCCAGGTGTTGAACTGATGCTTCTGTAGCTAGTGCAATCTGATTGTCCCCCAGGATTGTAATGAGTTCATTATCATGGACAAACTTTAGTCTCTAGAAGGCACGACTCCAACAAAATGAAGCCAAGGCCTCCCTAGTAACCGGGTAAAATATGTTTGAATGTCTAGAACTTGGAACTGAATCTGATAAGTAACCTTTCCATAATCACATTAAGTGTTACATCCCCCAAGTTTGGCCTAACTGAATTGTCAAAAGCCCTTACCGCAATGGGTCTCTTCTTTACATCATGTAACCAATTCCAAGTTCTTATAGTGTTCTGAGAGTGCAAACATTTAAACTGGACCCATTATCCACCAAGACAATAGGGACCCTAATTCATCTACAAGTTACTGTGATATATAATGAAAGATTATGAGTAACACCATCTATTGGAATCTCATCATCTGAAAAGGTTACGACTCGAGGAGCCAAAATCATGTCGACCATCTGTGTTAGCCATTCTAGTTCTATACTTGGGAGGATAAGAGCCCTTTTGAACTTTCATAACCTAATTCCTATGATGTTTTGAGGACAATAACATCCCAAGTATTGAAATCTGTGCTGGAATCTTTGCTAGCTGATTTACTATATTGTATCGAGACTTTTCAATGGCTCTTAGAAAATCATCCTTCTCCTTGCTTTTGCTTTCTTCATATGGTTGCTCCCCTACCTTAGGCTTTCCTTTATCCACTACCCCGGTCACCTATCTTAGGGCAAAAATCTTCCAGATCTTAATAAGGCTCCATGATCTGGGTCAGTTAGATCAGCTTGTGTGACCATTAGCTCAATGTAATAGTTCCAAGGGACTTTGGATGAATTTTCTCCACAAAGTTTTGGGTAGGGAATGACAAAGGGTTTCTGAGGGAGGTTGTCATTAGGTGCAGTGGAAGGGGTGAAAAGGGTATTGGTAGACTATGTAGAAGGGAGGTTTGATAGTCCAAATGGTGTTAAAAGGTGGTTGAATGCATGGCCCTAGTACTGTAGGTAGGGTCCCTATTGGAACGATCAACACTGTAGGGTCCATAAATTCCTATCTTCTTCAATACAATGAATGCTATTGCTTGGTCCTACTCCATGTGTTGGCATGGTATTTCTAGTGATTCCCATTGGTTACTACTTCGATTGCTTCACTTAAAAGGTGATGTGTCCATCATCAATCAGCCTCTGAACTACACACTTAAGTTTCCAACACCTAACAGTCACATGCTCTGGGCCTTGGTGGTAGGCACAGTGGAAATTCTCATCGTACCCTCTTGGCTTGAGTTCCGGTGGCAATTTCCATGTCAACAAACTTAAGCACCCTTCATTGACCAGTGCATGCAACAACTGAGAGTGAGGATATGGCAGGTGGGTAAACCCTATCCTCTTCTCTTTCTGGATATGAGGGTTTTGGTCGGTTACAATTGGTGGATGTTTGGGAGTGGGTGGCTGGTATGGTCATGGAGCTGGCACTGGGTGAAATGGTTGGGGTGTGATAGGCATTAGAAGTGATGGTATAGGTAAGTAAAATGGTAGTTGGGAGTTGCTAGAGTAAGTGGCTACAACAAAGTTTGTCTGAGTTTGTTGGTGAGAAGATGAGGAAATAGCATGCACTTCATTTTCTGACTTCTTCTTGATGGAGGGCTTTATGACAAAGGTTTTGGATGGGCCGACTCCCTTATTTGAGGAGTTGATTCTTCCTTGCTTCACAGCCTCCTCGATCCTAGTGTCCCCTGACAACCTCATTAAAATCCTTGAGAGGTTAGGCAATCAACATTGAATAATATGGCTCGCGCGTCTTTATGAACATCCTTACCATTTCTTCCTTAGGAATCGAATTCTTCAATTTTGATGCCATTTCCCTCCACCCATACACATACTCAAGATTTTCTCCTTCCTCCTATGACAAGGCTTCTAACTCAGCTAGATTGGGAACCAGGTTCGTGCATCTCCTGTCAAACGTTTTTGGAACACCTGGATAAGGAGCCTCTCGCTTGATCCATATTGGAACATATCTCTACAGAAGATCTTAAGTTGGGTTTGTGGGAATCCTTTTCCATCATACTTTTTCAATTCAGGCAATTTAAATTTTTCTGGGAGTACTGCATCCAGGTATAAGCACAATTCTTTAAAGTCTGTAGTTCCTAGGTTATGAACCCCTTTCAATTTCTATATTTCTTCCTTCATTTTCTCCATTTCTTTCATCAAAGGATCGCTCGTAAGTGAGGCTGGCTTGGTTGGGAGGATAGAATAGGAGACACGAGGGTCTTCTTCTTCAAAGTCATCAACTTAGTTGACTATTGGAGCTACAGGTTGCTTGGTGAAGACAGTAGGTATTGGCCTTAGGGTCAACGATGCGGTATCGGCAATGAATATGAATAGGGTAGGAATCCCAGTAGTGGTGGGGATGGTGAAGGTTTTAGTTTGGGAGGTGGTTTGGGGGTTGGTAGCATTTCTTGCTGAGAGTGAATCCGCCCGACTAGACATTTTTGAAAGCTTTTCTTGAAAATGAAGAAAATTGTTGTATGAAATAGTAGTAGGTGTAGCAATCTCCACATTAGTCGTGTCCTATTGCCTTGAGCCCTCTGAGGTCATGCCTTTGGTTGCTATGGTGTGGGCGAATGACCGAGTTACAACTCTATTGGTCCTTGTGTTGGCCTAGAGTAGGTAAAGAATTATTCACTAATTGCATGAGATAAGAGAAAGAAATTGATTTTCAACATTTTATGAGATGATTTGATGAACCTGATTTCAATTTCATTTTATTTTTATTTTTGATGATTTCTAATTGATGAATTTTATAAACTTATTTTCAATTTTGATTTTTGATATTTGATGAATTGATTTGAAAATTTTGACATTTGATGTGTTAATTTGATGAATTTGATAATTTTGATAAACTTGACTTTGACTTTTGATGCTTTGATTTTGAGTTTTGATATTTGACGAGTTGATTTAATAACTTTGATAAATTTGATAAACTTAGCTTTGATTTTTATTTTTGCTATTTGATGAGCTAATTTTCTAAATTTGACATTTGATGAGTTGATTCAATGAATTTGATATTCTTTATTTGATGATTTTGTTTGGTAGCAATGCTCGATTCAAATTTTAAGATTAGAATATTTTCCTTGAATAGTTAATACATTTAATTAGTATTTGAGTGAGACAATAATGGCCCAAGAAAAGATAGTTTCTTCATTAATAATGTCTACTACATCCATTTTTTCTTCAAAAAGAAAATGAAATACAACAATCCTGATTAGTTGGGAGGAACATTAATGCCCTAGTAAGTTAAGATGCCTTCAAGTATCGCCATTCTATTTGCCACCTGCATCGTGTGCGCTTCCATGCGGTTGACTAACTCTTCGTATCTAATGTTGGCACTAGTAGCCTCGTTCTTAGCTTGATGGAGCTGGTGGTGAGTTTCATTGGCTTCGATTTCTGACCTTTGCTTCTCTTGAAGTGCCTCTACGAATTTCTCCATTATCTCAAGATGGCTTGCTTGAGCTTCACTCAACTTTTTCTTTTGATTTTTCAGTCTCTCTTTTAATTCCATAATTTCATTCCTTAAATCCAACTCTTCTATTTCCATTTTTTGCTTTTGCTTGATGTACTGTCTCATTTGCTTCCTTATAAAATCATTGTGTCTCCTGATCCTTACTTTTTGCTCCTCATTTATCCTATTTTATTCATGAAGTTCTAGTGCTACTTTCAAATATGGATCATCTAAAGGTTTGCTTGAGAGATTCCTTTGATATAGTACCTTTGGATGGTGGCTTTATCGGGGTGGGGAGCTCAGGTGGTGGTGCCAGAGGTGATGGAAAACTTTGATTGCACACCCAATCCCTGTATGTAGATCACACATCATCTTGGAGGTTGGAAACAGGGTAGAGAATTCCTTTTTTCTAGAAGCCCAATGCCCTTTAAACCTCCTTTCCATGTTCCCGCAAAAGTTGATGAAATCAACTATGTCTCCTTTGATGTCATCGATGGTTGGGATGAATTGTAAAAAGCATAGTTGCCTTAGGACTCGTACTGGGACATATGGTGTCGATCCATATAAACCTACTAGAACCAAGCTTCATCTTCCTTCTGTAGCTAAACAGGGTTGATTACACCCTTCTTGAATGGACAACCCAATGTTCCAATTAATCTTTCCTTCTGTGTCCATTTGCAGTAATGCCAAGTCTGCTTGTGGATTAGTGCTCAATATTTCTTTAACCTTGTACGTGGGTTGAGATAGAAACTTTCCAGTGTGGATATCCAAATACGACGGATGTTGTATCAACCACAATAGTAAGATCTGGAGGGAGCCACAAAATGGCCATGCTCTATGTGTCCGTAACTTGGTTAGGCCACACAAAATTTCTACTAAGATCGTGGGGCCCAAGGTGACTGATGATGCTTCTTTGATTTGACGTAGCACTGTGACCAATCTTGCATGAATCCTTTTGCTATCAAGTGGGAAGAGGAGATGACCTATGATGGCTATGAACAAGGCATTTTGTTGTCCTTCCCCATCCTTCTTTGGTTTATCTAATTTGAAGATTTGGGTGCTATGATTTAGAAGAAACTGAATTGTGATGGATTCTTCATCTACCATTTGTAGTTGGGGCTTTTTGCATGCTAAGAATTGGCATAGATCCACATTGTACCCCTGCTTGGAAACTGGAAGGCAATCTAATCTTCAATTGGCATTCGTAGGAGATAAGCTACCTCTTCTAATGTCGAACACATCTCAATTTCCCCAGAAGAGAAGACCATTTTTTCTAGATCCCCATATTCAAAAGTTGCCTTAAGCATTGGCCATTCTAACTGCACCAATGAAAAGTTCATAACATTTTCCTAACGAGGGGTCTCTCCAATGGCTCTAACGTCATTTACTTTTCTAAGAATTCGATCTTTAAGTGGTGCATAACATCCTAGATATTCAAAAAAGGCTTGGTCCATTTTCTACCAAAAAAGAAGAGGGTTAGTAGACCATTATTGTAACGCCCTTAGTTCATTTTAAATAAAAGAACATGAACATCAATGAGGTATTGTTTAATACTGATTAAAGGATGATTAGTCCTTTAGCCATATTTGTACTTACTAGATACCTCTAGACAAAAGCTACACAAAAGAGTAGAATATCTTTTGGTATTGTTTAAAGGGATGTTAGGTCCTTTACCATACACATACCTACTAGACATCCTACAATTCAAAGTGCACCGATTGGGAGATGATGAAGTATCTTTTGATATTGGTCAAGAGAGGGTTAGACCCTTTCCATAGCATACCAGAAATAAGGAGGACCGAAATGGTCTTTTGATGCTACTTCTCAAGAGTTGAATTCTTAGAGTTATGCATTTACTTAGCCTTGAGATGGGAATAGGATGAACAATTTGATGTTTTTTAGATTAAGCTTTTTCTTTTAAGGGATTTGAGCTTTATTTTGATCTTACCTCCAAGGATGGTAACCACATAGTGGAACACTCTTAGTGTCCTTGTCCTAATTATGCTAATGTCCTCCTATCCTATTTCCATCTAAGGCTCCTATGTATGGGTGCTCTAAGTGCAATGCATGAAGTTGTTGGAGAGTTCTAGACTCTGAGGTTTCAACAAGATTGCTACCCTTCAAACCTCCACCCATGGACAAATGAGATTTTTTGTTTGGTGGCAAGTTTGAAGGTTTTTGGTGGAGCCTTTAAGGACCAAAATCTAGAGGCACACACCTATTATCCTTCCTCTAATAGGTAAAATATGATTCTAATTTTATTTACATGAGAGTTTGTGTGACTGTGAGTGTTCAAGTATGCAAGAAAATTGAATATGAAAGCAACAAAACAAAAAACAAGGGGACAATACAGCTACATGGTTAAATTTGCAAATATTCGTACAAGTTTCTAGGTGACCACATTTGGGGATCTAATCGACGCTAAGTTCTCTTGATGATTTTTAACTAAAACGAAGAGAAGAAGAGAACAAGGAACAAATGCAATTTACTGCTACCCAAAACTACACTAATCATATTTAGTTACAAAGAAAGAAAAAAGTATAGATTTTGAGAGATTACCAAATGAATAGAAGGGGAGGGAGGAAAAAAGAAAAAAAACCCAAAAAACAAAAAAAAAGGAAAAAACAATGGACTTGTTAAAGCCCCATAGTTTCTAGTTGGATTTTGGGGCCTACTAGATGGGAACTGTACAATTTTTTTGCTATATTGAAGGCTAGTCATGGGTTGCGATGATATTCAATTGAGTTCTGATGAACTTCTGGGTTGCGATGAAGTTCTAGGTTGCGATGAGGTTCTGGGTTGTGATGAGGTTCTAAGTTGTGATGAGGTTCTGGGTTGCGATAAGCTTTTGGGTTGCGATGAAATTCTGGGTTGTGAGGATGTTCTGGGTTATAATGAGCTTCTAAGTTGTAACGAGGTTTTGGGTTGCAATGAGCTTTTGGGTTGCGATGAGGTTCTGGGTTCTGATAAAGTTGAAAGGAAGGTGAGATTTGGATATCTGGGCTGCGATGGGACTGTACCAGATTGCGATTTCAATAAAGATATGGTTCTGGGTGAAGTTTCAGGCACGATTTGAGCCCAAATGCCTCCCCACAAAGGTCCTTAAAAGTCCCTAGTGGAGTCGCCAGTTGTAAGCTTCAGGAAGCCCATGATGGGCTCAAAGAGTTGGAGTCACCACCCATTTTTAGAGGAAATGGGCCCTCCTTTTCAGGTTTGGAAAGATTCGAATTAAGCCTTTGATAGTTACTCCATCCTTAACCAAGGAAAGCTTTTTAACGAGAGATTTTGGGTTCAAAGGAGTGGGAGAGGGAAGATGTTAGGCACCCCACTCTCCAAGCTGTTGTAGCAGCCCAAAATGGGAGAAGTTCATGCTCAAATTATGGAAAAAACCCAAATTAACAAGATTGCTCAATGCTCCTGAAGTCCGGCAAAAATGTTCCTAACTTCGCCCAGAATTGATTTGAGATGATGTTATCGGGTCTTAGGTATTGGTTTCCCTAAGACCCTTGCCTCTCTACCTCTTTTTCTCAATTTGGAGGAAGTTGGGAATGCAATTTTTCCAGGATTTTAAGACTTTAAGAAATCTGAAATTAAACTAAAAACAGAGAGAGTGAAATGAGAGGCTTACCTCTCGTGTACAACCTTGAAACCAACTTTCTAACAACTAAAAGGACTTCAAATGAAACTTAAGCAAGGCAGGAGTTGGGCTGAGCGCTTTTGGTGTTATGGACGCCAAGGATTGCAGAATTTGGTGGGGCGAATTTCAAAAATTTCCCACCTTTCTTTCGACTAGGAACCGCATTCCCTGATTTTAGAATCAAGATTCAAAGATCCTACTTGAACCATAACCAGACCAGATCTTAACCAAAAGAGAAGGGAGGGATTATACCTGATCTAGAGAAAGAATATCTTCCAAAGTTGGTGTCCACGCCCAAAGAAGACATCAAGATCCGCTCCTGCTGAAGATGACACAGCAAGTGTGGAACGGAACTAGAAGTGTTCGTCCTACGAACCAGGTGCCTTGGGTTTCACCCTAGCGGTTGAGACAAGCCACCCCAGCGGCTGGTAGCACACCGGTGTCAGCCTTGGTAGGATAAATCTCCCCAGACTTATCCAACGGCTGTGAACATTTAAAACCAACAGAAGTCTAATTAAGTGTCCAGTTTTATGGTCTTACACCGAAGCATACCACACAACATAAATCAAACATGTACTTCATTTATTTACATTAAATATCAAAAGTACATTAGAAATGATTGAAGCTAAGGGCTTACAAAAACTGTTAAACAGCTCTCACTTGCACTTAAGTCCAATCTGGTACAAGCTGGAGTCTCATACTTTCCACGTGTTTCTCAAACACCTTCTATGTGAGTGGCTTTGTTAATGGGTCTACCACATTATCCGCTGATGCTAATTTCTGAATCAGGATGTCCCCTCTACCAACGATCTCCCATAGTACATGGTACTTCCTCTCGATGTGCTTTGACTTTGAGTGGGCCTGAGGCTCCTTAGCCTGGGCGATCGCTCCATTGTTGTCACACAACAATGGAATGGGTGATGTGCTGGATGGAACCACTCCTAATTTGTGAACGAACTTCTTCATCCACACAACTTCCTTGGCAGCTTCATTTGCGGCAATGTACTCGGCTTCGGTTGTGGAGTCTACCGTGGACCCTTGTTTGCTGCTTTTCCAGCAAACAACACACGATCCTATCGTGAAAATATACCCAGATGTAGACTTTCTATCATCTGGATTCGATTGGAAATCAGCATCAGTATACCCCAGAATTTGTAGTGAACTACCATCGAATACCAGACAAAACTCTTTTGTCCTTCGAAGGTATTTGAGTATGTTCTTCACAGCCATCCAATGCTCCTGCCCTAGGTTGGCATGGAACCTGCTTACAACACTCACTGCCTGAGCAATGTCAGGGCGAGTGCACAACATGGCATACATGATGCTCCCTATGGCTGAGGCATAGGAAACGTCTTTCATGCCCTCAATCTCCTCAGAAGTCTTGGGATACTTCTTCTTGGAGAGAGTGACTCCGTGTCGGAAAGGAACATTTCATTTTTTTGAGTTTTCCATGCTTACCTTTTGACAATATTGTCAATGTAAGTAGCCTGGGATAATCCAATTATCCGCTTCGACCTATCTCTATAGAGTCGAAGTCCTAGTATATAGGAAACATTTCCAAGATCTTTCATGGAGAACTGCTGTGAAAGCCATACCTTAACCGAAGTCAACATTCCTACATCATTCCCAATGAGTAGGATGTCGTCCACATATAACAAAAAAAAGGTGACCTTATCCCCACTAGACTTCTTGTAAACACAGGGCTCATCCGGATTCTGCTCAAAGTCAAACGATTTGACGGAAGAGTCAAAACGGATGTTCCAATTCCTAGAAGCCTACTTAAGTCCATATATGGATCTATTAAGTTTATATACCATGTGTTCCTGACCAGCAACAATAAAGCATTGTGGCTGCTGCATGTAGATATCTTCACTAAGATCTCCATTCAGGAACGTGGTTTTGACATCCATTTGCCAAATCTCATAGTCATGGTATGCTGCTACAGCTAGCAGGATCCTAATGGGTTTAAGCATGGCCACGAGCGAAAAGGTTTCATTATAGTCAATTCCTTCTTTCTGAGTATACCCTTTCACCACCAAATGAGCTTTGTAGGTCTCCATCCTGCCATTGAGGCCCTTCTTCCTCTTATATCCATTTGCAACCAATTGCTTTTACCCCAGAGGGCAGATCTACTAGAGTCCAGACTCCATTGGCCTCCATCGAGTCCATCTCAGCTCTCATGGCCTCCACCCACTTCTGGGATTCTATGTCCAACATAGCTTCTGCATAAATCACGGGATCCTCCTCACTAGTCAAGGCTTCCACCAGGTAAGTATCTTGGTCATAACCATAATGGACTGGTGGCCTGGATACCCAGGTGGATCTTCTAGGTTGGTTACTACCTGGAATCTACGGGACATCTCCCACTGATCCTGAGCTCTCCTCATCAAGAACTATTTCTTGACGGTGAGTGTCCAAGATTTAATCTGTTTCTAAGAAAAATGCATTTTGATTGCAAAACACTTTCTACTTGGGTCATAGAAAAGATAACCCATTGAATCCTTTAGGTAGCTTACAAATAGGCAACGGCTGGTCTTGGATTCCAACTTGTCCGCACTTATTCTTTTAACATGCACAGGACAACCGCAAACCTTCAAGTGTCTGACACTTGGTTTCTTTCCAGTCCATAGTTCGTATGGAGTTTTCGGAACCGATTTGGTTGGAACCCGAATTAGCACGTAAATTGCGGTCTCCAATGCATATCTCCAAAATGATGTAGGCAATTCTGAATGTGTGAGAAATGATCGGACCATGTCTAGCAATGTCCTATTCCTCCTCTCTGAAACACCGTTAAGCTGGGGTGTTGCAGGAGGAGCCAACTATGAGATAATCCCATTGGCCTTCAAGTAGCCCCTGAATTTGTTAGAGAGATACCCGCCACCTCGATCTGATCAAAGGGCCTTAATTTCTCTCCCTAACTGTTTCACGACTTCTTGTCTGAACTCTTTGAACTTTTCAAAGGATTCAGATTTATGTCTCATTAGGTACACGTAACCATATCGTGAGAAATCATCAGTAAAGGTAATCAAATACACATGTTGGTTGTGGGTCCTAACACTCAGGAGACCACATACATCACTATGTATAAGGTTAAGTGTGCCTATATATCTTTCAGGCTTACCGTTAAATGACTGCTTTGTCATCTTGCCTCTAAGGCAAGGCTCACAAGTGGGAAGGTTTTCTATGGTTAGAAAACCTAAAGGACCATCTTTTATCAATCTTGTGATTCGGTCAATTGAAAGAATGGTAGGATCCATCTAATGGACGCCATAAAGGTTGCGGAATGGGTGGGCGAATTTCAAAAATTTCCAACCTTCTCTCAACTGGGAATCATATTCCCTAAATTTAGAATACAATATTCAAGGATCCTACTTGAACCATAATCAAACCAGATGTGTACCAAAAGATAAATGGGAGGAATATACCTGATCCGGAGAAGCAGTATCTCCCAAAGTTGGTGTTCACGCCCAAAAAATGCTCCAAGATCCCGTTCCTACCGAAGATGACACAGCTGTGAATGGAACAGAACCAGCAGGGTGCGTCCTACACACTGGATCCTTCACAAGAATCCTCTGGAAGTACTAAACACTGAATCTTTTTCAGTCTTTCTTGCAAGACTGATGTCAGGAACAGATTTCTTGACTTTCTTTTCTGCGAAGATCTAATCTTGCAATGGCAGATGGCGGCGGCAGGAGGAGATCTCCAAAACGAAAAAGGCTGAACTGCTTTTTTTTTTTCTTTTCTGGAGAGTATGAGATCTGATCTGAATTCGCAGGAACCTTTCTTGCAATTTTTCTTGGTTCGAAATCTCCTCCTTTCTTCTTGATTAAGAAACCTCCTTTTTAGGAGTTATCCCAATCCAAATCAGTATTTGGATAGGGGATAATCTTAATCCTTTTCTGCAGATAGAGTTAGCTTACTCCTGATCTTATCAGGAGGTTACCAGATTCAAATCTAATTTGAATTTGGTCTCTAAGAGTGGATAAGGCTAAAGGCCCAATCCTTTTACTAACTTTAATCTCAAATTCGCCCCATGGATGGGTGATCATATCAGCCCACCTCGAAATGGGCTTTTGGCCCATTAAGTGTTCAGTGTCTAATTACTTTCCAATCTGCTGCCCAGTTGGGCTTCTTTGTATGGTGTGGGACCCAAGAATTGATCTACACACCAGCCACATGGGTTCGGCCCAGCCTCTAAAACAAGGCCCAGCCGAATTCACTGAAAAACTCAATGAACCCCTTGAGTCCATCATATGGACCCTATGGGCCCAGCACTTACATTAAGTGGTCCCTGGGCCAAGCCATCTTATAAAAACCCAAGGACTGTGGGCAGGTGCAAGATTAGTCCATCAGGTATTATCCTCAATGGTCTTACACTTAACCTCTCAGCCCTTAATGATCAAGCACTACCCGACAAGAGAGGACATCTCCCTCGGCTGCAAGGAACAGTGCCGCACTCTCCTCTCACATGGATCCCGGGAATTAAAACCATTTGCAAACAATTCGAAACCGTACATATATATATAAATATATTAATTTTGCAAAACAAAATTCCAACGATTGAAATCAACTGCCGGCAGTTTGGTTTCCATCAGAGAGAGTGCATTCCCGATCATTACCCTTTGTCCGACAAAGTGGCTGATTCTGTCACTATGATCATCCACTCAGATCAATTCTCAAACTGCCTCAACATACCCAGGTTTTGATCCCTGCTAAGGATCTCACTGATTGGCATATCAAAGGCAGCCTGATCCAACACCTAGTGAAGTGTCATAATCGAGTCTAGGGGTCAGGTGTAACTTTCCAGTTTTGCCCATCTATCTCCAAGGTCCAGGGCAATACTGGAAATCTGGTCCGGTTCAAGGATTCAAGTAATCCCATACTGCATGTGCCTTGGGTCTTACCCTGGTGGCTGAGACAGGCCATCCCAACACTTGGTGGCACACCAGCATCAGCCTTGGCAGGATAAATCTCCCCAGACTTATCCAACGGCTGTGAACATTTAAAACTAACACGAGTCTCTATAAATGTCCAGTTTTAGGGTTTTACACAGAATTAAACCAAACAACATGAATAAAACATGCACTTTAGTTATTTCCACTAAATAACAAAAGTACATCAAATCAGATTGAAGCTAAGGGCATACAAAACTGTCTAACAGCTCCCACTTGCACTTAGGTCCAATCTGGTACAAGCCGGAGTCCCATACTTTCCACGTGTTTCTCAAACACCTTCTGTGCCAGTGGCTTAGTCAATGGGTCTACCACATTATCCGTTGATGCTACCTTCTGAATCAAGACGTCCCCTCTACCAACGATCTCCCGCAGTACATGGTACTTTCTCTCGATGTGCTTCGACTTCGAGTGAGCCCGAGGCTCTTTAGCCTGGGCGATCGCTCCATTGTTGTCACACAACAACGGGATGGGAGATGTGCTGGATGGAATCGCTCCCAATTCGTGTATGAACTTCTTCATCCACACGGCTTCCTTGGCAGCTTCACTTGCGGCAATGTACTCGGCCTCGGTTGTGGAGTCTGCAGTGGACCCCTGTTTGCTGCTTTTTCAGCAAACAGCACACGATCCTATCGTGAAAACATACCCAGATGTAGACTTTCTATCATCTGGATCCGACTGGAAATCGGCATCGGTATACCCTAGAACTTGTAGTGAACTACCATCGAATACTAGACAAAACTCTTTTGTCCTTCGAAGGTATTTGAGTATGTTCTTCATAGCAGTCCAATGCTCCTACCCTGGGTTTGCCTGGAATCTGCTTACCACACTCACCGCCTGAGCAATGTCCGGGCGAGTGCACAGCATGGCATAAATGATGCTCCCTACGGCTGAGGCATAGGGAACATCTCTCATGCTCTCAATCTCCTCAGAAGTCTTGGGAGACATCTTCTTGGAGAGAGTGACTCCGTGCCTGAAAGGAACGTTTCCTTTCTTGGAGTTCTCCATGCTGTATCTCTTGACAATTTTGTCAATATAAGCAGCCTGGGATAATCCAATTATCCGCTTCGATCTATCTCTATAGAGTCGAAGATCCAGTATGTATGAAGCTTCTCCAAGATCTTTCATGGAGAACTGCTGTGATAGCCATACCTTGACCGAAGTCAACATTCCTACATCATTCCCAATGAGTAGGATATCGTCCACGCACAACACTAAAAAGGTGATCTTATCCCCACTGGACTTCCTGTAAACACAGGGCTCATCCGGATTCTGCTCAAAGTCAAACGTTTTGACTGCAGAATCAAAACGGATGTTCCAACTCCTAGAAGCCTGCTTAAGTCCATATATGGATCTATTAAGTTTACATACCATGTGTTCCTAACCAGCAGCAATGAAGCCTTGCGACTGCTGCATGTAGATATCTTCACTAAGATCTCCATTCAGGAACGCGGTTTTGACATCCATTTGCCAAATCTCATAGTCATGGTACGCTGCTACAGCTAGCAGGATCCTAATGGATTTAAGCATGGCCACGGGCGAAAAAGTTTCCTCATAGTCGATGCCTTCTTTCTGAGTATACCCTTTCGCCACCAAGCGAGCTTTAAAGGTCTCAATCCTGCCATCGGGGCCCTTCTTCCTCTTGTAGATCCATTTGTAACCAATTGCTTTTACCCCGGGGGGCGGATCCACTAGAGTCCAGACTCCATTGGTCTCCATTGAGTCCATTTCAGCTCTCATGGCCTCCACCCACTTCTGGGAGTTTATGTCTAACATAGCTTCCGCGTAAGTCACGGGATCCTCTTCACTAGTCAAGGTTTCCACCAGGTAACTATCCTGGTCATAACCATATCGGACTGGTGGTCTGGATACCCGGGTGGTTCTTCTAGGTTGGTAAGTACCTGGAATTTGTGGGACATCTCCCACTGCTCCTGAGCTCTCCTCATCAAGAACTATTTCCTGACGATGGGTGTGCAGGATGTAATCGGATTCTAAGAACTGGGTGTTTCGACTGCAGAACACTTTCTGCTCACTCGGGTCATAGAATAGATAACCCACCGAATCCTTTGGGTAGCCTATAAACAGGCAACGACTGGTTTTAGATTCCAACTTGTCCGCACTTGTTCTTTTAACGTGTGCAGGACAACCCCAAATCTTCAAGTGTCTTACACTTGGCTTCCTTCCGGTCCAAAGTTCATATGGAGTTTTTGGAACTGATTTGGTTGGAACCCGATTCAGCACGTAGATAGCAGTCTCTAATGCGTATCCCCAAAAGGATGTGGGTAATTGTGAGCGTACGAGAAGTGACCAGACCATGTCTAACAAGGTCCTATTCCTCCTCTCTGAAACACCGTTGAGTTGAGGTGTAGCAGGAGGAGCTAATTGTGACACTATCCCATTGGCCTTTAAGTAGTCCCTGAATTCGTCAGAGAGATACTCGCCACCTCGATCTGATCGAAGGGCCTTAATTTCTCTCCCTAACTGTTTCTCAACTTCCTGTCTGAACTCTTTGAACTTTTCAAATGATTCAGACTTATGTCTCATTAGGTACACGTAACCATATCGTGAAAAATCATCTGAAAAGGTGATGAAGTACACGTGTTGGTTCCGTGTCCTAACACTCAGGGGACCACATACATCAGTATGTATTAGGTCAAGTGTGCCTTTAGATCTTTCAGGCTTACCGTCAAATGGCCGCTTAGACATCTTACCTTGAAGGCAAGGTTCACAAGTGGGAAGATTTTCTACGGTTAGAAAATCCAAAGGACCATCCTTTACCAGCCTTGTGATTCGGTCAATACCGATATGGCCAAGTCGGTAATGCCAGAGGCACGTGGGACTTACTGTATCACGATTCCTTTTCTTGGGATTTTTGACCGACGTAGTTTCGGTTAAGTTAGTTTCCAGAGAAGGATATTGAACATAGAGACCGTTCTCTAGTTCCCCGCATGCGATGAATTTATTATTCCGTTTAACAGTAATCATATTACTAAAATAAACTGTATATCCATCAGCACACAGTTTTGAAACAAAAATTAAATTTCTTCTCAAGTTCTATACATAAAGACAATCTTTAAGTACAAGCATTCCTTCTTTAAAAACTAATTCTACGGTTCCTATTGCCGCTGCTGCAACACTTGCAGTTGTTCCCAAGAATAATGTCACTTCACCTTCACTCAACCTTCTGCTAACTTTGAACCCCTGCAGTGAGTTATACGCATGAGTTGAAGCCCCGGAGTCAACACACCAGGGCACAGAAGTAACTAACATGTTAGTTTCTATGACACAAGTTTCGATGTTACCTTTCTTAGATTCCAGGTAGGCAGGACAATTCCTCTTCCAGTGGCCGGTCTGCTTGCAGAAGTGACAGACATCAGATGCCTTGTTCTTCTTATGCTTCTTAGGATTGGCAGCCTTCTTCTGAGGCTTCTTTGCCTTTCTCTTTTTCTTGCCCGATTTGTTAGCTTTAGCAAGCATAACTACAGGCTCATCCTTTTTGAGTAGATCCTCGGCTCTCTGCAACATATTGCTGAGTTCCTGGACGCTGACATTCAGCTTATTCATATTGTAGTTCATTGTGAACGCATTGAAGGAAGAGGGCAAAGAATTGAGGATGGCATCCACTTGGTGCCAAGATCTAGCCCGGATCCAAGAGCTTCAAGTTCGTTAATGTAACCCATCATCCGAAGACAATGGTCATGAACTTTCTGCCCTTTGGTCATCTGCGCGATCATGAACAATTTCAGGACCTTCTGTCGAGTAGAACGGTTCTGCTCTTCATACATTGTTCTTAGACTGTCCAATATGTCCTTGGCTAGTTCGATCTGATCGAACTGCCTTTGTATTGAGTTGTCTAATGAGGCAACGACAAAGTAGCGGGCTAGGGAGTTCTTATCCTCCCACTCTTGGTAGTCCCTCCTACGGGCCTCAGAAGCCCTATCACCCAGACGTTCCGGTGCAAGATTTTTCACCACCTTGTCTAACTTTTCGGAAGTTAGGACCAGCATAAAATTTCTGTACCAGTCGGCATAGTTTGGGCCCTTTAGCTTGTTATCGTCTAGAAGCTTTGCAAATTGACCGTTTGCCATTTTCTGATAAAATAGTAAAATCATTAGTCCACAACCTTAGTTTGATTCATGTTACCTACATAGATATGGCTTTTAATCTATGTTCCATTCCCATTTGTTCATCTCTGAGATTTCCCTCCTTTCTCAGTGACGGAGACGACGAAATGTCTCTGGAAATGTGGGAAATCACATGGGGTGCGTGAAGCCAACTGTTTCAGCTGCATAACCTCACCACCTTTCTGTGACGGATCATATCCACTCATCAAATGAGTTTCCCTTTGGCCTCTGTCAGACAAGGTTTAGAGCCGTTTTCAGGTAAACCTTTCTGTCCAGTGAGTGCTTACCCATCATATTCAGGTTACGCCAAGGTACCGTGAGAGAGTTCCCATTTTCTGGTGAAGCCCCTCCCACATCGGTCTATGACGCCCCTATCATCTTATGAAACACTCTAATAGATCCAACAGCAAATGGATAGCCCAATTTTATGGTGCGTTTCCTCATTACTGAAGGACCCATCATTGTGCTAATGACGGAAGGCCTTTAGAGAGTCCATCATATGGGTCTCCCTATCACATGCATTCATATTTGCTAGAGGGAACAAAAACGCCCTAGTTTTAATTTAGGTCAAATCAGAGTGGCTCCCACTGACTTTCATAAAGTCAGATTTCTGGTGGGCCTTAATCGGCTAGGGGTTCCGTACGCATCCCTTTTCAGGGTTGTGGGGCCCACCAAACAAAGAGGGGTCATCCAATGACCTTGAAGGACACCATGGCAATGATGTGCATTCAGCCATGGTGTGCGCAAGAGCCACTAACGAGTCTTCATGGGCCAAGTACTTATGGCCCATGGTCGCAGCACATCAAACATCCAAACATCACATGTAAAGGTGGAATTGATCCAATCAATTAATTGCTGTAAAGCCCATTGAATAGCCCATTTAAAATCTAAGTCATTAACAATTAATGACTACTAGGTGTATGGGCTGAATCGCAGATAGCAGTTCGGCCCATACAGCTTATCTCATAGTAATGGGCCTTTTGCAGTTTTAACCCTTTAAAACTGGGCTTTACAGGTGGGCCGAATTAATCCTTGTAATTGAACATCAGATTTGGAACAACAAGTGTGAGAAATACAGACTGAAAAATAGTCCCTATCGAACCCCAGATTCGGTCCAAACAGTTTTGGTCCAATCTAGTCCGAGAGGATCCAAAACTGATTTTCAATTCAAGAATTAATTCATGAAAGATCTGAAATTAATAATTTTTATTTCAAACAATCACAAATCAAACTATGGACTGTTCGCACCACCTGCAAAACAGAGGTTAATCACAAGGGTTGCAGTTTCACAAACTGCAAATCGCAGAAAGCGATTTCTCCAACTGCAAATCTCCAGCGCCGCCTTCTTCTTCCTTCTTCTTTAATCAAGAAAAATAACAGAAATCCTATTTCTATTAATTACATTCTTGATCAAATCCTATACATTCAGTCTAAAATAAAAAAAAAATTATTTACAAACCGAATATAAATAAATAGAAAGAAAAAGGGTGCGCAGACTATCTGCGCCAAATCTGCACTGTGATCTCCAGGTTCAAACAGTCCATTAAATCAAAATAAATAAAGAACAATTCTAAATAAATTCTGGATTTAATAAAATTAATTTCAGATCAATCGCCCTTAACAAGAAACAGTTTCTTGAAAAAGAAAACAATCTGCGCAAATCTGGAAAGAACACCTTCTATCCATCTGCGCAGGGTCAGATCTGATTTTCTTTTGGTTCAAGATTCGAACCTATGGCTCTGATACCACTGAAAGAATGGTAGGATCCATCTAATGGATGCCATAAAGGTTGCGGAATGGGTGGGCGAATTTCAAAAATTTCCTACCTTCTCTCAACTGGGAATCATATTCCCTAAATTTAGAATACAATATTCAAGGATTCTACTTGAACCATAATCAAACCAGATGTGTACCAAAAGATAAATGGGAGGAATATACCTGATCCGGAGAAGCAGTATCTCCCAAAGTTGGTGTTTACGCCCAAAGAATGCTCCAAGATTCGTTCCTGCTGAAGATGACACAGTTGTGAATGGAACAGAACCAGCAGGGTGCGTCCTACACACTGGATCCTTCACAAGAATCCTCTGGAAGTACTAAACACTGAATCTTTTTCAGTCTTTCTTGCAAGACTGATGTCAGGAACAGATTTCTTGACTTTCTTTTCTGCGAAGATCTAATCTTGCAATGGCAGATGGCGGCGGCAGGAGGAGATCTCCAAAACGAAAAAGGCTGAACTGCTTTTTTTTTTTTTTCTTGAGATTATGAGATCTGATCTGAATTCGCAGGAACCTTTCTTGCGATTTTTCTTGGTTCGAAATCTCCTCCTTTCTTCTTGATTAAGAAACCTCCTTTTTAGGAGTTATCCCAATCCAAATCAGTATTTGGATAGGGGATAATCTTAATCCTTTTCTGCAGATAGAGTTAGCTTACTCCTGATCTTATCAGGAGGTTACCAGATTCAAATCTAATTTGAATTTGGTCTCTAAGAGTGGATAAGGCTAAAGGCCCAATCCTTTTACTAACTTTAATCTCAAATTCGCCCCAAGGATGGGTGATCATATTAGCCCACCTCGAAATGGGCTTCTGGCCCATTAAGTGTTTAGTGTCTAATTACTTTCCAATCTGCTGCCCAGTTGGGCTCTTGTATGGCGTGGGACCCAAGCATTGATCTACACACCAGCCACATGGGTTCGGCCCAGCCTCTAAAACAAGGCCCAGCCGAATTCACTGAAAAACTCAATGAACCCCTTGAGTCCATCATATGGACCCGATGGGCCCAACACTTACATTAAGTGGTCCCTGGGCCAAGCCATCTTATAAAAACCCAGGGACTGTGGGCAGGTGCAAGATTAGCCCATCAGGTATTATCCTCAATGGTCTTACACTTAACCTCTCAACCCTTAATGATCAAGCACTGCCCAACAAGAGAGGACCTCTCCCTCGGCTGCAAGGAACAGTGCCGCACTCTCCTCTCACATGGATCCCGGGAATTAAAACCATTTGCAAATAATTTGAAATTGTACATATATATATAAATATATTAATTTTGCAAAACAAAATTCCAACGATTGAAATCAACTGCCGGCAGTTTGGTTTTCATCAGAGAGATTGCATTCCCGATCATTACCCTTTGTCCGACAAAGTGGCTGATTCTGTCACTATGATCATCCACTCAGATGAATTCTCAAACTGCCCCAACATACCCAGGTTTTGATCCCCGCTAAGGATCTCACTGATTGGCATATCAAAGGCAGCCTGGTCCAACACCTAGTGAAGTGTCATAATCGAGTCTAGGGGTCAGGTGTAACTTTCCAGTTTTGCCCATCTATCTCCAAGGTCCAGGGCAATACTGGAAATCTGGTCCGGTTCAAGGATTCAAGTAATCCCATACTGCATGTGCTTCGGGTCTTACCTTGGTGGCTGAGACAGGCCATCCCAACACTTGGTGGCACACCAGCATCAGCCTTGGCAGGATAAATCTCCCCAGACTTATCCAACGGCTGTGAACATTTAAAACTAACACGAGTCTCTATAAATGTCCAGTTTTAGGGTTTTACACAGAATTAAACCAAACAACATGAATCAAACATGCACTTTAGTTATTTCCACTAAATAACAAAAGTACATCAAATCAGATTGAAGCTAAGGGCATACAAAACTGTCTAACATCAATACCGATGTGGCCAAGTCGGTAATGCCATAGGCACGTGGGACTGACTATGTCACGAGTCCTTTTCTTGGGGATTTCGACTGACGTAGTTTTGGTTAGGTTAGTTTCTAGAGAAGGATGTAGAACATAGAGACCATTCTCCAGTTCTCCGCATGCAATGAATTTGTTGTTCATTTTGATAGTAATCACATTAGAGACATTATATCCATCCACACACAGTTTAGAAATAGAAATCAAATTTCTTCTTAGATTTTGTACATAAAGACAGTATTTCAATACAAGAATCCTTTCTCTAAAATTCAATTCTACGGTTCCTATCGCCGTAGCTGCAACACTTGCAGAAGTCCCCAAGTAAAGTGTCACCTCTCCTTCACTCAGCCTTCTGCTTACTTTGAACCCATTTCTTCGATTCCAGGTAGGCGGGACAATTTCTCTTCCTATGGCCGGCCTGCTTGCAGAAGTGACAGGCATCGGATGCCTTGTCTTTCTTTTGTTTCTTAGATTTGGTGGTTTTCTTATGATTCTTCTCTTTGCCTTCCTCTTCTTGCCAGATTTGCCAGCTTCAACAAGCATGGCTATCAGCTCATCCTTCCTAATTAATTCATCAACTCTTTGCAACATATTGCTGAGCTCTTGGACGTTGACATTCAGCTTGTTCATATTGTAATTCATAATGAATGGGTTGAAGGACAGAGGCAGAGAGTTGAGAATAGCATTGATCTGTGTGACTAGATCTAGCCCAGAACCAAGGGCCTCCAGCTCTTTTATGTAGCCCATCATCCGAAGACAATGGTCATGCACTTACTGCCCCTTAGTCATCTGCGCGGTCATGAACTGTTTCAAGACATTTTGTCAAGTAGAATGATTATGCTCTTCGTATATAGTCTTCAGACTATCCAATATGTCTTTAGCAAGTTTGATCTGATCGAATTGCCTCTGTATCGGATTGTCCAAAGAGGCTATGATATAGCAGCAAGACAGGGAGTTTTTATCCTCCCATTCTTGGTATTCTCTCCTTTGGGCCTTAGAAGCCATGTCCCCCAAACGATCCAGAGCAAGATTTTTAGCCACCTCATCCAGCATTTTTGAAGCCAGGACCAGCATAAGGTTTCTGTACGAGTCGGCATAATTGGGTCCCTTAAGCTTTTTGTCGTCAAGCAACTTAGCAAATTGTCCATTTGCCATTTTCTGGTAAAACAGCAAAACGTTAGTCCACAACCTTTAGTTTGATTCATGTTTCCTACATAGATATGGCTTTTTATCTATGTTCCATTTCTATTTGTTCATCTTTGAGATTTTCCTCTTATCTCAGTGATGGAGACGATGAGATGTCTCTGGAAATGTGGGAATCACATAGGGTGTATGGAGCCAATTGTTTCAGCTACATAACTCCACCACCTTTCTGTGATGGATCACATCCACTCATTGTATGAGTTTCCCTTTGGCCTCTGTCAGACAAGGTTCAGAGCCATTTTCAAGTAAACCCTTTCTATCCAGTGAGTGCTCACCCATCATATTCAGGTTACGCCAAGGTACCGTGAGGGAGTTCCCATTTTTTGGTGAAGCCCCTCCCACATTGGTCTATGACGCCCCTATTATCTTATGAAACACTCTAGCAGACCCAACAGCAAATGGATAGCCCAATTTTATGGTGCGTTTCCTCATTACTGAAGGACCCATCATCGTGCTAATGATGGAAGGCCTTTAGAGAGTCCATCATATAGATCTCCCTATCACATGCACTCATATTACTGGAGGGAACTAAATTTCGCCCTAGTTCTAATTTAGGTCAAACCAAAGTGGCTCCCACTAACTTTCATAAAGTCAGATTTCTGGTGGGCCTAAATCGGCTAGGGTTTCCACACGCTTCCCTTTTCAGGGTTATGGGGCCCACCAAGCAAAGAGGAGTCATCCAATGACCATAGGGGGACACCATGGCAATGATGTGCATTCAACCATGGTGTGTGCAAGAGCCACTAATGAATTATCATGGGCCATGTGCTTATGGCCCATGGTCGCAGCACATCAAACATCCACACATCACATGATATGGAAGAATCGATCCAATCAATCACTAACTGTAAAGCTCATTAATCAGCCCAACGAAACCACAATATTATTGATTAATATCATCTAGGTATATGGGCTGAATAGCAGTTAGCAGTTCGACCCATATAGCTTTTCTCACAAAATGGACTATTGTAGTTTTAACTCTTTAAAACTGGCTTCACAGGTTGGGTTGAATTAATCCTTGCAATTGAACATCAGATTTGGGCCTAAAAGTGTGAGAAATCTAGACTGAAAACAGTCCCCTTTCGCACCCTAGATTCGGTCCAAATAGATTTGGTCCAATCTGGTTCGAGATGGTCCGAAACTGATTTTCAATTCAAGAATTAATTCAGGAAAGATCTGAAATTAATAATTCTGATTTTTAGACAATCATAAATCAGACATGGACTGTTCGCACCACCCACAAAACAGAGGTTAGTCCCTAGGGTTGCAGTTTCGTAAACTGCAAAACGCAGAATGTGATCTCTCCATCTGCAAATCTTCAGCGCCGCCATCTTCTTCAATCAAGAAAATAAAAAAAAACAGAAACCCTATTTCTATTAATTAATTACATCGTTGATCGAATCCTATACATTCAGTCTAGAAAAATAAAAAATAAAAATTTTCAGACCAAATTGAATAGAAATTACAAAAGAGAATGCGTAGACAATCTGCACCAAAACTGCACTTCGATCTCCAGGTACGAACAATCCATTAAACCAAGAAATAAATCAAGAACCATTCTAAATAAATTTCAGATTTAAACAAAATTAATTTCAGATCAATCACCCTCAACAAGAAACAATTTCTTGAAATAAAACATAAAACTGCGCAATACCCGGATAGAACAGTTTCTACCGAATTGCGCAGGTTCAGATCTGGTTTCTTGGTTCAAGATTCGAACCTGGGGCTCTGATACCACTGAAAGAATGGTGGGATCCATCGTATGGATGCCAAGGATTGCGGAATTGGGTGGGGCAAATTTCAAAAATTTCCTACCTTTCTTTCAATTGGGAATCGCATTGCCTAATTTTAGAATCAAGATTCAAGGATCCTACTTTAACCATAACCATACCAGATCTGAACCAAAAGAGAAGGGAGGGATTATACCTGATCCAGAGAAATAATATCTCACAAAGTTGGTATTCACGCCTAAAGAAGACACCAAGATCCGCTCCCACTGAAGATGACACAACAAGTGTGGAACAAAACCAGCAGTGTTCGTCCTACGAACCGGGTTCTTCAGAAGAACTCGATGGAAGATTGTGCGCAACACTCGATCAATCAAGAACCCTTCTTGATTTTCTCGAACTGGCAGAGAAAGGGTGGCAGTTGCTAATGGAGGAGAATGCTAGAGAAGAAGATGGCAAACTGCTATCTTTTCTCTAGGGTTTATGAGATCCAATCTCAAGAGAGTAGGTGTTGTTATCTATGAATCATTTCATTTATTTACTTTAAATATCAAAAGTACATCAGAAATGATTGAAGCTAAGGGCATACAAAAACTGTCCAGCAAGGCTTACCTCTCGTGTAGAACCTTGAAACCAACGTTCTAGCAACTGAAAAAACTTCAAATGAAACTTAAGCAAGGCAGGAGCTGGGCTGAGCGCTTTTGGTGTTATGTCTGGAAAGTAGGGGATGAGGCTTGAGCTTTTCAGGGATTTCAGGATTTCAAGCAGAATGGGGTGTTACAAAAGTTGGAAAACTACCTCCCTCTCTCAAGCTTGAGCCGAGCTTCTTTAATAGAGAAAATGGAGGGAGATGGGCTTGAAACTTGTCCAGCTATAGTGTCTATGATTTAGTAGAGTTTGTTTCACTAAAAAAGGCAATGATTTTGAGGGAGAAGGGCCTACACTTGACCCTTCCTTCTTTGTGCCACAAATTTTCTCAATTTTAGAGGTCTTCTCATAGATTTCATGCGTCCAATGAGAGATTGGGGCGTGCTAGATGTTGCAGCCCCGTATTTGGGATTGACAGTGGCAAAAATGAAAATTTGAAGAACTTTAAATAGGGTTTTGTCATTTGTTAGTTTTAAATGGGGGTTTGTTTGGTATTTTAAGCTTTTTAAGCCTATTAGGCTCAAATTCATTGGTCCAGGTGTTTTAAAAGGGTTAAGTAAGGAGATGACGTCTGTCCCCACCCACTTAAGATCCTAGGTTGGACAGCTAATGTGGTGGTTCAATCTAGTGCATCAAAATGGTCTCTCTCTAGTTTAACGATCAAAAAGATGAATTTGGTCATGAAATTTGGTATGCTGGGGATTTTTTGGTCTCTAAATATAGTGGTGAGGTCTGATCAGACAAATAGGGTCTAGATGATGGAGATCTAGGGCTGACAAGTTTGGATCAATAAGATTTATTGAAATAGAATCTTTGTTTGATGAAGGGTCAAACAGGAGAATTTTGGGATGAATTTTGGTGAGTAGGCATTTTCCAACATCCTAAATCTGATGTAAGTGATGGATCTTTGATCAGAAGTGCACATTGACTGATTTAGTTCAGATCATGGCCTTAGCTTATGATTTTTCACTCAACGAGAGGGCCTAGAATGGAATATGGATTTTTTAACGATCAAATGGAGGTGTTTGGTTGTGAAATTTGATGTATTAGGGTTTTTTGGGTCATTGAACATGGTGTAGGGGTTCGATTAGTTAAAGAAGGCTTGGATGTGGGGATTCGTGACAGTGAACTTTTGACTAATAAGATGGGTTAAAAAAGAATCAAGGTTTGATGTTGGGTCAAACAAGGGAATTTTGGGATAAAATTTGGTGGATAGGTATGGATTGGGCATATGAGGTTGATGGAAGGGTTTGATCATGTTAGGTACGTGTAGATCACGGGTTTTAGCATTGTAGTGTTATACGCGTTGAAATGAGATCTCTAATGAATGATTGGCTAAATCCAAGAATTTTGGGTTGAAATTTTGCGTGATTGGTTGCTTAAGAAATTTGTTTCACGTGATGGGGTTTGATCGGGGATTAAGTTTGGTGATATGGCATAATCAAGATTATAGAGAGAGAATCATGTAGATTTAACGGTGGACTTATAGGCTTTTAGGCTAAACTTTGGTTTCTTAGGGTTTTGGCATGTTTTAAAGCGATTGGTATGGTCCGATTGGACATCTAGAATCTAAGAGATGGACCAAAGAAGGGACCAAGTAAAAATTGGGTGCTAACAACAAGCTTGCTTAACTCATGAAAATTACTAGGTCCTTGAAATACCAAGGGTTGTTGACTTGTAGATTGCCAAGAGACATGGGATCGAGGATCCACCATCAAGGAAGCCTAATGAAGAGAACAAGGCCAGCTTGTGAAGACAAAGGAAAAAAAAAATTGTAAGGCCAGAGGCCACATGAGACCAACCAATTAGTGAGGTTCGAAGAGCACCAAGGAGGAGAAAATGAAACTGTCATCCGAGAGGCTAAGGGTTCATCTATTCGTGAAGCTTAGTGAGGTTGCAAGGACACCATCCCATGAGGCTGCAAGCCTGCAAGGAACAAACTCATCCTCCTTATGAAGAGGGAAATCCAAAGTAAAAACTATGCACACTTAGCAAGCGTGGCCCGCATATTGGAAAACAAGGTTTTAAAAACTGACCCAGAAATGGAACCATTCTGGCCATTAGTTCCTAGGTCAGTGGTTTAACCGTCCAGGTCAAACAGTTCAAATGGTTTAAATATATTAATAGGTGATATGTCATCTGACCCATTAGATTGAAATATTAGGGTACGATGCATATAAGAGAAAAATGATTCAATGTTTCAGAATGAAAGAGATGTGTGAAGCTATTGATGGTTGAGAGAGTTTAGAAGAGAGAGGAGAGAGAGAGAGAGAGAGAGAGAGAGAGAGAGAAGAAGAAGAAGAAGAAGAAGAAGAAGAAGAAGAAGAAGAAGAAGAAGAAGAAAGAGGAGGAGGAGGTCACTTGCAGGCTACCGTAGCGACAACGACGTCGACTTACAATGCAACACTAACGACGATGACGACAGTGATGGCGAACTGCAGTGAAAACGTTGGTGGCAATAGTGGCGAACTGGCAATGTAAGTAGATCTAAGATTTCTCTCATTCTCAAATCTCTCTCTCTCTCTCTCTCTCAAATCTGTCGTCTAGACTCTAGACTGCTCTCCTAGATCTCTAAATGTGAGATCTCTCAGATCTCTCTCATTGTCTCAATATCCTTTAACTAATCTCTCTTTCTCTCTCTCTCTCTCTCTCTCTCTCTCTCTCCAGTAGATCTCAGATCTGAGAGGTCTTCTTCTCTTTCCATTATTTCTCTGACTTGTTAGAAGTAATAAACCACAAACCATTCTCCGGGTTGAATGGTTCAATGGTCAAACCATCTGGGTCAACAATTTGTTGATTATTTAGCAGTTTTGACTAAAGACTGGGTTTGGGGTCAAACAGAATCGGTTTCCTGGACGACTTCCGGTCTGAATTGTCCAACCATCCATGTCAAGATGATTCGAAAACATTGTTGGAAACACCTCCTTATGAATTTAATATACATGTAGGGAAAATATTCTTAGTGTGTGGTTGGATTCCATGTACATAGATTTTGTGCTCATAAGAGATCTAGGCTCCCCATTTAGGAGGGTTGGAGTGTTGTAGCTTCTCACTTTTAAGATGGGCCCCACATGATGTTAGACAGTGTATAACCTTAGCACCAATCAGATTGATGTACTTTTTTGACATTTATTGTAAATGAATAAAATGCATAATTGATTCATGTTATTATGGTGTATTTCTTTGTAATACCCTTAAATTGGACACTTATGAGACTCATGTTAGTTTAGAATCTCCACATTTGTTGGATAGACCTAGGGAGGTTTACCCTACTAAGGTTGGCACTAATGTGCTGCCAAGCCGGTCGGGGTGGCTTGTCTCAGCTGCCAGGGTGAGACCTGAAGCACATGTAGTGTTGGTTTGCTTGAAACCCTGAACCAGACCATTTTCCAATTATGCCCTAGACCTTGGAGACAAATGGGCAAAACTGGAAAGTTACACCTAAACCCTAGACTCAATTATGGTACTGCACTAGGTGTTGGATTGGGCTGTCTTTGATATGCCAATCAGTGAGATCCTTAGCGGGGGTCAAAACCTAGGTATGTTGGGGCAGTCTGAGAATTCATGTGAATAGGTGATCATAGTGACAAAATTAGCCCCTTTGTTGGATAAAGTGAATGATCGAGGAATGCACTCTCTCTGATGGAAACCTAAACTACTGGTAGTTGATTTCAAACTTGTTGAGATTTGTTTTGCAAAATATATTTATATAGAGGGTATACATATATATTATGGTGTCGCAAAATGTTTGTAAAAGGTTTTAATTCACGGGATCCATGTGAGCAGAGAGTGCAATACTGCACCTTGTAGTCGAGGGAGATGTCCTCTCTTGTTAGGCAATATTTGATCATTATGGGTTGAGAGGTTAAGTGTAAGACCATTTAAGGCTTTTACCTGATGAGCTAATCTCACTTAAGTCCATAGTCCTTGGGCCATCATAAGGTGGCTGGACCTAGGGACCATTTAGTATAAATGTTGGGCCTGCTAAGAGCTCATTCTGATGGGCTTAGGGGTTCACTGTCTTCAGTAGTGAATTCGGACAGGCCTTGTAACAGAGGCTAGACTGAACCCATATGGCTTTTGTGAAGATCAATGTTTAGGTCCTATGCCATACAAAGAGAGCCAAGTTAGCCAGCAAATTAAAGAGGAAGTGAGCCTAATAACTTAATGGGCCTAAGGCCTAATTCGAACTGGGCTAATTAGATTAAGTTAATAGTGAAAGAGAGCCAAGCTAGCCAACAAAATAAAGGGGAAGTAAGCCTAATAATTTAACGGGCCTAAGGCCCAATTCGAACTGGGCTAATTTTATTAAGTTAATAGTGAAAGAGAGCCAAGCTAGCCAGCAAATTAAAGGGGAAGTGAGCCTGATAATTTAACGGGCCTAAGGCCCAATTCGAACTGGGCTAATTAGATTAAGTTAATAGTGGGCAAATTTGAGATTAGATTTGCTTTTAAATCAGCAAGAGGATAAGATATGTTTTATCCACTTAAGAGTTTAGATCCAAATAAAGATTTGGATCAGAGAACCCTTTCTTGATAGGAGAAATCCTTCTTTTAAACACTTTTGCAAATCTCAGATCTTCTCTCTATTCTTGTTGCCCTACTTAGTTCGACCACCATTCTTGGATTGATCAAGAAAGGTTCTTGGTTCTGATTCTTGCCAGAAGAATCAGATCTGAAGTTGTGCTCACATCCCCTACGTGATCCTTGTTGAAGGATTGCAATTCTTGCTTAAGAATTGCTTTGTTGATCCTGTTTCATCCTAAGCTGTGTCATCTTCAATAGTGGTGGTATTTAGTACCCTCTTTGGGTGCGAACACCTACGTTGGGAGATACTTACGTAGATTCTGTATTAGGTATAACCCTCTCTTATTCTTGGTATCAGATTTGGTCCGATTTATTTCAATAACGAACCTTGAAAAATACAATTTTTCTAAATCAATGAATAAGATTCCCGGAAGGGAGAGAAATTTTTTAAAATTTTGCCCAGCTACCCTGCATGGCTCGGCCATCCATATGATGGATCTCCTTTCCCTTCACATGAATAGCCTACAAGCTATATTTAGTGAAAAAGAATCCAAATCACCAAAATTAGCTGATAAATCAGTCATTTGGGGGGAATGTCCACTTCAGCCTTTTTGAATATCTTATCAAAAGGGCTTCAAAGCAGCTGAATCAGCTTAACTAAACCTTGGGCTCAGCCTCTCAAACAAGCTCTAAGTTTTCTTTATTTTTTTTTTATCAAAATACGATTTTTCAAAGATGGGCTTTTTGTTTTTGGTAATGTGAACATGGGGTTTGGGTAGTATTGTCATCCACCTCACCTTAAAAAACGAATATCCTTACCTTTTTTTCAGAAATACCGAGTACTTTTTACAAACAAGGAATTTGTTTCATTGGTTGACGGTCAAGGACAATGCAAAAAATGTCCATACCAAATGGGGTCCTTAATTCACTTGACGTCTGATGGGGTAAGGCAAGGAAAGGGCAAAAATGCCCAAACCAAATGCTTGTAGATAATCGGAAACAAAACTGATTTGAGCAAATAATCTTATGTGAAACCCGTTCGAAAATTAAAACCAAGGCAGCTCATGATTCTTCAATCTTCAGTAGCTTTAACTGTTTAAGAACTGGGAGGGTGAGTCTCAAATCAGGGCCAAAAGGGAGTCGATCCACTGATCAAATGGTTATAGTTATGGATCACCCAGAAGAAAAAAAAAAATATTTATCTCATATAATCAAAGGATCCTGTGTTAGCCCCATATGATTAATGATGGGCTGTGAATACAAACGAATACACGGTTCTGATTTGGTAAGTTACAGATATTCTCTGTGTTGTTTGGGTTGGTTACGTTTAGAACAGTTGACATCAAAAGTTAGTGCTGGTCTGCTGGACAAATTTGGACCCCAGGTGCAAAGAATATCTAAATTCATTGCTACTCAGGCCAGTGGAAATCCAGGTTGTGGTATTGTGAGAGGTTACTGTGTTCGCAGCCCATTTCCGTGTGCACAACTGTTTGCTGTAATGTCTGAACCAAAAGATGCGGCACCATATGTGGTGCTGACTGCTGATGCTCATGGAACCTAGAAACTGTAAAGGAGGTTCTTTGTTTATGGGGGTTGTGTCTGCTGTGACTGAGTCCAATGCATGGATGCTGGCATGATTTCTACGCAACGTCTAATAAGAAATTATCTTCAACGATTGAAGGTCAATCGTTTAGTCTCCATCGCCGAAACCTTGCTTTTCCATGGCGAACCTTTTGACCTTTGAGAATCACTCTGCAACTTCCCCATTGACGATATAGTATATTGTTATCTACGTCAACAAAGGTAATGACTTTAGATGGAAGGATGACTCAGAGGGTGGCACCGCCATGGTTTCAATTAGTGAACACGGCAGAAACGCGGTACAGAAAAAAATAATGAAAGAAAAGAAATTGATGAGAATTAAGAAGCTGGTCTTTTATTATTCTGGTTGTTTAGTGAAGGCTGAACCATATCTTTGATCAGAATACTCTATCTTATTGGGAAATTTTAATACTAAAACATTGACATCTTCATTGAGGTTGATGGCTCCAAATTCCAATTGCCCATGTCATCCCTTGGAAAGGAACAAAAATTAGGCTCCATTTGTTTTCACTTACATGAGTAAGTATGTTTACCTGGGTTAGTGTTTCTGAGGTTTCCCTTGCCCGGGTAATTGAGGTTTCAGTGTTTTCAGGTTGAGCCCAGATTTTCTACCAACTTTTTCTATCCACTCTCTACCCGCTGCGAATTAAGGTCACACATTTTTCAATTCACAATAGAGATGTGTGGCTTCAATTCATGCGAAAAAGTGAATAGGAAATCCCAAGTGATATATGTTACCCATGTAAAGAGAGAGAGGCAGGAGAGCACTTTATTAGCGTGCAGGTAAATTATTTAGGGAAAATGATCAGAATTTTATAGCCCTAAAGTATAGGGAGAATGCATCCTCACTGTGAATTGATGCCAAATTCGTGGACAGGATGTGGTTTATAGGGGGGAGAGGGTTAGTAGTAGGGGGAACTGGAATTCGGAATTCTGCATCGTGTGTATCCATACTTCTCCGAATTATTTATCTACCTTTTAAGAGAGTATTAGATGCCTGAATAACTGATACTCTGTGACATCTTGACTAACCGTGGCACCCAATATAACAACATATAAACACGCAAGTGTTGTGCTCAATTGCCCATTTGACCAGTCACGGACCTTTAGCCTAAAAAGATAAGAATAAACATTTTTAATAGACAAGCAAGAGGTCAGATAGAATACAACCGTGCCAAAAATGTCTGTGTTTTGGATCAAGATTCAAGAGTCAATTAGATAAAATTTTCTACTTTTGAACTCCCTTTCTCTTTTTGCAAATTCACAACCGTAGTTAGATTTGTCAAACCATCAAAATGTATGGATCTTTATAGTAAATAAAAACTAATTTTATGCATTAGAGTGAACTCTTTCAGACTTGAATCCATGTTATCATGCTTACCAAACTCGGGAGGGGTTGTCAAGACCTGGGAGTGAACTCTTTCAGACTTACACTATTCTATACCACTTAATTTTAACCCAAAAGCTTAAGCCATTGGATTATGGGGCAGTCCTTGTATATAAGTTTCTTGTACTTGCTTTATTTTTTCAATCTAAGACTCTTAACTTGTTTACAACTCACACGGGTATCTTAACAATATCACACCAAGCATGAAAAGAAAACATTTTTGGGATAAGTAGATTGCACTTTTCCTCAGAAATCTGAAATTACCTTGGTTTTCAAAACTAGACCGGATCGGATGGTCAGACATGAAAAACTAGGAATCGGTCCGTTTTTCACCAAAACTAGATTTTTGTCAAAAAAACGTTGATTTGGTCAACAAACTGCTGACCCGGGTGTTTAAACCGTTCAATGGTTTTGACCATTTTAAAATTTTTATTATTTTTTTAAATTTTTGTTTTTTTTTGTCAGAATGGGCCGACTATTCGATTTGAATGGTCGAACCGCTTGACCTAGGAACCGGACCCCTAACTGGTTCGTTATCCGTGTCAGTTTTAAAAACCTTGGAAATTATAGACCCCTCCTAATTTACTAATAACCCCCTATAAACCGCATCCTGCCCATGAATTTAGCATCAATCCACGGTCAGGATTCATTCCACCTTTATGGTAGATGATTTCTAGGGGTGGATTGAACAGTAAAAACCCCAATATTTTTAATTGATTCAATTTTGGTTTTTATAATGATTGTCATAACCATATATAATGTCATTTTTTTTGGATGGTGCAATTGTATTTTTCTTGTTATTTTTCATGAATCAAAACATTATAATACAAATATAATGATACATTATTAGAGAATTGAAAAATAACTATTATTCCGGTATTATTTCGACTATGATATTAGCAGAAAGATATGACACTTAGAAAACTTGTACTTGATACAAACGTTTTACTTTTTTTGTTTCATTTATACTCACAGTCATGGGCATTGATGTTAAAAACTGAGTAAAATTTGCACCATGTTCCTCCTAATTTACTCCCCAACAAATAACTCTCCTCTCTCAGTTCCTTTCAAATAAAGTAGGGAGCATTTCATTTTACTTCTTACAAACAAATGAGACGGTTACCTCCTGCTTTAGAAACTGATCCAGAACCCAAACCGCTTTTTGCCACTGCTTGTTGAGTCAGTGGTTCAATCGTCTGGTTCTAACGACAACCGATTGCAATATAAAAAAAAAAAAAAACAGTTAAAAATCATTGTTTGGGTCGAACAGGTCAACAGTTTGATCATTTGGATTAGCAAATCACTGACCAAGTCAACAATTGTTGGAAAATGAACGGTTCTAAGGTGAAATGGAACTGATTGCCTGGACAAATTCGAGGCCAAACAGTCTGATGACCATCAGAATCAATGATGATTTGAAAACCACGATTAGGTCAATCTGAGGCAAAACTAAACCAGAATACACTAATCCTGTAAGCATTGCACTTCCATGCATTTACAGTAGAACTGAGCCTTAATAAGGCAGCGCAAAAAAATAGAGGATTTATTAAATTTTGTATTTTTGAATACCGAGTCCAATTAGAATTTTCAATCGTGACGATAACTCTGACCTTCATATTCTTGGCATCTCAACTTACTCTCATAGGCTGCACTCTAGCCATCATGAGCTCTACAATGTTAATTACATCCCGTCGTATGTCTGCAGAATTATTGCTGTGATAACTTTGCACCTATGGCAGAGTGCATCATTAAATTTGGTCATGGTGCACAATTTGCAATTCAACTTAACCTAGATCATAATTAAATATTTTGTATCAGAAAATTAAGGGTTCAAAGTACTGAGTGTGTATCGCTTGAGATGTATCAGATTTTGATAACGACATACAACTTCTTGAAACTTAAAATCATGGCTTTTAAAGCTGGATCGGAAAAATTAAGAATTAGACTGTTTTACCCCAGAATCGTTATTTCATAAAAAACTATTGATTTGATCAGAAAACTGTTGATTCGGGTGGTTGAATTGTTCAAACCGTATAATAGTTTTGTCTGTTATTTTAATTATTTTTAATTTTTATCAGAATGGGTCACCCATTCAGTTCAAACGGTCAGACCGTTCAACCTGAAAATCGGATCCCTGACTGGTTCATTGTCCAATTGCTTAACCATTATAAAATTTAATCTAGGTGTAAGGGTGATTCCTTCCCTTTAGATTTTATTAACCATTATAAAAAATGGAAGATAAAATAAAACAGGAGATGGCGTACCACACCTTTCCCTAAACCCAATAATTACAAAGGTCTTCCTTTCACTCGAGGTTTTTAAATTTTGGTCAAATGATTTGATCGTTCGGTTTGAATAGACGGTCTGTTTTGACTTGAAAAAATTAAAAATTTAAAAACGGTTAAAAACCATTGTCTGGGTTGATGGTTTGACTGCCCGGATCAGTGAATCACTGACAAAATCAACAATTTTTGACCAAAAAGTGGTTTGGGGACAAAATGGAATCGATTATCTGACCGATTCCCAGTGTTTTAGGTCCAACCGTCCGATCCAGTTTGATTTTAAAAACCATGCTTTCACAGTTTCACACCCAGACCCAATGCATCCAACAATAAAACCAAAAACAAAAAATTACACATTAACAAATCGGATCCTAAGGGTAGAGAAACCTCGGAGGTCTTCCATCAACAGAACATTAAGGTGATAGTGTGATAGTCCAGATCATTAAATTGTTTAAGATCGAGAATTCGTAGATTTGCCAAGTAATTGACTACTTTATTAGCTTATCTGTAGATGGACATTTATCAGACCAACAGCAGATTGTCGCATTCAACTTCAATAGAGCAGAAACCTAAATTAATTTCTACAAACCAGAATCCCATGTAGACCTGTTCATGGCCGGGTAGTCGGATGGTCCAGCCCGGTCCGGTTTGTTATTTTTTGGGCTTGGATAAAACTTTAAGCCCACGAGTTCGGGTTCAGGTTTTCTCAAATAAACCCGGCCCAATATTATTAGATATAATAAAAAACATTTATATTATATATAATAAATATATATATATATATATGAATATTTGTTAATTTCTTAAATTATTAATAAACAATCATTTGTTATTAAGAAATATAAATTAATTTATTAATTTATTAAATTATTATAATATTAATTTATAAAAATACATTGAAAATGAGACATTTTGTGTACAGGTTAGACTTCAAACTTTATATAAGGGCTGGGCTTGGACTCAAAGTCCAGGCCCGATGGTCAGACCGGGCTCTGGCTCGGGTCTACATATTTTCTATTAATAAAGATGCAATACCCCACCCGCCCCGGCCCATGAACAATTCTAATTCCCATCCACAAACGCTGACAGCCTGACATTTTGAGCTTAAAAAGAGCTTACTTCCCCCATAAAAATCAGAGAAGCCATGGATAAAAGGGTCATCAGAATTTCTTATTACTTGTCGTCCCTAATGGAAACATTTCACATTGTATAATTGAAGTTAGTCCAGCTATGAGTTTTGTCCTCTTTCATGAGATTATTACACGACACTGTTGGGTGATTGAGCCCCTTCAACAGGCCATCCATTGAAGGGTTAAGTTCGGTCCGAGCTTCATGATGAAGACCAATCCAAGTTCTATAATGATCTCTCATTAGATCCACTAATTAATTAGGGAGTCTATTGATAGGAGAGACATGTAGCATCATGTTGCAATAGTAATATCAATCGATCTCTCTCTGCGGAAATTGCGCCATCAGATTGAGTGTGGCCATTCACATGGGGATGGTGTTGGTGCTTTCAAGACTGAGGACACAGGCTACATATATAGGACACCAAAGCCTGCAAGTCTAGTTATGTTGTAGCTTTGTTTTCTTAGACAATGCCACAAAAATATTCATTGTTTTGTCTACAATTAACGTCTGTTTTAATGGAGGGGAATTTTTGTCTACGACATTTTTTTTTTTTTTAATTGTAAGTGATACCCATTTCCTAGGCGGATAAATAACTTTTCCACCTAAGGGGAAGTTTTCAACACTTAAACGGGACAAAAATGCCCCTTTTAATAATGAATTTTTTATTACTAAAATGGTCATTGCCTTTTTTTTTTTTTTTACTTGAGAAATAAAAGAACATGAGTAAATGCACTTACCCGAGTAAGTCTTTCTTCGAAAATACTTACCCAGGTAAGTGCATTTACTCAGATAAACAACTTACCGAAAAGCAAACATGACCTTAGTAGATTCTCAGATCAAACACCCAAGATTCCAGACTCATTGCATATTATTGGTGAAGATACATTTTGTAGCCAAGTCACTTTGCAAAATGGTCTGGTGAACCAGCAGTACTCCATGTTGCAACATGGTTGGTTGGAGACCCAAAACAGCTCTATATTTTAAACAGAAAGCAAATTTACTGCTTTCTTTCTCTAATGCCATATTTGATTCGAAGTAGCTAGACCATTAGGGAAGGCCAAACAAAGCATACAGTTGTTTTTGAAAACACATGAAGACAAAGTAGAAGTATGTTGATGCTAGGCCAAGTTTGGACCTTACAAGCAAATAATCATCCTCTCCTCATGCATGGTGATTGGTCGGAGAAGGCCCATTAACAAAATGCATGTTAGGGGTTTAGTGTAAACATGTAAGTTGTATCGATTAGGCATGCAATAGGCATTGCTTGTCTGAGTTCAATTCCCTTCACACTAGTGCAAAAAGAATGGGAGATGAGTGCAGATTTTGGTTTGCTTTTGTTTTCAATGAAGTATCTAGTCCATACATCTATATATCCTAGTCGGCTTGTCCCAAGATAGCTGGGACCAATTGGTAGTGGCGAGAATTTCAACGCATATGAAGCAAAAGTGAGCCATAATTTGCACTCTTCTCATTGACAACTTCCATGCATTTTTACTAGTGCAAATGAAATGGAACTCTAAACAAACTGAGCCTAATTAGTAAAACAAGTTTTAATTAGATGGCTGAACTTAATATTTTAGCAATGAATGTTTGATTTAATATGATTACAAATATCCCTTTCCTCATCTTGTATTTCCATCCCCATTAAGTCATGCTACTTCAGGGAGACACTGTTGTGAGAAAAATTTTGTAAGAAACGCTTACTTGCAGGAGACAGTTACATCCATTTTCCACTAACATACTTACATTACAAAAGATTGCTTATTTCCAACATAGAGGAATCTAAATTCCTGCTTTGTAATTTCTTGAAAAATCAATTTTTTTTCCATTAATAATTAGTTCTGTGGATGCTAGTAAACATTGAGTTCATTCAATTCTTTCTGTCCAAAGAAAGATTTGTATGAACTCTTTGTTTGTTGTATAGGGCAAATTAATCAAGGAAATGCAGTCCAACATCAGGAATTCTTCCCACAAATCAATTAAAATATTCTGTGGTTGTGCACTTCTTTTTGTTAAATCTATTAGGCAAAGCCTGAAATGGGGCAAAAACCCATTACACAAAGTTGAAAGCTTCTTTAAATTTAAAATTTTCATGAAGAATCTTGATACAACCATGCATGGAAAGAAAAAGAATAATCAAGCAAATGGCTTTACAATTTTGCTTTTCCCCCCTTTCTATGACAATGAGGATTTTGCAAACAACGTAACTCTGCTTGAAAGTTCCCCTCAGTGGTGGAAAGATAAATATATATAGAAGGGCTGAGCCAGGCAGCGTATCTACGGCAGCTTTGATATATAATCAATATCTGCAGCTATATATGACCCAAATCAATGCCTCAAGAGATACTCCCTTAGCTAATAATGGTGTTTCAGCATTTCTAGGCCACCAGAAATCAATAGCAGATATGCGCTCACATGGCGATTGATTCGAATAGTAATCTGCTATGGGTGACATATGGGGAATCTCTTCCATTAACTTGTCAAATGGGTTTGGAAGAAACTATTGATTTCTGATGGCTCAATGCATCTAGTTTTATTACAGGTTTAGGTCGTTCAATGTGTCAGCACATAAATGAGCTAAAGTTCGATTCTCTTTCTCTCTCCTTTATATTGTTCTGGAGAGAGAGAGAACCCCTGTTTGTGTGGTCAGTGTGTCCTAAACTTTCTAATTTTTTTTTTATTATTATTTATCAGTTCCCTCAGATTAAGAAAGGAATAACACATGGGTCAGTGGCACCTATTGGTGCAAGAAATGTAAAACTATTCCTAGTCAGTACAGTGGGGTTAGACTTTGGTCCATCCCTCTTTCTTCATGAAATCTATATTATCTATAAAAGAGTGAATTCTCCTTGTAATGGACGTTTTTTACCCCTCGTGTCTAAGCACACAGCGGGCATAAAGAGGGTATATATGTTCTTTACTCTCACTTCAGAAACTGCCCACTCATAACTGTTCAGAAATTACCCACTTATAAGTTATAACCATTCAGAAACTGCCCATGAATTATAAATAGTTTTGCCTTTGAGATACTGTTACATGCAAATGCACGTACACGTTTACTAGTATATCTAAAATATTCCTATTTTATCCAACAAAAGTACATGCATTCTCTTGACTGTTCTATTCATAGAAACTTCAATCATACATGAATAAGCCACACTACAAAACTTCTAGGTTTCCACCTCTGCAAGACTTGCCTCAAGAAACTGTTTAGTACATCAATATTCTTGGATCCAAAGGGAATCAGTCATGCAAAATTTTCTTTTGTTTCTCTCCAATTATCTTCCCTTCAAATGATAGCTAGAAATGGGTATAATTAAAAAAGAAGATGAAGAGAGAAAAGGTTTTTAATCTTCTAAATTCATCTTAAACATGACATCTGTTTCTCATCCAACTTAACTTTAATCGCATCTAAAACCATTTCATTTTCCTTCATATTCATCTAAAAAACGAAAATTTTAACAAAAACTGTAATAAAGAAAATCAAATACAATAGCCCATTTCTATTTTATTTTAGAGGATTAGATTTGTAAATCAACTCAACAATTTTGCTTTTATTCCAACTATAAAGAGTAACCATTTACCAAAAAATGAAAATTAAAATACTATATAGATAGACTATTGGGAAGTGGTAGTTGGTTTGGAGTTTGGATGGACTCCCTACGAAGCACTCCCCACAATCCATCCCCCGCACATGGGGAGATGTTCCCAATTCACAGAAGGGATGGTTAGAGGTGTAAAATGGGTCATTGTGGATTTGGTTTGGCACAATTTGCACGTTATGTATGTCCAGGCCCATGGCCCTTGATAAATCCTACCAGCTGGATGAGGCTGAGGTGGAAGGACGAAATTGTGCATGAAGCAGATCTACAAGAAGAGAAGGATTAGAGGCCCATGAATGAAGTCCCCGGGAAGGCACTCCAACACTCAAGTTAGTAACAAGAGGATGAAATCAGTCGGTTTGAGTTGGTCCGAGCCAAAGAGAGTAATAAGAGAGCAAGAGAGCTAGAGTGTTAAGGGAGTTGGAAATCCTTTACCTTGAGTGGGAGATGCCTTTAAATAGATGAGTGTCTATGTTGTCGAGATGAGGTACCCGCCAAAGTCTTCGGGAGGCTCCACCTTCCTTGGCGAGGGTGCTTCTCATTATCCTTGTGGGACTCCACTTCCTTGCGAGATCCTCAATGACATAGTTGTGGATAACATGCTAACATGGTATAAAGACATTGGCCACGGAAGTAGAGACATGGCAACTTCAGCCAGCTAGGGCCTCGCCCGAACAACCCAATCCAAGCAGAGCCCATGGCATGACTTGGTACATCATTTAATCATTTTATTGTAGCATTTTTTTGAATTTTATTTAATCATTTTATATTTTTATTGTATGAATTGATTATTTATATGGAATATTTTTTTTTTCAGATTGTTGTTGCAATCATTGAATTTGTCATTTTTTCCTTCAACTTTCATTATTTTTTTATAATTTTTTGTAGTGAAAACAAAAAAAGTGAGAAAATGAAATAATATGGGCTAACTCGGCCCAATAAGGTCCCTGAGCCACAAACCTGGGCTTGTGCTTGACCCCACCCTAACTTGCATAGGCCATGCCGGCTTGACATGGCCCACATTACACCACTAGGATTGGTTGTTTGTAGTAGAGACTTGGGATTGAATTCTACCTTTTCCATGGTTGGGGGGAGGTCTACTAGCTGTTTTGTATAAGGTTCAAGGTATTGATATGATACATCCAATACAAGGTGAATTGTATCCATATCCAAGTAGATTCACATGTAGACCAAGTGGTATAGTCTACTAATAATATCATTCCTCCATTGCCCATATATATTGTTTGTATTGATATTGTGTGACATTAATTGTGAATTTTCTTTTTTTTTATCAGAAAAGGAAGATCTTACAAGCCTTTAGGGGTGGCTACACCCCATGCATCGATCTAGGGGTGGAGCTAGGGGGGACCTAGGGGAGACATGGCTCCCTCCATGGTCCAAAAATCTGTACACTAAATACATTTTTCTATGTAAGTTTCCTCCCTCCCCTCACTTATGACCCAATGGTTGCTCCCCTTCATAAAAAATTCTTGGCTCCACCCCTGCATCAATCAACAAAGCAAAGATAATAAAAGGAGGAATTACAAAAAGAAGGGGATGAATTTTGGTTTTGGTGCCCAAACTCCGCAAGCCAATCTGCTACATGGTTGGCCTCCTGAAGAGCACAAGTATGTAACCGTGAGTTGGAATCTCATGCATATCTCATAATAGTTCTATATCATATTCCTCACGTTCCATGGTAGGTTTGAGATACCCTAAAGACCTTTGACCACAATCCTTGAATCTCCTTCAATAACGGTTCATCTCCTCCAAAATTTAGCTGCAACTAGATGAACTTCATGGGCTTTTAAGGCTTTTGCTTCATTAATAGAAGAGTATCCAAGACATTTACAAGAGACAAACAACAATCTTCCTAGTTTAAGTCTAGCCACAACTCCAATCACACTCCAACTATCAGTCTTTCTCGAAGCATCAAAATTAATTTTAATCACTTAATCATTTGGTGATTTCCACCTTATAAAATTACTCATCCCACACTATGGAGTTTGATTTTTTACAGTTGTGTTATATTGGGTATATTCTCTAAGGTGAGTTTTTGCCATTTCCCTGTTAGAGGAATAGGGAGACTCTTATTTTCAAAAGTTTTTCCATTTCTGTTTTTCCGGATGTGCCATAATTTTATACTAACATGTTCTAGAAATAGCTCATCAGAGATTGATTTAGATAGGTCTGTGATCCTAGACCACCATCCAATTATATTCTCCCCATATTGGGGTATGATTTTTCTCATATCTTCCTCCCCCTAGATTGTCATAGATGTCTAATAGAATAAAAGTAAATGTTTTATATCCTATATTCCTCCACAAAAAGGGCATCTTGAGTTGTAACTCATTCTCCATCTATATAGTCTCTTATTTGATAGTAATTTTTATTTAGAAACAAGTATAGGAAATAAATTATCTTAGGAGGAACCTTAATTTTCCAAATTTTCTTCCTTGGTTATTCATTTATGAGCTTAACTCTTCCTCCTTCATATTGTAGGCTAATTTTATCATGTATTTGCCTTACGGGTCTGGCTTCCAAACCATCTCATCCTCCTTTGGATTCATGGGAATTATAATTGCTTTAATTTTCTCCCATACTTCTAGTGGGATTAGTTTCATAATTTTTTCCTTATCCCAATCCCTTTGTTCCCCTAAAGTGAATAGATTTTTTAGTCCAACCTCCTCTTGATTTGACCAAAACTTTATCTTGTTTCCATCTCCAATTTTCGATCCCACCCCTTTCTTGAGAATATCCCTAGAGCCCAATATTCCTGTCTAGCCCCAAGATACGTGCCCTTTAAGTTGGGCTTCCCAAAAGTTTTTAGTTCTTATGTACTTTAACTTTATTAGTCTTAGGGCTTGTTTGTTTGCTCTAACATCTAACATCTGAAAGTGTAATCATTACATTCAGAGGTCTATTGGTATTAGTGAACTTTTCCTTCTTTTGAACTCTGAATGTAGAGAATGTTGTTTTAAATTTTAAAAATTTCCAAATGTCCACTGGAAATGTTGAGACCTTTGATGTAAAAGAGGTAGCTGAAAAACTCGCAAACTGGGCAACCGCTTTCAATTTTATTTATAGTGTTTAACACAATAGGATACAAGGGTTGTAATGATAAGGATACATCAACTATTTGTATAATATATAATTCTTTTGTACATTGGGCATGTAGAGACGCCAGGGCTTTGGAGGAAAGGGCTTTAGTATATATACCAGCTAGTATGGGCAAGGCAACATTATTCAACTTTATTGGAGGAGCGAGAGACTATTGGTTATTTCTTAGCATTCCAAGAGATAGGATTAAAGCCAAGAAAAACACAAAAAACATTCATGAACCGTTGGTCCAGAGGGCATCCGGCCTAATCAGCATTACAGTAGGCTTGAAGTTGAAGTGCGCTTGGTTGCAAAGTGAGCCCATAATGTATAGTGCCTTTCAAGTAATGAAGTATTCATTTTACCGCAGTGAGATGGGTTTCAGTGGGTGAGTGAAGAAACTGGCATGTTTGGTTCACAGGAAAGGCTATAACAGGCCTAGTGAGAGTTACATATTGAAGGGCACCAACAATACTCCAGTACACGGTAGGATCAACTAGTGGTGGACTATCATCATGACCTAGTTTGGTAGAAGATGCAGGTGTAACCATGGGTTTTCAATCAACCATGTTGAGTCGATGCAATAGGTCTAAGATGTACTTAGATTGAGTAAGAGTGACACCTTCTGGGGTGTGGTGGACCTGAATTCCAAGAAAGTAGGATAGGGAGCCCAAATCCTTCATTTTAAAGTAGTTGCCAAGGGCTGCTACTAATGAAGAGATGAAGGAAGAATTATTCCATGTAATAATTATGTTATCGACGTAGAGTAATAGAGATATGGTAATATGGTCATGATGATAAATGAACAGTGATGGATCCAAAGTAGAGATTGAAAAGCCAAAGTTTGTAAGTGTAGAGTTGAACTTCTCATACCATGCACGTGGCACTTGATGAAGTCCATAAATAGATTTGAGCATTTTACACACATGGGAAGGAAGGGAAGGATTAATGTAACCTAGTTGTTGTGCCATATAGACCTCTTCGTAAAGGTCACCATGGAAAAAGTGCATCTAATTGACGAAGTGTCCAAATGTTGGAGACAACAAGAGATAATACAACTATAATGGTGGTGTGATTAACCATTGGGCCGAATGTTTTGATGAAATCCATACCAGGCTGTTGAAGAAAGCCCATAGCAACAAGACGGGGCTTAAATTTGTTGATAGACCGGTCGGGGTTCTGCTTCACATGGTAAACCCATTTATAGTCCACAACGTTCACGTGTGGTTGGGCTAGAACAAGAGTCCAAGTACCTTGTTCTTGGAGTGAGTGAAATTCACGATCCATGGCCCCACGCCATTCATGGTGTTTGTGGGCTTCAGAAAAGCAAGTGGGCTCTACCACATGTGCAGTAAGGAGGGTTGAGGGAAGAGGGTAGTGGCATTTGTATAATTTGGGCTTAAAATCCCAGATTGGGACCGAGTGTGCATGGGATGAGTTCGGGTGGGTGGAGGTGGGTTAAGAGATGGTGGTGGAGACGTTAGTAGATGGGGGTGTTTCTAGATTGGGTTGGGTAATAGTATTTGAAGCTGGTGGGCTAAGCCTGGGCTAGGAAGAAGGAGAATTTGAAGTGGGAATGATGGTTGTAGGCATGATAGTAGGATTGGAAACCAAATTTGAACATGTGGAGGTGAGGGGAATGACTCCTCACTTGGAGCATGTGAGAATGGAGTGAGGATTTGCCAAACAATGTTTGAGGGCCGATAGTTGGGTAACCAATTAGAGAGAGAATCAAGTGGGGAAGTGGGGAAGTGGTAAAGCAGGTGGATTCGGGGGAATAGGATGAGGAAGGGAATGTGTGTTCACCGAAACAACATGGCACAGAACATAAACTTTACTAGTGGACATGTCCAAACAATGGTACTCCTTGTGATGTTGGTTGTAACCAAGAAATAAGAACTTAGTAGAATGAAAGTCAATCTTGTGATGACAATAAGGACATAGCCATGGAAAATAAAGGCATCTGAATGAGCGAAGGTGAGTGTAGTCGGGAGGGTAGTTGAACAAACATTCAAATGGGGTAAAGGGAGAGGAATTACATAGGGACATATGGTTGATGAGATAAAGTGTTGTGTGAAAAGCTTCAAGCTAATATTGGTGTGGCACGGATGAGTGAGCAAGGAGAGTGAACCCGGTTTCAACTATATGATGGTGTTTTCTTTCAACAACACCATTTTGTTCTTAGGTATGCAGGCATGAAAGATGGTGGGTTATGCCATGAGTGACAAGAAATTCAGGGAATGAGGTGCTAGAGAATTCACCACCACCATCCGTGCGTAAGATCTTAATTGTTGTGTTGAACAAATTCTCTACTTTTTCTTTCAAGGAAATAAAAATATCTAAGATATCAGATTTGCTTCACATGGGAAAAACCAAGAATAGTGTGTATAATCATCAACAAAAAGCATGTAATAGTGATAGTTAGAAATTTATAAAATAAGGGAGGGACCCCAAACATCACAATGAATAAAAAATAACGGGGTTGTTGAATGACATGATGAAGACTGAAAAGGTAAACGTTCACTCTTGCCAAGTTGGAATGATGAACACACATTATTAGTATGAGTAGGCTTGATAGATAAAGAAGTTAAGATGGAGGCTTGAATGTCACGTGATGGATGTCCTAAGCGGTGATGCCACCCTTCTTAGGTGGAGTATTCTAGCAACTAACATTTGGATTTTTGGGTGGATATTTGAACTAAATTTCACTTCAAAATTTTCAATGTTCACCTTTTGACCTGATGCATACTCATATAGTTTGATGATACAAGAATTTTGTGACCCTTTAAATCAGCTTTGGTGAAGATGTAGCTATCATCAGCAAAAAAAAAAAAAGAGAAATTGTGGGACTTTGTTGGTTTAGCATAACACTAGAGATGCTACCATTTGACATTGATTTATTAAGGAGAGAGGAGAAAACATCAGAGCACAACAAAAAAAAGTATGGAGAGATGGGATCACCTTGCCTAAGACATCTCTTAGACCACACTTTCCTACTTGGAGATTCATTAATCAGAATTTGATAAGATACTAATGTTACAAAATTCATTATCCAACCTACCCATTTCTGCCCAAAGCCCAATTTTTCCATTACCCTTCGAAGAAATTGCCATTCCACCCTATCATAGGCTTTGCTCAAGTCTAATTTAATTTCTATGAGACATTTTTTAGTTTTTTTCTTCGTATGGTAAAGAATCTCATGTGGCAAGAGAATATTATCCCCTATATATCTATCCTGAAGGAAAGCACTTTGATTTTTTGAGATTACTCTCTCAAAAAACCTCCTTAGTCGATTTGCTAGTACTTTTACAATTATCTTATGGGAGGTATTACAAAGGCTGAGGGGCCTAAATTGGTTGATGTCATCCTCAGGATATTCAACCTTGGGAACAATGTAATAAACGTTTGGTTCAGATTTGGTCTGATTAGGTTATATTGGAAAAAACTTTTAACTGCATTTATGATTTCTTCCCCTGTAATATTCCAATACTTTTGATAGAAAAAAATTAGGATAACCATCAGGTCCAAGGGCTTTGTGAGGGTTCATTTGTTTTAGTGCTTGTTCAATCTCTTCATTTGTGACCATCTCTTCCAAGGATGAGTTCTCATCCACCGATATGACACTTGGGATGTGGCTGATTGCTTCCTCACTATTGGATGGGTTTGAGGACTTGAAAAGGGTTTGATAATAGTTAACAAAAGCTTTTTCTATCTCTCTTTGCCCTTCAATCCAAATCCCATCCATATCCTTAATTTTTAGGATCCTATTTTTACACCTTCTACCTTGTGTTTTCAGGTGGAAGAACTTTATATTTTTACTATCCCATCTTAGCCACTTACACATCGATTTTTTAGCCCATTGGATTTCCTCCCTTTTTAACTAACTATCTAAGTCTTTTTTCTAGTTCCTCTATCCTCTTTTGATTCCTTTCATCTCTAGATTTTCACACTTCCACTTGAAGCTTGTCCTTTATTTCTTGAATTTTTTCTTGTATTTTTCCAAAGACTTCCCTATTCCATTTCTTTAACATTCCTTTAAGTTGGATTCCTTTTTTTTTGAAGTTTATGTTGGGAACTACCTCTCACTTCTTTATGCCAAGTATCTTCAATTATTTTCTGACAATCTTCATGGTCCATCCACATTTCCTCAATTTGAATGGCCTCTTCTTATCTTTCTCAAACTTGGGGCCCCTTGAGTTCCCTTCTTCGAATATGCTATAAGTCGGTGTGGAAGTTAAAGATCTCAAGGCATTTCAAATTAGGCTTTTGGAAAGCCTTGGAAAATTTGTTTTCAATTAAGGAAAGACTAGGCTTAAGAGAGGAGGATGTATTTATGTCCTATGCCAAAATCAAGTTGTGTTGGGAGATCATCTCTTCTATCATTGTCCCTTGGTTGTGGCTATTTGGTTTGGATTACCTTGGTCCTTCAACTTGTAGAACCTTTTGGATTGCTCCTTCTTGGATTGGATTTTCTTGCTTATTAGTTCCTTAGTGAGCAAACAATCTCTCTCTAAGGTCCTTTCTTGGATAACTATTGCAATCTATTATATTTGGTTCATTAGAAATGAGTTGGTTTTAATGGAAAGAGGATAGGAGTGTAGTGGATCCTGTTGTTACCAAAGATGGGACCGAGGGCAACAAGGTAACTTCGTAGATGTCTAGGCACCCCCTTTTATAGCTGACCTTGCCATGGAGTGGTTTGAAGCAGTTAGAAATGGATGGCTAGGATCCCATTCGGTCGATGACACGTGATGCAATTTGGGGCCTGCCATGTGCGCCTACATCACTTTGCCCCCACTCTCAAGGTCGTAGTGGCTGAGGTTGAGCAGCGCACTGAGCAGAGACCTCGACCTTGGCCAAAGAGAGTACTACATTTGTAGAGGTGTCGGATGGTGCATTGGATAGAGACCTTATCTTCAATCAAAGAGAGTGTCAGGTAGTGGTGTGGAGGCATTGGCCTCAGTTGCTGAGGGCTCTTCTTGGTAACCGTGTGGTGATTGCTTCCTTGTTTGCTTTTTGCCTCTTTGGAGGACCATGATGGGTTGAGTGCCTGGACCATGTCTAACACGTATGTGAGGTGTCCACATTCGTCGATCGTGCTCTGTGTGGGTGTCATTATCATCCAGCGTGGATCCATACACAGAACGGGCGTCAGTGTTGACCGGTCGATGAACGCGGATGCCTCACACCCGTGTCAGACACAGTCTTGTGCTCTCGACCCATCATGATCCTCCAAAGAGGCGAGAAGCAAATAAGGAAGCAATCACTACATGATTACCAAGAAGAGCCCTCAGCAGCTGAAGTCGATGCCTCCACACCACTACATGATGCTCTCTTCGATCGAAGCCAAGGTCTCAGTCCAATGTGCCATCCAACGCCTCCACAAAGCAATGTAGTACTCTTTTCGGCCAAGGCCGAGGTCTCTACTCAGCTCGTCACTCAACCTCGGCCACTATGGCCTTGAGAGTGGGGAAAAGTGATGTAGGTTCACATGGTAGGCCCTGGATTGTGCCACGTGGAGGGTCTTATGTAGGTTCAATTGGAGGGTCTTTTGAAGCTCAAGGGAATGTAGAAGAAGTTAAGCTTATAATCATCTATAAAACTTTGTAAAAGGCGGTCTTGGAAGGTTGGTAGGGTAGTTTAACTAGTGTACTGCTTAGACTCCTTTTTTGTGGTCAATAGGCCCTGAAGTTTAAATTTCAATTTCTAAAGTTTGTATAGATTTTTTTTTTTGGTTTGATTACCAATCTACCTGGTTGCCAGATGATAAGAACTTTACCTCTTTTAGTGGGTAATATAATCTTTTTATCTATAAAAAAAAATGAAATACCCACTATCTATTTCCAAACTTATCAATTTGTTGTGCAATCCCTTTACCTAGCAAAATCTTAAGGCCCAATTTGGAAGGAATACAAATACAGATGTATAGAAAGTAAAACCTTGTATTTTACAAATACAAATATGTAGAACAATATTTTTGAACCACCGTTGATCAGGACGATCAGACCATTCAGACCAGGAATTGTCCAGGCAATTGGTTCCGTTTTACTTCAAACTCAATCCTCAGCCAAAAACTATTGAATTGATTAATGACCCATCGACTTGGGCGGTCGAATCATCGACCCATGTAACAGTTTTTTGCTGTTATTTATTTTAATTTTTTATTTTTTTTATCAAAACAAGTCATTTATTCAAATTAAATGGTCGAACCATCAACATAGAAACCCATGACCAAAACTGTTTCAATTCCGAGTTGATTTTTAAAACATTGATGTAGAATGTAAAATCTTATATTTTATGTTATTTTGTATGTATTTACATACATATTTGCATTTGTATTATTTCCAAACTTGAGTCTAAAAAGAAAATTATACTCAAAACTGATCTTCATCAGGCCTTGGATTTCAAGCAACAATCCATCTGCCTGTCGGGTTAGATCATGCTGCTTTGCACCCTATACAAGTACGAATTGGACCCATGTCCTCAATAATATGGGCAACTTGCATATAGAAGTTAAGTCCGTATTCAATCATGGATCGATTAAATCGTCAATAATGTAAGGTCATATATATCGACCCAAATCAGATCCGAATACCATCAGTACCAAGTCAATTCATGTGAACTAATTCTTGGACGAGATTAACATGAATTTGCCTAAACACTGATGACATGGTTTGACGTGACTGGCATCTTAGCCATTAGCAAATACTGTGCAATTGGAGTGGGACGTGAAAGCAGCAAGCTCACTGGATCCCCATTTCACCACTTATCTTTCAGCCCATAAAACCCGGAAAACTCCACCCGTGAGTTGGATCGATTCTGGGTCAAGATAAGATTCTATCCTGAAATGATAGATAATGGTGCATTTGAGAAGAGTGCAAATACAAATATAATCAGTGTAAATACAAATCTTGTCATTTGTCATTAACCATGCATACTTGTATTTGTGTTCTTTTCAAACCGAGATTAAATGTGTAGATTTTTTTTGAAAGACAAATGTGTGTAGTATTAGAACATGGATTTGATTCTCACAAAATCCGCCCTCACACTTATGCATTGGAAACATCTCAATAATCAAGTTTCAAAGTATTGATATGTATTGGTCGATGGTTTATCGATATGCCCCTCCAAAGGTTGTATCGGATCAGCCATCAGTTCAGAGAATAGTTGAGTCTTAAACTGATCCCTCTGAACTGATTTCAAAAAAATAATAATAAATAAAACTTAAAAAAATGTACCGACACAAGCCGATAGCCCTACCGATATATCGACCTGTGTCGATATTTAGAACCTTGTCCATACTTGTGTGATTTTATTTATAGAGGATATTCTTAATGCACGACTATAAGGGCTGTGAGGATGGTGCAAGTTCGGATATTGTGAGAACAAAATCTGAATCCGTAGAACTAGTCCCAAACCAGACCCTATATTAGATCATCGGACCGATAAGACCCAATTATAATTGTCATTTATACTTTCAACCTGTAAACAACAAGCCCACTCATTTATTAGGGGTGTACATGTTTGACAACATGATTGGTTTTGTTATTAAAGAAGAAAAAAAGATAGCTAGCGCATTAGGCTCAGTTTGGAAGGAGTACAAATGCAAAATCCTGTATTTTATATTATTTTGTATGTATTTACACTATATATATATATATATATTTTGTATTTGTACTCCTTCCAAACTGAGCCTTATCAAAATTATATTCTTTTGTTGTTATGGCTGTGATCCAACACCCCCTAAATTGTCATATATGGAAATGATAACTTTACGATATTACATACGCAACTTAATTATATTAGCATGATTTGTAAATTGTAATAATATATTATATAGTTTAAAATTTATCATTATAAATTTATGATTTTAATTTTATAAATATTATGTTTTACATTATTCAGTAGACATATTTAATTATTAAATTGAAGAAAAAATATTAATTCACTTAAACTGCATTTGTTTTCGGGGTAAATGAGAACCGGGGTGAATTTTACACCCCGGTTCAAATTTCCCTGTGTTTGTTTTCGGTATTGTTTTACAACGTAAATTAGCGTAAGACTCCACGTAGATGAATTTTACATCGAGAATCAATGGAAAGTTACCACCTATAAAATTGATGTGAAACTTTACAACGGTCAAATAGCTTCTACTCCATCATTATCTTTTTACGGGCAACCATTTCACCAGAGAATAGAATCATTTGAAGAGGAAATTATCGAGAGCGCCTACCTATTTGACACATGCTGTTCATTACCACCAACCCCGTACCCACAAGATCCAGAAATCCAAGGTCTTGATTGTTTCTAGGATGGTGCGTTCTTCTCCAATCACAGGGGGCGACGGCCTCACCTCCACTTCTCCCATCTTCGCCTGTGGTTTCTGCTGCTGTCTCATGTCTCACTGGTGTGGTTCCATGAACCAACAGTGACTCTTTGATCTGATATTCAAGATCCCTGGATCTTGACTTCAGTCTCCAGTTATGAAATGCAGAGTACAACAGGATAGCCAAGGGTGCAACTAGCAGGATGGAAAGCACGGCGGCAAAAGCGATGGAAAGAAGTCGGCTATGAATTCCAGTGAATGAGAGTAGGGTGGGTGATGTGGTAATGCTTGCTCTGCTCTTTAGATAGATCCCCTTCTGCTTAGTGGTAACTGGTAAGTACTTACAGAGCTGCATGTGTAAAAACCAGGGATAATGGCAACTTCGGCCCCTAACAAGCAATCAAACGATGATGTTGGGGAGGGAGAAGAACCCATGACAGATGACAAGGCGGAGGCAGAGCCCATTTACTCACACCAACATTATATAATTAATTCATAAACCTAGCATTTCAAACAAAGGACACCACAAACTTTTTTGTCGACATAATAGCCCCAATAAATTCAATTAAAACAGAGAGCCCGAATTGCATTGGTTCGGTTTGTTATGTCGGGTTTGTCCAACCTACTTATAGCTTTTAACTCTGTCCCTTTTTCTTTCTATTAAATTGTAACGAACTAAACAACTTCTCTCAATTTTAGTCTCAAGACATGGAACAAATTATTTTATCCCTACCCCAACTTATAATAGTGTGCATCTCTCAGTGGCCAACTTTCTTCTTGCAACCCAGGATCCGAACCGTCCAAAACGAATCAACCCATGAATGATCAGTGATCATCAAACCCAAACAAACCTTCCCCTGCAAAATCCATCCATGAACCATATACAACACAACGCATTGAATCCAGTTAAAGATCCTCCGTACAGCAAAACATCTCATCATCCCAACCATTCCACCACACACCACTTGTTTATATAAGCGACGCACCCTAAACAGTCCCTACGCACGGAAGGAAAGCAACAAAGAAAGTAGCGACTAAAGCAAAAAAACACAAACACTCCCTCTGGGGCTCTCTTTCCTTGTAAATCCCCAGATTTGGAGGAACCCACACGCGACAAACTATTACAAAACAATGCAGTACACATTATCACTCACCCTCTCCTCCTTCCTCAAAAAAAAAAACTCTTAAAAAAACTCTAAAAGAAATTTAAAAACAAGCGAAGCTTCGTGGAAGCTCTCAGTCTCCTCCCATGGCTCCCCCTCCATTTAACGCCCCCTCTATCGCTCCTCCTTCCTCTCAAACCCTTCTTTCTTCTCCTCTTTTTCCTCCTCTTTCCTCTCTTCCTTCTGCCCCTGATTCTCGTTTCGGCTTTCAACCATGAAACTGATCAATCTCACCCCAAAACACCTGTTTCGGACGAGCAAGAAGAGCAGATCCGTGTCCCGGTCTGAGTCGGACCCACAATCGTTCAGCTCCGGCACGTCATCATCGTCGGATTCCTCGATGACCCAGATCAAAGGAGGCGGCGGTGCTACTCCCAAAAGCGTCCTCCGCTCTTGCTCTCAGGAAATATCGGGAGACTGGTCCGACTTGTCGGCTGCCGATATGCATTTGGAGCACCTCCAAGCGTTTAAGCTCATCGACAGAGACGGTGACGGGAAGGTAACCATACACGAACTCGAGGGCCTCCTTAGTCGTATCGGTGGCGAGCCGCCTAACAAGGAGGAGATGCTACTGATGTTGAAGGAAATCGATCGGGATGGTGACGGGTGTATAAGCTTGGAGGAGTTCGAAGCCATCAGCTCATCTTTGGTGCCGGCGGCTTTGTCGGATCTTCGTGAGGCGTTCAATGTCTTCGACGCCGACCGCGACGGGAAGATCTCGGCGGAGGAGCTGTTGGGCGTGTTCTCAGCAATCGGGGACGACCGATGCACGTTAGAAGATTGCCGGCGAATGATCCGCAGCGTCGATACGAACGGTGATGGGTTCGTTTGTTTTGAGGATTTCTCGAGAATGATGGAAGGACGGATTAAATGAAGACAAATGGGAAAACAATTTGTCGGATTTTCGTCAGAATTTGTTTGTATTTTTTTCGGACGAGCACAGCCGTACATTTTGAAGAACCTGAAACAAATTCCAAGATCAAAGATCCCGATCCAACGACTTAGATCAGTTGATCAAAGCAGCTGATGATGTGTAATTCTGTATCCTATCTTTGCTTATCCAGCCAATATAGAACGAGTGGTCGCTTAATCATCAATCAATTAATGGAAATCTGATCTCTCTCTATCTGAGCTTAAATTAGTGGCCACTGAACTAGCTTAATTATGCTAATCTGGTTTTGATGTCAGGCTCCCTTGCAGTTCTATTTGTATCAGTGCAAATGAAAACAATGCAATTGCTGGTTTATTTTTGTTTTTGGGTTTTACCTAGTTTTTGACTTTTTGTTTAGGTTTATTCCAATTCACTGGCAATGCAAAGAAATAAGATGAGGCGAAAAACTGAACCAGAAATAACCAAAATTTTCACTCAAATCATATGCACCTTTCGGTTCAATTTGGGAAGAATGCAAATGCAGATATATTATATACACTACAATTATAAGGTTTAGAAATATCATACTCTATATATTTGTATTTGTATTCTTCCTAAACTGAGCTTCATTTTTTCCATCAGTGCAAATGAAATTACACTACAAACAAACAATGCTAATGGAGGAGATTTATTTATTTCTTTTGGTATCTAGGATAATGGAGGAGATGGGGATTGATCAACATTGGTAATTATTTAGTTTATCTAGGCAGCAGGATTCCCTTCACAGTAGGGCAGTATTCACTGTAAAATTGTATTTAATTGTGGATTAAGAACTAAGGTAATCTAAGTTTTATGCCCTTAATTTTATCTTAATTCTTTAATTAGTCCACCAGAATGTACACAGGAATGTCTTAAAAGAAATCATGGATTAGAGTGTGTAACAGGAGGGGTTTATTTTATTATCTTGATTTTGATATTATTTTAATTCATGCCAGATATTTTTATTAGTACTTACAATTAACAAATTATTTGAATGGACCCCACATTTTATTCATCCTCCAATAACTAAATAAATAAACATAATTGTAAATTTGGATTAATTAATTAATTAATTAATTTTCTTATAATTTTTGGGGTGAATTTTAGATTAGGACATAAGAATTCATTCATTCATCTCCTCTTAAAACAGAAAATGCATTGAGAGACAAGAGAATGCTTCGTAGAAGAGATCAAAAGTTGCCCTACTTTCCATTGGGCAATTGAAGCCATGCTGATTGGAGGTGATTAATGGTTGGAAGTTTTTGTTTGGAGGGTTCTGAAGATGTATCACTTTGGCCTGTCCCTACCATCCTGAACTCACTGAAAAAGAAAGCCCTTGAGATTGCTGCAACTGAAAACACAGCACATGGCCCAAGACCATTTTTCTTGTTTTGATAGAGCTCAATGGTGGGGCAGGGTTCAGGTAGTCGACCCCAAAGCCCAAATTATTGGAGTTAAAAGCTGGATTGAGTTGAGTTGTATTATTGGAAAGGCAATGTTAGGGATGAGTGAAAGTCTGAAACTCATAGTGATGAATAAAGGTTAGGACTTGGGAGTGGTTGTGTACTTAATAGCTTTTGCAGAGACTGATTATCTGAAGAGATTCAAGCAGCTGTTTGGCTCCATTTGTTTTGATGCAAGGGAGGAGAGTGACTTTCCTATCACCATAGAAAGGATCAGAGTTCAGAGTTTCTGCATTATTTCAGAGTGAAGAAAAAAGTTCTGCCCTTTATGAAGAGAAAGGAAACAGGTTTAAAGCAAAAAGAATGCAGATCATCTAGTTGTGGTTATACCTATTAACAAAACAAAGTGGTTTCACTTAAGCTTTCAGAAGTCAAGATGTTCAGAATAAAGCTGCTTCTCCTACACAGGCAATTCAAGTAACCAAATTCATTTAACTGAAACTGAACTAACATTCAGATCTTTATGGCGATGTTTGGTATTTGGTGTTGTGCATCCATTGCATTTACGCATTAGACGTTGGGAAAATAATGGTTTGGACATGAAGGCCCCGTTCATGTTTTGGGAAATTGGAGGGGAAAAACTTGGCCAATAGGAAATTGATTCCTGATGATTAACTTTACAGTGTTCTTCTTTTGGTAAGTTCTGAGTCCCATGGTAAAATAAGTTTTTCTGAATAAGTGATTTCATTCTAACTTTGGATTTTTATGAGTAAAAGAATCATTATATAACTTATATAGGAATAAAAAAAACATGGGCAAACAAATTTATCCGGGTAAGTGACATTTTAAAATTTTACAGTTCAGTCCACCCGTAAGGTGGAGCTAAGATTTTTAGGGTGAACTGAATCCTACCTGTGGATTGATGTCAAATTTACGGGCAGAACGACGATTTATAAGGGGGAGGGAGATGCTAGTAGATTAGGAGGGGACTACAATTTCAGATTTCTGAAGTGGATTACAGTCCACTTATCCCTTTAGAAAATAAGCTGAAGTGCAATGCAACAACTATTTATTGTATTTTATTACACATAAGTGACATTAGGCACCTTTAGTTGCCATATAGGCGAAATGGGAATACAACAATGGAGATATTAAAATGATATTCCCTCTCAAAATAAGTTTTACAAAGTACAAAATGTTTGTACCTGATCAACCTACCAAACAGGACTCATGCATAATTGCCTATATAGGTAGTGCTGATGTGTCACTGAAACGGAATCACAACAGACACATGATGCCATGTTATGTAGTAGGACAAATGCCTTCTTTTTTTATTTTTATTTTTATTTGGCTAGTGAGTGCCTTATATACAAAAAGTAAAAATTATATAAAAAACAGACACACGACACCATGGTACCAAACACCCACTATAGTAACTGAACTTGGAATTGATTTTATCAAACATAAATCCTATTCTTACTGTGTCTTGATGTTATGTACACAGAGTTTTGGATGAGAAGATCTGGGCTGGAAATGCACTTCCACATTTTCATCAATACTTCTACATCTGTTCATGTACGATGGTATAATTTCTAAACTATTTAATATACCAAGGCTTAGTTTGGAAGGAATATAAATACAAATATGTAGGGTGCAAAATCTTACACTTCATATTATTTTGTATGTATTTATTCTATACATATTTATATTTAATACAAAATATAAGATTCAGTTCGGAAGGAATACAAAGCCTTATATTTTATATTATTTTATTTGTATTTGTACTATATATATTTGCATTTGCACTTCAACCAAACTGAGCCTAAATAACAAAAATTCATCAAACTTCATGATAGAGAAGGGGGTTATGATTGATCAAACTCTCAAATGTGAGAGTGGATAGATAGTAAATTGTGTCTTCTGATTGATCAAATTCTCAAACTTCATTCTTTTCATCCTTGTCTTGCCCCAAGGTTTGGGTTTAAAATCTATTGCATCAACTGATCCAACTTTTCTCTAATTCTCTCCACTGTCCTTCATTGAAGTTTTATTAATTTTTTATTAATCAGTAGTAATGACTCAGTAGCCTCAGGAATTCAAAATTTTATATGGATTGCAGTTATGGGACCAGTACTCCAAAAAGCAGCAAGCATTGTTCAATGTTAGAGAAAAAGCGTAGGAAAAGACTGCAAAACACGTTTCCCGATGAAATAAAGGACTCTACATTTTCTGGTACTTCTTTTCCAACTTTTTTTTTTTTCTACACCTTGGCATTTTCTCTACATTTTCCCTTGTTTCCCACTTGGGCAGATATAAGAAGTCATTTCTGAATTTTCAATTCCCACTATGAGTTTTGCTCTTTGAATTAAGCTTGGTTTGTCTTAATCTTAAACTAGTTGGGTTTGGTTTAAAGCTATATTTAGTCATGATGTGGGCGGTTTGGCGTGTAGATATTGGCTTTTGTTGTTGGGTGGCTTGATTGGAACGTGTGAACATAATGGTTGAAAACGGTGTCTGGGGGGAGGAAAAAAAAAATCAATGGATTAGTATTAAAGCTTGAATGGAAAGAACAAGAAAGAAATGAAAAAGAAAAACTCGTTTCTAAGGTTTGCTGGCCCACCTTCATCATCCTACTCTTTACAATTTCAGGCTTCCTTGAAGCTTCCCTTTGGTATTAAAAAAGAAAAACATAGATAAACTCAATATGTTTGCCAAGACTTCAATGCCCATCATCAGGATAGTTGATAATTGTGATACGAAGGAGCTAAATGAATGACTTATTATTTGTCTTTTAGCCAAAACAGTAGCTTGTGGTTCGTTATATGATTCACTGAAGGACAAAGCCATAAATCACTCAATTCAGCCACCTATCTCACGGGTATGAACTTAACTTGGAAGTCATGGGTTCATGGATTTTTATAAATATGGAATTCATTACTTAGGACCCATTTGAGAGGGTTGAGCTAAATGTTAGTTGAATTGAAGCTGGGTATATAAGTTATTTAGATAGTGTTTGGAATTGATGCCGTTTTTATTTGATATCATTATTGTTGCTGTCGTATAGACATTTTTCAATGCCACACCAACAGATTATTGTTAGAAACGGTAGAAAAAAATAGAAAAACATTAAAAAATACATTTTTTTAGACCACATCTTTCCTGAGAAAATGTTTTTTTTTTTTTCGAAAAATAGTTAATCAATCAATCACGACGATGCTAAACACTTTTCTGAAAAATTTCTGACATGACACTGATGTGGTACCATTTTATGATCCCAAACACCGGATAGCCCTGTAAATGACTGACTTAACAGTCGATTTGGTCTCCAGTTTTTTTGAACCCAGTTGGGCGGACACCAACTTTCATTGAATTGCAATGACTGAGCTGCTTTGGAGAAACAATTTAAATTAGTTTCACTGGAAAATTGATTTCTTAGTTGAAATAACATAATTAATCTTGAGTTTTATGGGATTTTCACTAAACATAATTTCTAAGCTTTCCGTGTGAGACCCACCTTGCAAGGATAAAAATGACTGTATAAGAATCATCCCAAACAAGCACTTTATCTAATATTGGTTATAGATTTATAGGCTGTTGGTATGGGACCACCTAAAAAAGCCAGAGGCCACTGCACTTCAGCCCTCAGCCCTCCCAAACGGTCACTTAATAGGCTTGCTCATATGTCAGAACGGGGACCCACAAACTTAAGGGAGATACTATGCCCATGTGTTATTAATTTAGGTTGTTGTAATGCATGTGTGAAATTCTATGGAAGGAACAGAGCATTAATTATATCCTACCATTGATTGATTGGGTCCAATGGCTGTGTTTGATTTGAAGAAAAAAATAGGGAAAGAAAAGGAAAGGTAGGAAAATTTACTGTTTTTCTAATTAAATTATTAAAATATATATTTTTTTATGCATTCGTATCTTGTAATCATTTTAACCTTTAAATTCAGGGGGTGTTTGATTTTCTACAGATAGCTTTTGTACTGATATCAATTGGCCATCAATAGAAAAGGGCAAAAAAGTATAACTGAAATTTGAAAAATTGAAAAACTTTTCCAACCCTTTGTTGTCAATCTAATGGATCGAGATTGAAGAAAATTTAAAACTGGGTGAAAGTAAAATTTGTGGATAGTTGAGAAACCTGAAATTTGATTTGCAAGTGCCAATTTTTTATGATGATAGTAAATAACATATTTCTAAATTTTCTATAGTTTTTTAATATTTGTATGTCTATAAAAAGTATTCTTATTTGTCACATCTTTTATTTAACGTGATGAAAATATGATATTAGAGATGTGTTCAAATGTTTTCTACAAGTTTTTTTTGTATTTTTTTATACTTTTGTGTGTTTCCATATTTTTTAATTTCTATTATTATTATTCAATTATGACATCAAGAGTTAATACATTTGACCTAAAATGTTGAATTTTGACTCACACCAAATATGAAAACAACTCCATTTTTTCTGGGTTGGTTTTAAATTTGTGCTTTGTTTCTATCATCAATAAAAACAATTATTTTTTTGTCACACTTATTTTTCTTTAATACGGTTAATATAAAATATTAGAGACATGCCTAAATGTTTCCTTTTAAATTTTATTATTTAATTATGACTTTATGGGTGATCAAGTTGACCTAAAAGGTTGAATTGTTGATCTGCCACCAAACAAGAAAATAATTTCACTTTTGGATTAGTTTTAGATTTTATATTTTATTTCCATCACCACTAAAAATTTAAAATGAACTTTTTTTATTGTGTTTAATTTTTAATATGATTAATATAAAATATTAGATGTGTGCCCAAAATGTTTTCTATAGAGTTTATTGTCTAGATGTGCCTGAACCGTTGAACTTTGACCTACCACCAAGAAAATAATTTCATTTTGAGTTGGTTTTAAATTTTATATTTATTTCCATCATCAATAAAAACAACTATTATTTATCACACTTTTCTTTAATATGATTAATATAAAATGTAAGATAAGTGCCTAAATGTTTTTCACAAAATTTCTGTGTTATTACATAAGCCTTTTGTGTTTTTTTATCTTTTTCATTTCTTTATTTAATTATGATATCAAGTGTTGTCACATTTGGCTCAAAGGGTTGAATTGTTGACCTTCCACCACAAAAATAACTTTTACTTTTGGGTTGATTTTAAATTTATATTTCATCCCAACATCAATAAAAATAATTATTATTTATCACACCTATTTTTAGAGATGTGCCCATTTTTTTATATTTTTTATTATTTCTATTTTAAAACCAAAAGTCCTTTAATTATGACATACTGGATTGACCCATTTGACCTAAATAATTGAATTGCTTACTTGCCACCAGGATGGAAGAACAATTTTGTTTTGGGGCCAATTTTAAAAAGCATGTATATTAAATATATTAAAAGTATTGGATGCAGATCTAATTGATAGAATTTATTGGTAAAAAGAATAACTTAAATATAGGATTCAATGAGAGAATGGGAGTTAATACCCTAAAATAAGACTTCATGAAAGGGAATTCAATGGGGAGAAATGTGATAGTTCAAATTACATTTTGTGTCCTCACAATTAGAGAGGAAACAAAATAAAAAATAGGGGTATTCTAGTCAGTAATAGGATTTAATGAATATTAGTGGGAGTTAATACCTTAAATATAACTTAATGAGAGGGATTTAAATGAGGAAAAAAATGGTTGTTCAAATTGCATTTCTGTCCTTACAGTTAGAAAAAAGACAAAATTAAAAAATTAAGGTATTTTAGTCAAATAAAAGTTTCACACTTTTAATAGTAGTATAGATTATTATTATTATTATAATTCTTGTTGTTGTTGTTGTTTAACTTGATACATGATTTGATAAATGATTTTAATTAAAGGGAGATTAGCTGCATGGAAGGTCAAATGGGGTGATTAGGGAAAAGCTCTTTGAAGGGATGTGAGTTATCACTCTACAAGAAGATCCTCCTGGGAATCCTCCTCCTACTACTATTGATCAAAAGCCTTCTTACACTCCCTTGCTTTGACCCTCTATATCACTAGCTCCCAATACTCTCGCTAAAATGGAGATCGAAGAGAAACTTCCAACTCTTAGATGAGGTGAACCAGCCACTCTTTTCTCTAAGGAAAAAATTCGTAAATTGTATGAAACCTTGTGCTTTGCTTTGATTGGTAACTGTGCTATCAAACGTCCCCCACTCTAAGAAATCAATGAACATTTAATTCGAAGCTTTTAGCTAAAACAAAATTAGGTTTTCTCCTTTTAAGATCCACAAAAAAGTTTTGATCAGATTTGAAAGTGAAGAATAATTCTTGAAGATATAGCTATGAGAGACTTTTTGAGTTAGAGTTTTTATTCCATGGTCTCAGTTTTGGAAGGAATTCAAATACTAATATGCATTGTAAACATACAAGGTTTTGAAATGTTGCATATAAGGTTTTGCACTGTGTACATATTTCTATTTTCACTCTTCCCAAACTAAGCCTTTTGTTCAAATGGTTGATTGATATGAACCTAGGATGCAACCTTCTACCATGTCTGTTTGGATTAGTTTCTCTAACATCCCAATAAATCTATATAGTGAACTTTATTAAGTTTATAGCCTCGATTATAGGAGGGTTTCTAAAATTCAATGCTACTACCTTAAACCTTACCCAAACTAATGCCACGAGAGTGTTTTTGGAGGTTGATTTTCTTAAAGACAACTCCCAATAGCTTTGGATTGGTTATGGGAAAGAGGGTTTATGGCAAAAAGTTGCTTATGAAAGAAGAACGTAGGTTAAAGAAATAAAAGGAAGCCAAGGACAAAGAAGGTAAGGTTGAGAAGAAACTAGATAACAATACAAAGTAGCCTATAAGGCCATTTGTTAAGCAGAAAGAAAAGTAGATCTTCCAGTCAACTGTTGATCAAACTAAGCCACCTTGGGATCCCATTATCTTAGAGAATCGGATCTTGTTAACCAGATGGCAACTCAGGAATAAATTACTTTTGCAGCTATCTTTGATAAAGGGGTATCTCCTTTAGAGCAAGATGGTTGAGGGAACCCAAGAGCAGTACACCTAGACAATGACAGAGAAGGTCATGGTTCCTATCCATCTCTCTATGTCAAGTTCCAAGATTGTTAGGTTGGAGAACCTTGAGGTATCAAAGAATGCAACGTTGGTGAAACTCATATTGCATTTGTGCAAGTCCTAGAGACTTATGATAGAAGTAGAGGATGAATGTAATTGTATTCAACAAAATGCTGACATGGAAGTAAAGAAGTAGGAAGATTAATGAATGGAAAGTACTCAAGAACATTAAGAAGTAGGAATGCAAAAGGTATCACTGAAGCACGGTAATGAAAAGTTGAAAATTGTGTTGTCTATTATAAAGCATAGTTGTTGAAATATCATGGAGATTTCTAGTGAATATCTTCAATGACTCATTAGCAAATCTCAACAAATGAATATTCAAATTATTGGTCCTATGTGTTTTGATGATAACAAACTTATTGAGAGTACTAATGAATGCATTAAGTATGCAATTGTATTCATTAATCTAAAAAATGCTTAATTACAAAGAGATGAGTACAGATAAAATGTTTGAGCAGCTATCAACTATCATAAATCAACTTGAAACTCTCCAAAGAAGATGCCTACTACCAAAAGCTGAAAGGAGAAAGCATCAAGTCCAAGTGGTCTACATTGTTCTACATTGATTTTATATTTAGGACTTGATGTAAATTATATGCATGAGATGAATATTATGGGCATAAACTTGACCAACCTTAGAGACCAATTTCTAGTGTTAGGTCTGGTCCTTAGGTGTTCCCAAACTCAAAAAGTAAATAATCTATGTTTGGAATCATAAAAAAAATAGTTTTGGGGCCTTTGAAAAAGAAGTATCTAAATTTCTAAGGTTGTGAATAGTGAGTAAACGACTACCCATCATCTTGTTAGACAGTGTATGCCCTTAGCTCCAATAAGAATGATGTACCTTATGATGTTTAATGTAAATGAATAAAGTACATATTTGATTCATGTTATTGTGGTGTGTTTCTATGTAATACCCTTAAACTGGACACATATGAGACTCGTGTTAGTTTAGAATCTTCACAGCCGTTGGATAGACGTTAGGAGATTTATCCTGCCAAGGCTGACACTGATGTGCCGCCAAGTTGGTTGGGGTGGCTTGTCTCAGCTACTAGGGTGAGACCTGAGGTATGTGTAGTGTGGGTTTTCTTGAAACCCTGAACCGGACCAGAATTTCAATATTGCCTTGGACCATGGAGATTGATTGGCAAAACTGGAATATTACACCTGACCCCTAGACTCGATTATGATACTGTACTAAGTGTCGGATTAGACTGTCTCTGATATTTGAGATCCTTAGAGGAGGTTAAAACCTAGGTATGTTAGGACAATCCGAAATCAACATAAATGCTATATGGGCCAAACTGCCATTTGCAATTCAGCCCATATACCTAGATAATGTTATATGATAATATTATGGGCTTTAATGGGCTAATATTGTTTTAACCTAATTAATTTAGGGTTTTATAATTGATTTAATTGATTGGATCAATTATGTGATGCATGTGATGTATGTATGTGTGATGTGCTACGTACATGTGCTATAAGTGCTTGGCCAATATTCATTCGTTTAGTGTTCTACGCATAGCATGGTTGAATGCACATCATTGACATGGTGTCCATAAGATCATTGGATGATCTCCCTTCTTGATGGGCCCCACATCAATGTGGGAAACCTAGCCCATTTAGGGTCCATCTAAACCTGACTTTAAGAAAGTTAGTGGGAGCCACTTTGGTTTGACCTAAATGAGGACTAGTGCGAAATTTTTGTTTCCTTCAGTTATATATAAGTGCATGTGATAGGGAGATTCATATAATGAACTCTCTAAAGTCCTTCCGTCATTAGCATGAAGATGGGCTTATCAATAATGAGGAGATGCACCATAAAATTGGACTATCCATTTGTTGTTGAGTCTGTTGGATTGCTTAATAAGATGATAGGGGCGTCATAGACCGATGTAGGAGGGGCCTATCATAAAATGGAAGACTCTCTCATGATACCTTGGTATTCACGAATATGATGGGTAAGCACTTACTAGATAGAAAATGTTTAACCTAAAATGACAATGAACCTTGTTTGACAGAGGCCAAAGGAAAAGCTCATAAGATGAGTGGATATAATCCTTCATAGAAGGTGGTGGGGCTATGTAGCTGAAACAGTTGGCTCCATGCATTGTATGTAATTTCCCAAATTTCCAGAGATATACTTCGAAGTCTCCGTCAATAAGATAAGAGGGAAATCTCGGAAATGAATAAATGGAAATGGAACATCGATTAAAAGTCATTTCTATGCAATCAACATGAACTAGATTAGATTGTGGACTAATATTTTCTTTGACTTTTATCAGAAATGGCAAATGGACAATTCGCCAAATAGTTGGATGATAATAAGCTTAAGGACCCAAACTGTACTGATTGGTTTCTTAACCTTATGTTGGTTTTAACATCTAAGAAATTGGACAATGTTGCTAAAAACCCTGCTCCGGATCGTCTGGGTGATAGGGCGTCTGAGGCCCGTAGGAAGGAATATCAAGAATGGGAAGAGAAGAACTCTCTTGCCCGATGCTACATCATAGCCTCCCTCGACAATTCAGTACAGAGACAATTCGATCATATCGAAATGTCCAAGGATATCCTGGATAGTTTGAGGACGATGTATGAAAAGCAGAATTGTTCTACTCGATAGAAGGTCCTAAAATTGTTTATGACCACTCAAATGTCCAAGAACTAACTAGTTCATGACCATTGTATAAAGATGATGGGATACATTAATGAACTAGAGGCTCTTAGATCTAGGCTAGATCATATTACCAAAGTAAATGCCATCTTAAATTCTTTGCCAACTTCCTTCAATAAGTTCATCATGAACTACAACATGAACAAGCTAAATGCTAGCTTTTAGGAACTCAACAATATATTGCAGAGGGATGAAGAACTGATAAAGAAAGAAGAGCCCATAGCCATGCTTGTTGAAAGTGGCAAGTCGGGCAAGAAGAAGATGAAAGCAAAGAAGAAGCCTCAGAAAAAGGTTAGTAAACCTAAAAAGCATAAAGGACAAGACATTAGATGCTTGCCACTTCTACAAACAAACTAGCCATTGGAAGAGGAATTGTCCTCAATACTTGGAAACCAGGAAACAAGGTAATCTTGAATCTTTTGTCATAGAGACCAATATGTTGGTCACTTTTGCATCTTGGTGTATTGACTCCGGGGGCTTCTACTCATGCATGTAACACATTGCAAAGGTTCAGGACAAGTAGAAGACTGAGTGACGGAGAAGTGACTCTTTACTTGGGAACTTCTGCAATAGTTGTAGTTACTACTATAGGTACTGTAGATTTATATTTCAGAGAAGGAATTGTAACTCTTAAAGATTATCTTTATATACCAAAATTGAGAATAAATTTGATTTTTGTTTCTAAGTTGTGCATGGATGGTTATTCTATCTTATTTAGTAATGTGACTATTATTAAATGGAATAACAAATTCCTTACTTATGGAAAACTTGAGAATGGTCTCTATGTTCTCTATCATTCTCTGGAAACAAATTTAATCAAAATTACGTCGTAAATAATCCTCAAGAATAGAACACGAGAAATGGTTAATCCCACGTACATGTGGCATTACCGACTTGGCCACATTAACATAGATCATATCACAAGGTTGGTAAAGGATGGTTCTTTGGATTTTCTAACTGTAGAAGATGTTCCAACCTGTGAACCTTGCCTTCAAGATAAGATAATGAAGTGACCATTTACAGAAAAGCTTGAAAGATCAGCAAGCACGCTTGGCCTAATACATATTGATGTATGTGGTCCCCTGAATGTTAGGACATGTAACTCGCACGTTTATTTTATAACATTTACCGATGATCATTCATGGTATGGTTATATGTACCTAATGAGACATAAGTTTGAATCCTTTGAAAAGTTCAAAGAGTTCAAACAAGAAGTCGAGAAACAGTTGGGAAGACACATTAAGGCCATTTGTTTATATCAAGGAGGAAAATATCTCTCTGACGAATTCAGGGACTACTTACAAGAAAATAGGATTGTATCACAACTAGCTACTCCTGCTACACCATAATTAAATGGTGTGTCAAAGAGGAGGTACCGGGCTTTATTGGATATGATCCAATCACATTTCGCCCACTTGGAACTACCTACATCCTTTTGGGAGTATGCATTAGAGACTGCTATATAGATGCCGAACTGGGTTACAACCAAATCCGTTCCTAAGACTCCATATGATTTATAGACATGTAAGAAACTAAGTGTAAGACACTTGAAGATTTGGGATTATTTAGCACATGTTAAAAGAACAAGTGCTGACAAATTGGAATCTAAGACCGATCGTTGCCTATTTATAGGCTACCCGAAAAGCTCTATAGGATATTTATTCTATGACCCAAGAGAGTAGAAAGTGTTTTGTAATTGAAATGCCCATTTCTTGGAAGAAGATTACATCATGAACAATCATTATCAGGAAGTTGTTCTTGATGATGAGAGCTTAGGGGTAGTAGGAGATGTCCCACAAGCTCTAGATGATAACCAGCGTAGGAGATCTACCCAAGTATCTAGGCCTCTAGTTCGTTATGCCTATGATCAAGAAAGTTACTTGATGAAAGCCATGAACAGTGAGGAAGATCCTGTGACTTATATGGAAGCTATGTTGGACATGGATTCCTTTAAATGGGTAGATGCCATGAGAACCGAGATGTTCTCAATGAAGACCAATGGAGTCCAAACTCTTATAGATCCACCCCCTGTGGTAAAAGTAATTGGTTGCAAATGGATCTACAAGAGGAAGAAGGGCCCCGATGGTAAGGTTCAGACCTACAAGGCTCGTCTTGTAACAAAAGGGTATAATCAAAAAGAGGGAATCGACTATGAGAAAACCTTTTCACCCGTAGCCATGCTTAAATCCATTAGGATCCTGCTAGTTGTAGCAGCACACCATGATTACGAGATTTGGAAAATGGATGTCAAAACAGCATTCCTGAACTGAGATCTTACTAAACATATCTATATGCAACAACCACAAGGATTCATTATTGCAGGTCAGAAACATATGGTGTGTAAACTTAATCGATCCATATATGGACTTAAGCAAGCTTCTAGGAGCTAGAACATTCGGTTTGACTCTATTGTCAAATAGTTTGACTTTAAGCAGAATTCAGATAAGCCTTGTGTTTAAAGGAAGACAGTGGGAGATAAGGTTACGTTTCTTGTTCTGTATGTAGATGACACTCTAATCATTGGGAATGATGTAGGGATGTTAACTATGATGAAAGTATGAATTTCACAACAATTCTCCATGAAAGATCTTGGAGAAGCCTCTTATATCTTGTGACTTCGACTCTATAGAGATAGATCGAAGAGGATATTAGGATTATCCCAATCTACTTACAATGACAAAATTGTCAAGAGATATAGCATGGAGAACTCCAAGAAAGTAAGTGTTCCTTTCAAGTATGAAGTCACTCTTTCCAAGGGAATGTCTCCTAAGACACCTGAAGAGATTGAGGGCATGAAGGAAGTTCCCTATGCCTCTGCCGTAGGGAGCATCATGTATGTCATGCTATGCATTCGGCCAGACATTACTTAGGCCGTGGCTATGGTAAGTAGATACAAATCTAACCCAGGACAAGAGCACTGGACTGCTGTAAAGAACATACTCAAATACCTTCGAAGGACAAAAGAGTTTTTTCTGGTATTTGATGGTAGTTCACTATAGATCCTAGGGTATATCGATGTCGATTTCCAATCAGACCCAGATAATAGAATGTCTACATCTGGTTACATCTTTACGATGGGGTCTTAAGTAGTAAGAAAAATAGTCCACAACCCAAGCCAAGCATATTGCTGTAAGTGAGACTGCCTAATGAATGAAGTTGTTCATTCTGGAATTAGGAATTCAGCACACCACCCATTCCACTGTTGTGTGACAACACAAGACCTATGGGAGATTGTTATTAGAAGGTAGCATCATCGAAGAATGTGGTAGACCCATTAACTAAGCCACTGACATAGAAAGTGTTTGAGAATACGTGGACAGTTTGGGACTAAGGCTTGCACCCGATTGGACCTAAGTGCAAGTGGGAGTTATTAGACAGTGTATGCCCTTAGCTTCAATCAGATTGATGTACAGGTGCATTTATTGTAAATGAATAATAGTAAATAATTGATTCGTGTTATATATGGTGTGTTTCTATGTAATACCCTTAAACTGGACACTTATGAGACTTGTGTGAGTTTAGAATCTTCACAACCATTGGATGGACATGGGGAGGTTTATCCTACCAAGGCTGACACTGATGTACTGCCAAGTGGGTTAGGGTGGTTTGTCTCAGATACCAGGGTGAGAATTGAAGCACATGCAATGTGGGTTTTCTTGAAACCCTGAACTAGACCAAATTCCTATATTGCCCTAGACCTTGAAGACAGATGGGCAAAACTGAAATATTACACCTGACCCCTAGACTCGATTATGGTACTGCATTAGGTGTCAGATTAGGCTATCTTTGATATGCCAATCAGTGAGATCCTTAGTAGGGGTTAAAACCTAGGTATGTTGGAACAATCTGAGAATTTACCTAAGTGGGTGATCATAGTGACAGGATCAGCCCCTTTGTCGAACAAAGTGAATGATCGGGGAATGCACTCTAGTTGATGGAAACCTGAACTGCCAATAGTTGATTTCAAACTTGTTGAGATTTGCCTACATATATATTATGGTTTCACAAAATGTTTGCAAAATGTTTTAAATCCTGTAATCCATATGAGTAGAGAGTGTAACACTATACCTTGCAGCCGAGGGAGATGCCATCTCTTGTCGGACAGTGTTTGATCAATATGGGCTGAGAGGTTAAATGTAAGACCATTTAGGGTTTATACCTGATGGGATAATCTCACATAAGTCCATAGTCCTTGGGTCTTCATAAGATGGTTAGACCCAAGGACCATTTAGTGTAAATGTTGGGCCCATTAAGAACCTATATTGCTGAACCCATGTGGCTGATGTGAGATTAATTACGCCATACAAATAAAACCAAACTTGCCAGCACTTAAAGGGAAATGAGCCTAAAAGCTTAATGGGCCTAAAGCCCAACTTGAACTGTGCTTAATATGACTAATTAAATAAGGAGGCGAATTTGGCTATGGATCAACATAAAAGGGTAGGAGGATAACTTTTATCCACTTAAAGAGTCCAGACCCAAATAGATATTTGGATTATAAAACTTCTAATTTGATTAGGAGTAGTTGATCTTGATCTGTTGATAGGATAAGGGATAAGCCTTATCACTTAAAGAGTTCAGATCCAAATAAATATTTGGATCAAGCAACCCCTAATCTGATTAGGAGGTTAACTCTGTAATGGTTATATAAAGGAGGAGGGCGAACTGGAAAAAAAGTTACACAATTCCACTGATTTCTGCATTCAATTCTCTCTCCTTCTGCTCTTGTCGCCCTACCCTATTTGATCTCCACCTCTTGGAGTGATGAAGATTGGATCATGATATTATTTCTTGGTGGAAGAAACAATCTTGAAGTTGTGCTCACTACCCTGTTCGATTCTTGCTGAAGAATCTAAAGTTCTTGCTAAAGAACCACTTGTTGATTCTTCCTCACCCTAAGTTGTGCCATCTTCAATGGAGGAAGGACTTGGTAACCTCTTTAGGCATGAACACCTACGTTGGGAGTTACTATTATTCCGTATCAGGTATATCCCTACTTCTTCATTTTGGTTTCAGATCTGGTCCTATTCTGTTTCAAGAATGAACATTGAAATTGTTGTTTTCTAAATTATGGGAATACGATTCCTGGATGGAAGAGAGAATTTTTGAAATTTCGCCCAACCACCATGCGTGGTTCGGCCATCCATATGATGGATCTCCCATCCCTTCAATTGGACTGAACACTATGGGTTAGGATGAGTGTGAAATCTACAAGTTAATAGCAGGATGATCATTTCAGCCCAACTTGGCCCAGAAATGCTAGGCTTGGGCTTGGGTTTTGTCTTTAGACCTGACCCAGGCTCAGTCCTGCATCAGGCTCCACACACATTATATATATATATATATATCACACACTTGTTATATTATATTATATATTTTATATATAAATATTATAATCACACATATAATTTATATTGTATATAATATCTTATATAGTTATATTATATAATATATAAAATAAATTTATATGCATGTTATATGTTATTTATTATAAAATATTATATATATGTTATATTTTATATATAAAAGACATAGGCCCAAAGTTAGGCCTGGCCGACCTGGGCCCATGTCAACTTGGGCTCATGCTTATGTTTTAAGCCCAGAATCCTGAGTTGGACTAGGCCTGGGCCTAAGCCATATCCCTTATCATAAGAGCAAAGCCTAGCCTAACCCAGGCCCAAGCTATAGGCCTCTAGGCCTTATCATAAGTGCAAAGCTTGGCCCAGCCTAGCACATGATCACCCGTGATTAATAGGTTAGATTGGGTTTGGGTTGAAGCATTGAAGAAGGCAAACCCATACCAAATCCGACCCATTGGCATCTCTTAACTAAACAATGAAACAGGGAGTTAAACCCTAAATCCTATATCATCATCACCCTGTTGAACTTTGTCCTTCTATGCTTTGCATTGTTTGTTGACTCATACGGTTGAACCGTTCAACCTAAAAACCGGTCACTAATTCGGTTCCGATTACCTCTTAACCCAGAGTTATAAGAAAAACTGTTGAAAAGTCAATAAACCATTGATTCAGCCATAAGAACCATCAAATCGTTCGAACAAGACAACGATTCACAAGTTTAAAACAAATTCCCATCCATACACTACACTCGGGGGATGTTTGGTTCTGTTGGAGTTCATTGAAAAAATGCCACATCAGCGCCACATAGGTGTTGCTGTTTATTGCAGATGAAGCAAAATGAAACAATTGTTTGGTTTCACTATTTATCAAATAAAATAGTAGAAAACTGAAACACTTCGACTTTTGTGCATGGGGCATTTGGGAAAACGTTAAATTCTTGTTTCTCCAACGCCCCAGCGTTTCTTGAAATCAAATGCTGATGTGGCACACTTTAATGGGTATTAATTTGAGGTAGAGAGTGAAAATCATTTAAAGTAAAAGAATATAAATAAACGTTTAAAATGAAAACGCCTATCCATAAACGCCCACGGAACACATACTTAGTCATTTCCTCCCTCAGATAAAATACTGAAATGACAATTGACAAAATGACAACTAACAAAAGATAAAAAATAAGGTGATAAATGCCAAGACCTAAAATATCGTAAAATCCATTGTTCATTTTACAATTTTTTTTAACTAATTTAAAGAGTTATTTATCCAAGATCATACGATCAATTCTTTAAACTGTTATTTGTTCATGAAAACTGCTGCCTCATGCGTTGAATAAACGAATTCTTTATTGTGTTATTTTCAATTAATTAGCAAATTAAAGCAAATTGTACTTTTTTCTTATAACACATATTATAAGCGTACTAGAGATTCATTTTTTATTTGCATTTATTTATGAAGGGTTAATCTGTTTGACCCGGATGGTTGAACTACTGATCCTAACACAGAAGGAAAAACCATTTCATTTCCGAATCGTTTTATAAGACATTGGTCCTTTATAGGCCCGTAGGGTCGGAAAAAATGATTGGAATTCTAGATTATCTTTCAGGGTGACAAGAGTGTTTATGTGGATGTGATGGAATTGACAATTCCTCATAGATAGTGTTGAGGTTTTGTAATCAAACCACTGTGATCTTGTCGTATTTCTATCTGTTCTGTAGCAATCAATTAAAATTATCCCAATTCTATAATCTTTAATCTTTTCACATGAACAGGGAAAATAAATACTCATCAAGATGTAAAAAAGAAAAAAAAAAATCTTATAGAGGTGACTTGGTGAGAAGGGAAAATGCTAAAGAATACCTATTGATGCTACTCATGGGCATTTTGTCTTATCACCCAAAATTCTGCAGTGATAAACCTATTTGGCATTATTGATGGGATGCAATGTTCAGTGTATGATACATGTCTAGAAAATCTAGTAAGAATTGACACTGAATTAAGGCTTTGTTTGTATAAATTTCTACTTTTGAGCATTGGGCACTGAAAAACAAAACTTGTGTTTCAGAAGTTTGAAAGAAGTTGTTTTCTAAAACATGACAATCTAATTAAGCTAAAATACTTTTTAAATTCCAAAGCACAAAGCCTAACATTTGGGTTTTGAATGTAGAAATCCTGATGCTTATCCAAATGCACCTTTAGTTAATTCTGCCATTGAGACAACCCATAAGCATGGAATCTCACAAAGAAAGCAACTTTTTCGCTTGGAAAGAATAAATTGTACAGAAGTTAGTTCAACTAAAAACACAGGTTAGTAATGAACTGAGTGCAAGCGTATGATAAGTTTAGACCTGAGAGTGTATATTAAATTTGATTTATCATTGTTGAAACAGGTCCTATTAAATTCTGTCTGGGATCAAGTGGCTCTCATGTGTTTATAAGAAAGTGTTTTCCTTAGAAAGTAAAAAGCATGTGACCATTCACCAACTTCAAATTGGTCTGATTATCTATTCTACAATAAATACTCTGCCTTTGCTTTTGTTTTAAGTGTTCAAATTTAGTCTGATCATCACTAAAAGCAGAACGTATGGAGAGAAACAAGTTTGGGTCTGGGACTGCAGAAACTAATGCTGACATTTGGGCCCATACAAGATACGGGACCTCCACTAAATGGGTCCTACCATAAAGATCAGTGGGTCCTACTAATGCTGACATTTGGGTCCATACAAGATACGGGACCTCCAATAAATGGGTCCTACCATAGGGATCAGTGGGTCCTACTAATGCTGACATTTGGTGCAGGGCACTCTGTCCACTGGGATCCATCCAAAGGTTGGTCTCTAAACCATTAAATGCAATGTCAGTGTGGCAAAAGTTACCACACTAATGGCTAATGGAACCTAAGTGCGTGTTTGGGAGGGCTTTCAGCTTATATTTGGATAAACTTCTGCTTTTAAGTTATGGGCTGTGGTAATCTAAAATTAGAACATTTTCAAGCCCCATAACACAGTCTACAGTTGGGACTTTAAAAGCACAAATCCTGAAACTTATCAACTTAAACTTTAGTCGTTGTACAACCATTAAAGCAGCTCTCCATATAATCTTCTTCTATTAGCTTCTTCAAAGCAGCCGTGATTGGATGTCAATTGCTACGCAGGGTCTGTGGATCATCGTTTTGATCCTAAAATCATCCAAAATTGCCTTGCCTCTCAAAAATAATATTGAGAAGGAAAACATTTTTCAGGATTTTAAAATTTTCTCATATTTGGTTCAACAAGGAATATAGATTCCTAGAAAATATTTTCCCTACAATTAAGTTAGGAAAATAAACTAAATATTTACAATCTACCGTTGCAATTTAAATGGTGCTTTGTCTTGACTCTTGAGTCCATTTTAAAAGCTTGCCATGGTGGAATATAATGGTCCTAAAAACATGAAAATAAACTTAAAAAGAAAATAAAAAATTTAAGAGACTTAGGATGAAAGTGTAAAATTTTTTTTACAAAGGCCCTCTATATTTGCAGTGCAATTTCATTTGAATGCAAATGGGAAGAATACAAATTCTTATCTAATTTTGCTTTAACATTTATCTTGCTTCATGTTTTACTCCGTATTCAATGCAGAAAGAAAAGGTGAAAATTGAAATAAAACCAAATCAGAATTTGCACCACAATTATTTGCACTCTCAAAATTTTGCATCAGTGCAAATGAAATTACATATATTATAAAAAAATTACACTGCAAACAAACTAGGCTAAAGGAAAATACTTTTAATAGCTGGTACAGAAGAGTACAAGCCAGTGATGATACTAAAGGTAGACATGGGCCGAAAACAGGTAATTTGATCCATCAAACGGCAACATAAATAGGGCCCACTACAGCCTTTTTCTTAAAGTGATGAAATTGATTGATTGGATCCGTGTTTTGGACGTGTGGACTGGCCCAGGATCCACCATCGCAATCACGGAGACAAAGACAAAGAACACACGAAGAAGTAAACTGAAAGGAGATGAGAATTCGTGTGGACACGGATGGGCTGTTCCCTAGTCGATAATTTATTTAGCTTAGAGAGACTCTGGGACCATTTCACCATTTGATTAAAAAAAAAAAAAAAAAATGCAGTTCACATTTCTACGTATTAAGACCGTGTTTGGCTCCGGATACAATGTTTTTATTTATTTATTTATTTATTTTGGTATATTTGGATGAGGATTGGTAGCTCGCATCACTAAGGATAGGATAAGGCTTTTAAAATAATGCTTTTGAGCTGAGTGAGTCATCATGGTGTCCTCCATAGCTGGATAATCTAAGCTGTTTTTAAGTTGAAACCAACACTGACGAGGTCTTGGGTTGAACGGTTTGACCATCCGGTTCAATTAATTTATTTACTTTATTAGTAATTTATAAAAATTTTGAAAAGTAAGAATGATATTGTATCATCTTTCAGATCTGTTTTACACGAGTAAAAATATATGATGCCGAAAAGTCATGATACCGAAAAAGGATTTGACCAATCAAACCAGCTAGTTTTGATTAAAATCCACATGAATGGTTACCATTTTATGATACCTGTTGATTGGTAATAAATCTTTACGCTATCTTATCGTTGTGGCTTCATAGTTGAATTTTACATGAAAATATGATCGAAATAATAAATGTTAGGGAGTCTTAGGGGTGTCAACAGACCGGTTTTGGATTGGATCCCATTCAAATCAAAATCAATTTAGACGGATTGGACAGACCAATAAAACATTGAATTGAACCAGTTCAGACTTGATGGTTCAAAGTATTTATTGGATTGAATTGGACCTATTCCATTTATAATGAATTCACATTGGATTGGATCGGATTGAACTAAACCCAGTCCAATTAACACCCTTAGAGGGTATGACACATTGATATACTGATACATGTAAATAGGGTAAATTTGATGAAATCAACATTCTTAGAATGGGGCAACCAAACAAGCATTTTGGTTGCTAGTTTCCAGTTCTGATAGACCAACTGTCTGGTCCAGTATCATTGGAGAATTATTTTTAAACTCCATAAATTGGATTCTCAATGAACTTCTCAGTTTTCTTTAATGGCCTATTTGGTTTCTAAGAAACAATGGGATGAGAAGGGATGAGATGAGAAAGGATGGGATGAGAAAAGAATAATTTATTTTCTCATTTTTTGGTCCATTTGTTTGCTGAGACCTACTATCCTACAGAATATATGCTTCTAGTGTTTGGTTGATGAGATGAAGGGATGAAGAAATACCGCAGAAGTGGAACAAATCCATGGGAAAAACTCCAGATCTGGAACAAACACATGTTTGTAGCCAGATCTAGGGTGTCGAAGTTAAGCCAGAGGACAATAGTAGCAGATTTGGAACACAAGTGTCGTGTTTTAGCTCGCCGACAAGGAAAAACTAGTCCGAGTGACCATGGTTGGAGGGGCAATTCAATGAGTTGAGGGCCATCTATGCTATTTAATACTTTTCAGATAAACAACCATCACACAAAACCACCGGAAACATTACCTTCGCCAAAGAGGACAAAGACAATAGCCTATCATTCTTGTTTGAGATCTAAAGACAATAACCGCCGGAAATGTAGACACCATAACTTGTCCTTGCTATCTTTGCTGGAGAAGACGAAGACAATAACCGTTGGGAAACGTTACCTTCGCCGAAGATGAAGGATACATGTGGTCGGAGTTCAGACTATTGCAAAGGTGGGAGATGAGAACAATCCGCCCCTCGATAAATTTTTCTCACTATCATCACACAAATTTCGTGCTTCTCAATGAGACCCCACATCCCATATTTTGAGAATGCTATTCTCATCGTATCACAACATCTCTCCCAAAACAAACATGAGAAAATAGGAATATTCGTCGAATATTCTTATTTTCTCATCCAATTTGCGTGAACCAAATGGACTGTAAGTGTTTTTAGGTAAATTATAAAAACCTCCCCTAAGGTTTCTGGCAATCATAAAAATCTCCCTTAAGTTTCATTTTAACAAAAACCTCCCTTGTATTTTTGAAAAATACTGCAGTTACCTCACTTCTAATCATTGCCACAGTTCATCATCAAGAAAAAAGTATTATTGTCTTCATTATAGAGACTTTGAAGTTACAAAGTTGCTTTTATTATTTGTTAGGAAATCTTTTAATATAACCAAAATGCCAAATTTTCCCTTTTAGACTTCATTTATTCATAATGAGTTTACAAAATTAAATTACTTTACTCTTTTATCTAGCCTAGGGAATTCTTTTTACTTACAAAGTAAAAATCTTTTTGGAGTATTTTAGTTAATGGACATCTCAATTGATAGAAATAAGGTTAAAGTGGATATTCTCAAAAAAATAATGCATAAGGCCAACGTTTTCTAGGACAATGATTAAAGGGAGGTAACTGCAGGATTTTAAAAAATTATAGGGGAGGTTTTTTCCTTTTTTCTCTTTTTGATTGTAGAAGCCTCAGAAGAGGTTTTTATATTTTAGGGAAATTGACAGTTCAGCCCAGGGTCAGAATTTTTAGGCCCAAAAAGTACAATTGGGGTAGGTGCCAGTTCCGAATTAATGCCAATTCATTGGCAGACATAGATGTATAAAGTGGGGTTTTTGACATTTTGAATGTTTATAGATTTGAAGTCGAATTCAGAAATCTGTATTGGACCTGTCTATACTTTTCTGTATATTTTACACTTTTTTACATTGGGCTACACAGCTGGGGTAGCCCATAACCCCCAACCCCTAGTGGCACACCAACCGAAACACCCATTAGTTGGTTTTGAGGTTTCGGTTAACATATGGGGTTGATAGGGTTTGAATTCCACTGCTAGGAATTGGAATGATCATGGTTTTTAAAACCAAACTGGTGATCGAACCGGTCAGGGGTCTGGTTACCAGTTTGAACAGTCCAACCATTCGACCTGAACAGCCGGCCCGTTCTGACAAAAAACTAAAAAAGAATTGAAAAACGATCAAAACGGTTCGAATAATTAACTAGCCAGTTCAGCGATTTATTGACCAAAATCAATGATTTTGAGAAAAAAAAATGGTTTTTGGAAAAACCGAAACCAGTCAGGTGATCAGTTCCCAGTTTTTCCAGTCAGACCATCCGGTCCAGTCCGTTTTTGAAAACCATGGGAATGATAGTCCCTAACTCTCTACATCTAAATAAATTGAAGAATTACTATAATGGTGATTTTTCATGGACCTAAAATTTTTACTCGTAAAACTTTATGTTACCCATCACATAATTATAGAATATGTTTGGTTTCATGATCAGACCCTTAAAAAATTTTATAGTATAAATTATAGTTTGCCATGATTATCTAATATATAGTGTTTGGTTTGTCAATGTGGATCATATATAATCACAGATCTATCAAAATTTATGAAGACAACTGTTGGTTATCTCACACCACAGTTCCAATTAAATAAGATGGTGGCCATATGAAATCCAATAAAAGAAGTGGTCAACCATCTAGTTCATAAGTGAGTGGATCTCAAGCTTCACCAAGAATTGTATTATATGAGTGTGGTGGGGAGGGGAATTAATAAGGAAATGACAATTGCTGATTTAAAATACAAATATGGTTCATGGTGTCGTTCCATTGGATGGAGACATAGTCACTGTGTATGCAGATTGTGATGATGGGTTTCATCCTGATAATCAATTGCATTAGACAGGAGTTGATATATATATATATATATATATATATATAAAAGAAAGAAAAAGGACTACACAAATCGGGGGTTTGAATGTTCTTACACATCCAAGAGACTCATGTGGCTCAGTTTTTATGGAAACTTGGAAAGCTATGCATCAAAATTTATTTGGGAGAAAAGTTTAGTGTCTAGCAATAGCTAAGGTATTACTCCAATCTAGCAGGTTGGACTCCTCCAAGTTATTATTGGATAGCCCTGATATGATGCATTCAATAGATCATGATAAGGGTGTTTGTTTTATTATTATTAACCAAATGAAATTTCAATTTTATTTGATTTAATGGAATTTTATATAGGAATCTAAAGTGGGTTTTAAATAAAAAAATATATTATTAAATTAAAAAGTTTAGTATATATATATAAATATATTGAATCAAAATTTAATAGTATTTATTACCTTATTAATGGCTTCATGTAACTGTTTTAAAGATAAAATTAGAGCCCCACATGGTGGTTAATTAGTGCTTGACCCCAACACACTCCCTTTTATTTATTGCCACACAAATCCTATAAAATATATTGTTGGGAGCATCTATTTCAACATAGCATGTCATTAAGAAATGCATGCACATGCATGTTTCAAATCAATGATCTCTATCTATTAATAAGAAAAAAAAAAAACGATATAAAAAATCAATGCTCTCCATGTTTCCGCCGCACCTTGTTTTGGATTCTCTCCCTAAGATGGGGCTTTTCAAATTTTTAATTGAAGCATGTGAAGAGATAATGAGGTAACCATAGATGATGCCTGACTTCATTTTGAGATTGATAGTGGTTCAGGTGCTTGCCATAACCTGGTATTATTAAAGCCACACACATTTCATAAATTGATGATAAACATTTGATAAATTGATGATATGCTAGAGTCTTCTTCTTTAATACTAAAATACTAGCGGAGGGGCCCTGGCAAAACATGGCTTGTCAAAGGTAAATTATTATATAAGAAATAAATTTATGAAAGGTAAACTTTTTAATTAAAAGTTTATTGGAGAAAAATATATATTTAAAATAAATAAAAAATTATGAATAATAATATATTTAATTTAATAAAATAATAAATAAATAAATAATCACGGTTATTAGGCAATAGAGTGAAAGTGGGAAAGATGACTTTTGTTATTGTATTTTTGTAAATAGTTAAATAATAATTAATTTAATTTAATAAATAAGTAAATTTATAAAATAAATAAGCAATCAAGTGAGAGAGTAAAGGCTAACTCAAATAACTTAGTAAAATAAGTAAATAAATAAATAAAACTTTACGTATTGTCAAAACAAGAGTGATCATAAAGGCTAACTCAAATTATTTAATTGATTAATTTAGTGTTGTTAATGGGTCAGGCTGAACTACTGGGCTACCAAGCCCATGAAAGGGTCAGGCTGAACTACTGGACCAACTCGACGTGGCTTGGCTTGTCCTAAGACTTGGCCCATGTACCAGCTCGGCCCATGGCATGACACATGCCTGCGAAGGCTCAGGCTGAGGGTCGTGCTAGGTCGACCCTTGTGAGTATTAGGAAATGGCTCACTTGGGTTGGATTTGGAGTTGCCACCCATCAGATTAGGTAATGGAGGTGATGCGACCTTCAGGATTTTTTTTTCAAAAACGTTTTGTTTTAATAGTGACTCTAAAACCCGAAGCACCGGCTCCACCAATCATGGAAAGATTTAGATGAAAGGGGGAAGGGATTAGGCACCCCTCTCCTATGTCCAATAGGTAGGGCCCATAGGGGTTCCACGTAGACAATGCGTGAATATAAAAAGGGAGAAAAATAGTTCAGCCCAGGGTCAGAATTTATAGGCACAAAGTATTGTTGGGGTAGGTGCCAGTTCGGAATTGTTGCCAATTCACGAGCAGGCGATGGTGCATAGAGTGTGGATTGTTGTCATTTTGAATATTTATAGCACTGCAGTGCAAAACAGAAATCTGCATCGGGACTGTTCGTACTTCTCAGATATATATAAAAAGGAGATAAAAAAACTGCGAATGCATTAACAAGCAAAGACAAAACAAGAACATAGCAACCTAAGAAAATCAAACCCCACTTATTTATTTATTTATGCTACATCACATATTTTCTCTTTACTACTTATTTATGTTCGTAATTATTGCAGAAAATCCACCTGCTCATGGGAGAATTCAGGTTGATCATTCCCTTTGACTCTGGCATTAGGACAAAATAAGTAATAAAAAAAACTGTGTTTCCCGAAATGAATTTAATGAAACTAACTATTAATCAAACAGATAACTAAGATTAACCACAAGTAACACAAACAAGGATAAGTAATGATTCAAATTGTTAATCAATCACTAACTAAACAAATAGTAGAACAGATTAATATCATTATAAAATATAGAAAACAAGACGATCAACTAATTAGCAGATCAATGGGAAGAATCAGAAAAAAGAACAGAGATTTGAATTCCTACGGTTTTTCTATTGATATGGAGGTCAACCCCAAATCATATGAAAATAGGACGATATGAAACTACCATTATAACCTAAAAACAATTACAAAACTAAGAGAAGAAGGATAAAAAATAGGGAAAATTCTTGATAGGTACCCTGTAATTTAGGTCGAGTGTCAATTTTGTACCTAAATTTTAAAATGCAACAATTTAGTACCCGAATTTTCAAAATGTGACAATCTAGTACCTACCATTAATGGACCATCAGTTATGTATATCACGTGACCTCATGTGCGATTTAAAACTTTTAAAAATGTCAAAATTACCCTTGAAAATGTTCATCATTTCTCAAGAAAATGAAATAGAGGCAAACAACTGCTTGAAGCTCTAGCAGACCTCCAAGCACTGGACATGAAGCATTTTCCACTAGTGACCTCCCTGATAAAGCGGGGAGGGGGAACATAAGAACGAGACTTCCCTCCGCTCTGACAGTGCCTTTCCTTATAGCTTAAAGAACTCAAGAAGATGGTGCTGTCGTAAATAATCTGTAAGAGTGGTCAAGTCACTCTAGTATTTGTCTTCGTTGAATTGTGAAACCTTCTCATGTCTTCTACTACGAATGGCAGTCAAGATTGAATCTGCTGTAACGACTATGGTGGAATGCAGTAATTGTTATTAGGTTTTCGCCAATCATTGTGCATTTTCCACTGGGGGAGAAATGATGATCGGCGGGATAATAACTGGCGGCACTGGCAAGTTGTTGGTCGGCGGTGACACTTTACGTCGCTCTTTGCCATGCTGCGATGGGGATGGTGGGTGATAATTCTATAGTTTGATGCCTTAAGGGCATCATTTCATGGGTATTCTAGGCCTTAGAATAGTCAAATGTCCATTTTTTTTAGTTAAATTCAATATTGTGAGCTCTAAGGGTCTTTGTACAAATCTTAGGGAAAACTGGGGAAGTTTCAAGGCTGAAATACAGTTTTTGGGAAACTAGTGTGAAGTCCAGTAGAGAGAGGGGGTGTTTTTGTGAAAAACTAAGTATAGGAGGGCGCCTTCTATCTACTAAACCTAGAATGGCGCCCCTCCTATTGTATTGGCATATTCCCCTCTCCTTAGCAAACCCTAGGGCACCTCCCCACTAATTCTTTTCATTTCTAACAAACCCTAGCCACCCCTAACTACTAAATCCTCACCTTTCATCCCTTCTTAACATCTAATCTCCACCCTTCGTTCTACGACACCTTCTTTTGATGCATTCTAACCCTAGGGCGCCACTTAACTTCTAATCCTCACCATTCAGCCTTTAGCCACTAGATCTTAGCCCTCTATTTCACTCTCTATCTCAGCCATTCATCTTAGGGTGCCACCCACTCCTTTTAATCTCCACCTTTCAACCCTAGGCGCCTAAATCTCCACCATCTAATTCTGGTTGTCCAAATCTCAGCCCTACATAATATTGGGCACCCTCTCTTTTTCTTTTCAGCCTTAGGATCACCTTAGAACAATCCTAACACTCCATTCTAAGACTTAGGGCACCCATATTTCTGCAAAATCCTAGCTGTCGGCCCCCTCTTTCTCTCTAATCCCAGTTTTATCCACCATTCTCTATAAAAAGGACCCTAGGGGCCCTAGAGAAAGGGTTGATCAATTCACCCAGTTCACAAGGCTAAGGTTTCTTGAGGAGTTCAAGGGTTTTAGAAGGGAAGGATGTGCAAATCTTGTCGGCAGGAGTTCCTGCAAGTAGTCCAGCCAATCTGCAACTATCGCCACTAAATCTGATCAACCATCATTTTATTTTCTTTATTTTCTTTCATGCTATTTTCATTTCAGCAATCTTTTAGATTTAATTTCTGTTCATTTGTGTGTTTTGCAGATCCGAATTCATCGGATTCAAGGCTAAGGTGTCTCGAGGGGTTCGGGGGCTAAAGAAGGGAAGGACGTCCATATCTTGTTAGGAGGGGCTCCTGTAAGCTGTCTAGCCAAATTAGTATTTATTTTTGTAGTTGTTAATTTTTTTAGCATAATTAATCCTTTTATTTTCTATTTGTTGTAATTATTTGTTGCTTTATTTAATTGCCCTTTAATTAGTTATTTAATTGAATAATTAATTGTTAATAGAAAATTATTTAAATTTTTTAATTTGGGTTTAAATTTCAAATTTGAATTCAAAATTTAATTTTTAATGAATCTGAATTTGAATTTGAATTTGAATTTAAATTTAAATTTTCTAATTTAAAAAAATAATAAAAAATTTTAATTAATATTTTAAAATTTTTGCATTTGCATTCCAACATCTAGGGTTTGATATTCTAGAGCATGCATCATATAGGATTTTTTAATTGTTGAAATTATCTTATTAGTTGTGAATGTGTTAGGTTTTTTTTTTTTATTTTAATTGTTCCTTTTGCTGAATTAGTTTTATTTTATTATTTTATGTTAAATTGCTGAATTCCATATTAGAAATAATTGTTTATGCATTGTAATTAGTTGCATTTTTTTTGTTTATTGTGTTTTTCCGTTAATCCATTTAAGGGCAATCCAATTTAAATAAGATAAGGTGGGGATTTCATCACCCTTCCTTGGCCTAAAAACCACCATCCTTTAACGTGTGGTTCACCCTAAACCCTAATTTAAAATTTGGATAGCAAGATCCTTTAGGAAGCCTCACATTTGGTTCAAAAGTGTGCTGAATTTTAGGGAAGCTTGTAATTACTTTCCATAACCGGTGGTTGGTGTCTAAGGAAAGAGGTTAATCGGCTAAGCCTAAGCGAGTTTTGTGGTTACATAATTAGGTCATTGCGAGAGCAAGGGGAGCCTTCCACATCTCCACCTCTTACTTGGCTAACCAAAGGAAGTGGTGCAATTCCAAGTGAACCTAAGATGATTCACATTGGTTGAACCACTAGTTTAGGAAACCTTAGGTTAGCCCGTAGGTCGTGTGTTTGAATTTTTAAAAATTTAAAAACTTCAATTTTTAATTTAAATTTCAAATTTCAAAAAAAAGAAAAGAAAATAAAGAGAAAATAAAAAATTTAAAAAAAAATCAAATTTGAGTTTGAATTTCAAAATCTAAATTTGAAATTAAAATTCAAAATTTAAATTTCAAATTTCAAAAAGAAGAAAAAGGGACTTCCGAGTTGTATGCTGGGAAGGAGATCTTGAGGAGAGAAACAATATAACCCATACCTAAGATAGAGAGATACCTCCATCACCAACAACGCAACCAAATGGCCGGAATCAATGATGCACAACCCAGAAAGCTGAAGGAGTATTTCACTCCACCCCAGTATAACCCTTTATCCTGCATACAGTTGCTAGATACCCAAGCCTTGCAGTATGAGATTAAATCAAGCACAATCCAGTTGCTTCCCTCTTTCTATGGGAACCCGAGTGAGGACCCATACAAGCACATAGACGAGTTTCTAGAAATATGTTCCACCGTAAGGATCCAAAACATTAATGATGATGCCCTTAGATTAACTCTTTTCCCCTTCTCCTTGAAAGACAAGGCCAAGAACTGGTTGGGAAGTATAGGGAGACCTATTAGAACTTGGGTAAAAATGTAGTAGGAATTCCTTAGAAACTTTTACCTTATAGGATGAACCAACACCATGAGAAGAGACATCATTGAATTCACCCAAACACTAGGTGAACAAATTCACAAGTGGGAGAGAGTGAAAGAATTGATGATAAAATGCCCAGACCATGGCCTGTCTCAGTGGCAAATTGTCCAAGCCTTATATGAAGGTTTGACTGATCAATATAGGCAAATGGTAGATGTGTCCTGTAGGGGGGCATTTATGAGCAAAAGTGAGGATGAAGCATATGCTCTTTTTGAGACCTTGAGTGAAAACTCAATCAACAATGCATCCTTGTATTCCTATGAAAGGTTGGTGAGACCCTTAAAGAAGGCAGGGCTCTACAAAGTCAGGAATAGTATAGAGCCTGAGGCAAGAATGGACTTGAATGCAATCTCTAGAAAATTGGATAGGGTAGATCCTCTAGCCCAAAAGCTTGATCAATTCTCTGCCTATAACCAGCAATCGGGCCCATCTACACCCTCTCCTGAAGTTTGTTGCATTTGTACTAGCCCAGCCCACCAGGTTGATGATTTTCCCATAGCGGCCCAATTTCCGCCGTTTATCCAAGAACAGGTTCAGGCAGCCCAGTGTTTCTTGAGGCCCAATAATCACCCATTCTCAAATACTTACAACCATGGGTGGAGAAATTACCCTAACTTTTCTTGGAGGACACATCAACCTAACACACAGTCTCAGTAGTACCACCCATCTAACTCCATGGCCCAGCAATTTCAGAGGTCACAAGTGCAGAGTCAATTCCAATAGATGTACCCTAGGAACCAATAGGCCCAACCTTATCAGGCTTACCCACAACCTCCTCAGACCCATACAGTTGATGACCAATTCATGCAGCTTCAATAGCTAATCCTAACTCAACAATAGTCCATCGCTAGATTAGAGAGTCAAATAGAATAACTAGCCAAAGCCAATGCAAGGAGAGAAGTAGGGCAACTACCAAGTCAACCAATTGTGAATCCTATAAATCATCCACTAGGTTTTCCTCCACAGCAGATTCAACCACCTCCTAAGAACCCTCAGTTTGAAAATGCCAAAGCTGTTACAACTTTAAGGAGTCGGAGGATTTTAAAAGACCCATATAGGAAAAAGAGAGTTGGTGAAGAAGAAAAGGAGCAAGAAGACCATAATTTGGGGAGGGGGGAGGGGGGGGGAAGAAAAAGGAAAGGAAAATTTAGAAGAAGAGCCTATAGTGAACCGACTTGTAGTTCTCTTTCCAACCGCACTCACAACCGGGCCATTGCAAAAGAAGAAAGAGACTCGCAATGAGAAGATCAAGGAGTTATTCAAGAAAGTCCATATTAACATCCCTCTCTTCGACGCAATCCAACATGTCCTAGCCTACGCCAAGTTCTTGAAAGAGCTATGCACTCAAAAGAGGGAGCCACGATCAGCCCCACAAAAGGTGATGCTCTCGATAGATGTTAGTGCGGTTCTCTTAAACCAAGTTCCCCAAAAAATGAGTGACCCTGATGCTCTTCTCATAAGCTGTGTCATCTTTGGAATCACTTTCGATCGGGCCCTATTGGATCTTGGGGCTAGTGTAAATACGCTTCCCTCAATTATTTATGAAAGGTTTAGGATAGGCAAGTTTCCTACCCCGGTAATTCTACAACTTGCTGATCATTTAGTCAAGACTCCTTGAGGTGTTATTAAGGACGTTATTGTCAGGATAGAAGATTGTTACTTCCCAGTAGATTTTGTCACCCTAGACATGATCCCAACCGAGGAACTAAACCATAACCTAATAATCTTAGGACATCCATTTCTAGCAATGGCCAACGCAAATATCAACTGTAAATCAATAGAAATGGATACTTCATTTGGGGAGCAGAATGTCCAGTTAAGTGTGTTTAGTGCCACTAAGTATCCAAACCTAGGGGAAGATGAGTTCAAGGTAGATGTAGTGGACGATCTTTTAGATGTCGTTCTACGCCTAGGTTAGCCCAGTCTGAACCTTGTCTGTGGGAAGAAGAAAGCGAGTCTGAGAGTATAGATGAGAAAAGTGTGTGAATGTGTCTGGCTGAAGACGTTAAACTTAGTGTTGGTTGGGAGGCAAACCAATGTAGTTTTCATTTGCTTTTAGGATTAGAGTTTTTCTTTTCTTGATTCGAGACCATTTGGCAACCTTTAAACCCCTTGGGAAAACCCTCTTGATTGTTCCCTTTGGCCCAAGTCCCTTTGCAACATTTTAGTCATGCCATTAGGGACAATGACACTTAAGTTGGGGAGTGAGGAAAGAGAGAGAAAAATAAAAAATAAAAATAAAAAGAGAACCTAAGCCTTTAAATATGTAGAATTAAAATTTCATTGAAAGTTTTAAAAATTCTTTCTATTAAAAGAGATTCCCAAACAAAAAAAGTAGAGGAAACTGATAGAAGAATATTGAATTTTATAGAAATTGATAGCAAGTGATAGGAGTAAAAATCGGTCTTATTTGAATATTGTCGAAACCGTTTAGAATTTGAAAAATACTCCCAAGTTTTCCTCTATCAGGATAAGAAGAAAAAGATTGTGAAATTATATAGAAATTCTTTAAATTGTTAGACACATTGGACTACCTTGAACAGTGTTGCAAAAAAAAAAAAAAAGGACACCCTAGACTTAGTAATCGGGTCTCTTTACCTATGTCAAGTGTCAAGATTTACGTCAAATGGAAAAGGGAATGCCAAAGATAATCCCCTAACACTTAGTAATCCAGTCTCTTCACCTAAGGCAAGTGTCAAGATTTGTATCAAACAGTGGAAGGTAGAAATAAAAATAAATTAGTGTGCATATCAAGTTCAGGGGGTAAAAATCCATTGTTGGAAATGATAAGAAGAATACCTGCTTGATTTTAAAAATCAATCTCAATTTTTCTTAACAATCTACAAATGGAAGGGTATATAAGATTTTTAAACAAAGTTTCTATAATGTTCAAAACAAGATAGTTTTACCCCTTAAGCCCAATACCGATCTATACAAAGTTTGAGAATTCTAAAATTAGGATACTTGGCTAAATTTGTTAAGGATGATCTTGTAATGGGAATGATCTCTTTACTCTATGTATTTTTAAGGTTGCATTGCTAAGGGACTAGCAATGGTTAATTTCGGGGTGTGATAACTCTATAGTTTGATACCTTAAGGACATCATTTTAGGAGCATTTTAGGCCTTTGCATAGTCAAAATGTCCCATTTTTCTAGTTAAATTCAATATTATGACCTTTGAGGGTCTCTGTCCAAATCTTACCGAAAACTGGGGAAGTTTCAAGGCTGAAATGTAATTTTTGGGAAGCTGGTGTGAAGTCCAGCAGAGAGGGGGTGTTTTTGTGAAAAACTGAGCACATGAGGGTGCCTCCTATCTGCTAAATCCAGAATGGCGCACCTCCTATTGTATTAGCATACTCCCCTCTCCTTAGCAAACCCTAGAGTGCCTCCCCACTCATTATTTCCATCTCTAACAAACCCTAACCGCCCCTAATTGCTAAATCCTCTCCTCCCATCCCTTCCTAACATCTAATCTCCACCCTTCATTCTAGGGCACCTTCTTTTGAAGCATTCTAACCCAAGGTGCCACCTAACTTCTAATCCTCACCATTCAGCTTTTAGCCACTAGATCTCAGCCCTCTATTTCACTCTCTATCTCAGCCATTCATCCTAAGGCGCCACCCACTCATTTTAATCTCCACCTTTCAGCCTTAGGTGCCTAAATCTCCACCATTCAATTCTAGGCGCCCAAATTTCAGCCCTACATAATATTGGATGCCCTCTCTTTTTCTTTTCAGCCTTAGGATCACCTTAGAACAATCCTAACCTTCCTTTCTAAGCCCTAAGGCACCCATATTTCTGCAAAATCCAGCTACCGCCCCCCTCTTTCTCTCTAATCCCAGTTTTATTCACCATTTTCTATAAAAAGGACCCTAGGGGCCCTGGAGAAAGGGTTGGTCAATTCACCTAGTTCACAAGGTTAAGGTTTCTTGAGAAGTTCAAGGATTATAGAAGGGAAGGACGCCCAAATCTTGTAAGGAGGGGTTCTACAAGTAGTCCAACCAATCTGCAGCTACCACCACTGGATCTGATCAACCTTCATTTTATTTTCTTTATTTTCTTTCATGCTATTTTTATTTCAGCAATATTTTAGATTTAATTTCTGTTCGTTTGTGTGTTTGGCAGATCCAAATTCGTCTGGTTCAAGGCTAAGGTGTCTCTAGGGGTTCAAGGGCTGAAGAAGGGAAGGACGTCCAGATCCTGTCAGGAGGGGTTTCTGCAAACTGTCTAGCCAATCTACAGCTACCGCCATTGGATCCGAATTTTGGATCACTTTTATTTATTTCTTTTGTTGATTTCAGTGTTCTTTTATTTCTGACTTTTGATTATTGTCTTGTTTAATTCTGAACCTTTAATTTCAGCATTAATAAATTTTATTTTCTTATTTTCTGCAATCCCTAGTTCCATTTTTTTATTTGTTCGGAACGAGAAAAGAAGAATTTTTCCCTTGCTTCCCTGTTAGCTCGACTCCTTCCTCACCACGTACTATGTTGTTTAAGGTTACGTGAGGATTGGGAAAATTTATAAATCTCTTAACTGGTGTTCTGAAGTGGTTAATGACACGCTTCCAGATACACCACTAGGTGATGGGGGATTTTGGCGATCTCAGGTGGGGTGAGGTGGTAACCAATATTCACAAGCATATATTAGTGGCAATGCCAGTAACATAAATATCATGAAAACGAAGAAGCACTTGTAACTCTGTAAACCATGAATCTCAAACTCGAAAGCTTTTAGGATTGAAAATGTTCTTTCATAGCGGAATCCTCGAAATCGCCGCAACTGATTTCTACTTTAATTTTAGGGAGCTCGAATCAGTAACTAAGCAAGAACTAGAACCATACCCTGTGCAATAGACTGGGACGTTCTTATCATCCTCATGGAGCAACCCAAGCAAGGAATCCATGGCAATATTCTTAAACTAGCAAATTAGAGGGGTGAAGAGGAGGAGAGGAGGAAAGACGATGAATAGGTGGCACTACCGGTCTGGTTATACTGGATGTTTGATAAAGAAAATTAGATGACACTTGAAGGGCACTTTTGTCTTTTTACATGCCACTTAATGGCTGGTTAGCGTTGGGCACTAAATTGTTGCATTTTGAAAGTTTGGTTACTAGATTATCACATTTTAAAGTTTGTGTACTAAATTGACACTCGACCTAAAGTACAGGGTACCTATCAGGAATTTTCCCTAAAAAATAATAGGGTTTGATATAAGAGTATAAATCAGATTTATGAATCAGTTAAAGAGAGAGCAGGAGAAAAACATGGTTGGACTAGGTCGATATTGAGAACTTACAAGAGTCGATTTGGCAAACCAGCTCTATTAGTTCTTTCTCTCCCAATCTCCATTATCCTATAACGATCGACATGAGAAGAGTTTACCTGGTTGAATGTTGGCTTGAACATAGTCAATGTAGCAAGGGAAGCTTGAGTGCCGTACCATCCTTGGTTTCTCCCTCCTAGAACTACTACAATGGTTGATGCCCGTGGATAGGAGCTTGTTGGGATTATTTAGAAACCATTGCCTATGATGGAGGCTTCACTTGAGATTGAAAGGGAACGAATTTGAGTGGTGTCCCCTCTAGGCAGTTAGATCAATTGTGATTAGAAGTGAGCAATGCAGCAACAATGGTGGAAATTACAGTGGTAGATGTATTTGATTGATAATAGAGTGAGGGAAAATGACAAGAGAATAGAAAATGGGAGAGAGTAAGAGAGAAGAGCGGGATTGGAGGTTGTTGTTGTTGGGTCGAGCTATAAAGGTAGTGCAAGAAGAAGAAGAAGAAGAAGAAGAAGAATGAGAGAGGGAGAGAGAGGGGCTAGGAGGGGGTGTTGCTGGTTTGCTGCTGCAGTCGAGAGGAAAGGAGAGGTCGTTAGTTTCAAATCCGCTACCTTTCTAGTTCTCTATTGAAGATGATGAACATGTGATTTCTAGGAAGAAAATGAAGAGGATGAAGAAGGATTGGAAGAGAGAAGGAGGCTAGAGGTACAAGGGGAGACCCTACTTTGTCGAGAGCTACTTCTTAGTGTCGCTACCTCTAGTTTCAGGTTCGAAGGAAGACGCCAATGAATAGTAGATTAGTTTAGATTGAAAACTTGGATGGGCTTTTATATGTAGGATTAGGGGCATTTCGGTATATTCAAGGGAAATCTTGGGGCATTTTGGTAATTTTCCAAAAAACTAGGTCAAGCTGGGTGTAAGGGGATTAAATCGGGGTTCTTGGTTCAGTGATGGTGGGTTTTGGGTTAATGATCAAAGGGTTGAGATGGGTTTTGGGTACAGAGAGGGGTTTTGTATGTACGAGTAAATGAGATTTGCCGAAACAAAATTTTTTTGGGTGATTTTTTTTTTACTAAAATTTGGTAGGGTGTGGTTTTTGGACGTCCCAAGTTGATTGGTGACTTTAGATTAGGGTAACTGGGCATAAATCAGGCAGATTTGGAAAAAGGGTACAGTTAAGTCAATTTAGGGTTTTAAAACAAAATTTTTATGCAATGAAAGGGTAGATAAGGGCAATTTTGTGTGAAACTTTACAGGGTAGGATTTTTAGACAATTTGAGGTCATTGGTAAAGTTGGATTGGCCCAATAGGGCCTGGGTCGGGCAAATCTGGAAGGGTAGTGGTTTGATCAATATGGGGCTTTGAAATGGAATCTTGGTGTGATGAAGGGTCAAAGAAAGGTATTTTGGGATGAAATTTTATAGGTGGGTATTTTAGAGTGTCCAAGATCTAGTGGTAATTGTATGATTGGTTCAAGGGGGCCAAGATTGTAGAAATTTGGGTTAGTGAGGAGATTTAAAATGAAATCTTGGTTTAATGAAAGGGTAAATGGGAGAATCTTTGGTTGGAACTTTATGGGCAGGTATTTTGATATGTCTAGGTCTCAATCGTATGGTTTGATTGGTTCAGATGTGTTTAGATCAAGGGGATCTGGGTTGTAGGTGTTTCAGGCTATCAAAAGGGGTTGAAATGGAATCTTCATTTGATGAGAGGGTAAATGAAGGAATTTTGAGTTGAAATTTTATGGGTATGTATTTTAGGAAGTCATGAATCTGATGATGGTACTTAATTTGAGGGTCAAAGTGTAGTCGGGGGTTAATTGGGGTCATTAGATGAGAATCAAGCAGATTTAATGGAGGATTTGAGGGCTTTCGGGGTGAAATTCGGGTTTATTGGGTTTTTAGGTGTTTTGGTATGATCCAAAGGGCCTGATCGAGTGCTTGAGGTAAATTTGAGGCTCAGGTGGTGGACCAAGCAAAAATCAGATGCTGACAACTGCCCCTCTTTGTTGTGAGATAGGAGACTATGAAACAACAATGACAAGAAGAAGTGCACAGAGATTTTTATGAAAGGGAAGTCTTGGAAGAAGGGAAAAGTAAGGAGGAAGATTATGGTAAGGGAAGATGAAGAATAAGTGTTCTTGTGTAGCATCGTTTCATCATGTTCAGATCATTTTATTCTTGGCAAAGTGACCTCTCTTAGGTATCAAGAACCTTCGGAATTAAGGTACATTTTCTGTAAAGCAATACATCAAAACAAATTCATAATGTTTAAAATATTGACTTTTGGTAGAGTGGCCCCTCCTAGGCATCAGAAACTTATGGAATCAGGGTACATTTTTCGCAAGGAAAATCATATTAAAAGCAAGTCAAAGTGTGAAAACTAATGGTTACCAGTTTTTATTTTTCTTTATTTTTCTCTCTCTTTATTTTTTCTTTGTCACCATAAATGACGGTTATGAAGCTGAGACAAAGAGAAGGTCATTCACTGTCAACCAAATAAGCTATTCTAGTGTTGATTCTTCGATTTTTCAAAGATCGAGGAGGTCTTGTTCTTTAAGACAAAGCATGGCATGGGATGGAGATTATGAATGATGGGTTAAAAGGCCAAAATAACAATTAATATAGGCATTAGATGCTTGGATCATCTCTTTAGGGATTTAATTCAGGGTCTACTCTCATCATCATATTTTCGTCCTCTTTTTCTTTTTTTCTTCTCTCTCTCTCTCTTTCTCTTTTTTTCTTTTTGATTTTTATAAATTCTCTCTTCATAGTAATATGGATAGACATTACTCTTCATATTCTTCATTAGTGTTGAGCAAGAGCAAGTGATAGACAAGAGGAGAGAAGAGAGGGAGAGAGGAGAGGAGAGCCGAGAGGACTGAAAGCCCCTATTGAACTTAGAGGGCGAAAGAATGATCTATTATTATTTATACTAGTACAACCGAACAGTAATCAAAGAGGAAATTACATCAGTACCCTTATGGTACTAAACCTGAATACATAAACATAAACAACTAACAACACTCCCCCTCAAGTTGGAGCATAGATATCAATCATGCCCAACTTGTCACAAAGATCATGATGTCTGGAAAGGTTTAAACCCTTTGTAAAGATGTCTGCAAGCTGGTTCTCAGAAGTGACATGGGGGGTACACACTTCGCCTGTGATAACTTTCTCTCTGATAAAATGCTTGTCAACTTCGATGTGTTTTATTTTATCATGTAGCACCGGATTGGCAACAATGCTTATAGCTGCTTTGTTATCACAAAATAGAATTATAGATTTGGTCACTGGAAAACCCAACTCCCCCAACAAATTCTTTATCCACATGCCTTCAGCAACCCCGTGGGCCATAGCACGATATTCAGCTTCAGCACTGGATCTAGCTACCATATTTTGCTTTTTACTTCTCCATGTAACAAGGTTCCCTCCTATGAAGGTGCAGTAGCCACTAGTAGACTTTCTGTCACTTTGGGATCCAGCCCAATCTGCATCTGTATAAACTTCAACTTTCAAATGTCCATGCTTTTGAAACAACAAACCAGTACCCGGATACTTCTTCAAATATCGAAGGATTCTCTCTGCTGCTTCAAGATGAGAAGACCTAGGAGCATGCATGAATTGACTGAGGACACCAACAGCATATGCAATGTCTGGGCGAGTCATAGAAAGGTATAACAATCTCCCTACAAGTCTCTGAAACTGTTTCACATCCTTGAGTGATTCACTACAGTTGTCACCTAATTTATGGTTGGGGTCGATGGGAGAGTCAATTGGCTTCACCCCCATCTTTCCAGTGTCCTGAAGTAAATCTAAGACGTATTTCCTTTGACAAATGAAGATACCCTTCTTTGATCGGGCAAATTCAATTCCAAGGAAGTATGTGGCAGGTCCTAGATCCTTCACTTCAAACTGAGTTGCAAGGAAAAGTTTCAATTTCTGAATTTCGTCCTCCCAATTACCAGTAACAATTATGTCATCCACATAAACAATTAGAGCAGTAATTTTACCTTCTCCTTTTTTCACGAACAGTGTGTGATCTGACTGACATTGCCTGTATCCTTTTTGCTGAACTGCCACATGGAATCTACTGAACCAAGCTCTTGGTGATTGTTTCAGCCCGTATAAGGACTTCTTCAACTTGCACACTTTATGTTCATTGCCTTGGGCTAGAAATCCAAGAGGTTGAATCATGTACACTTCCTCTTCAAGGTCACCATTCAAGAATGCATTCTTGATGTCTAGTTGGTGTAAAACCCAATCCAGATTGGCTGCAAGAGAGAAAATGACTCTAATGGAATTCATCTTGGCAACGGGGGCAAAAGTTTCAGCATAATCAACTCCATATACTTGAGTAAATCCCTTTTCCACTAAGCGAGCTTTATACCTTTCCACTGTTCCATCAGCCTTATGTTTGACTGTGAACACCCATTTACATCCAATTGGAACCTTTCCCTTGGGAAAATCAACAAGTTCCCATGTGCCATTTTTGTGAAGGGCATTAACTTCTTCCCTCATGGCATTTGTCCATTTAGGAACTGAAAGAGCTTCTGCCACATTCTTAGGGATAGGGACACTATCAATAGAGGTAAGGAAGGCATGGACTTAGGATGAAATGTTCTCATAGGAGACAAAGTTGGAAATGGGATGTTTTGTGGTGCACAATCTGACCCCCTTCCTGTGAGCAATAGGACGGTCAAGATCATTAGCAGTAGAGGAATCATTTTTAATAGATTCAAGGACATCATTGGGAGCTAAAATACCTGAGTGAGTATGATCCTCCCTCGAGGAGTCTGGTGGCACAGGAGGTACAACTTCCGGATTCTCTATAGCTCTTGGATTTGGCTGGCTTTTGCGACGGCGAGAAAAAACACGAAAAGGTGGAGGGTCAGGGAGAGAGGGAAGCTGAACTAGTTTCTCCTCATGTCTACACTCCCCCTGAGGAGAAACATGATAGAAATGCTCATCTTCAAAGAAAGAAACATCCATGGAGACATAGAATTTATGAGAAACAGGATCCAAAACATGGTAACCCTTTTGAGTGAAGGAGTAACCAAGAAATATGCAAGGTATAGCACGAGAGTCCAATTTCCCATGGGTGGGAGACAGCTTTTGGACAAAACACCGACAACCAAAGACACGAGGAGGAATAGAAAGAAAGGGAGCCTTAGGAAAGAGAAGTTGATGTGGGGCTTTGTACTCTAACCGACGAGAGGGCATACACTTTATAAGGTAAGTGGAACAAAGAACAGCTTCAAGCCAAAACCGTTTGGGAACATTCATATGAAGTAGTAAACCTCGAGCCACTTCAAGGAGATGTCGGTTCTTCCGCTCGGCCACACCATTTTGTTGTGGTGTGCGGGCACAAGAGCTACGGTGAAGGGAACCATGCGAAGCAAAAAATTCTGTGAGGTCACTGTGAAAAAATTCTTTTGCATTATCTGATTGGAAATTATGGATTTCAGTTTGAAATTGAGTGAAGACCATCTGCTAGAAATCTTGAATGATTTTTGGTACTTCTTCCCTGGTTTGCATCGGATATACCCATGTAAATCTAGAATAATCATCAATGAGGGTAATGAAATACTTGTAGCCACTCTCAGATGGTAAAGTGACAGGGCCCCACACATCAGAATGAACAATATGAAATGGAGAAGAAAATGAGTTCTACAATGTTTACTCAACTGACACGTTTGACAAGAAAAGTCTGTGATAGACATTGACTTAAACAGATCTAGGAATACAACTTTTAAAGACTCAAAAGACAAATGACCAAGACGACAATGCCATAAATAGACTTTTTTCTTACAGGACTGACTCATAGACTCTGTAACATGAAGACCAACCTTATTCTCCAGCATGTAAAGTCCATCAGCCATACGACCCCTACCAATTGTCCTCCCCGAGGCCAAATCCTGAATCACACAATGAGAAGGGAAAAAAGTCACTGAGCAATTTAAGGAATTAGTAACACTACTAACAGAGAACAAATTAATGGGAAAGTTTGGAACATGAAGAACATCAGAGAGGGTAAGGCCAAGAGGAAGAGAGAGGGTTCATTGACCAGCTATGGAAGAGTATGATCTATCGGCTAGTCTCACCTTGTCTCTTCCAGAAAGAGGGTGATAGGTTTGAATGTAAGAGGATGTACCAGTCATATGTTTAGATGCTCTAGAATCAATGATCCATGGAGAGTCATGGGTGTGAGAAGCAACATGGAAAGCAGTGGCAGGGTTGCCTGACGTAGATGCAAATGAGTTTGAGGGAGGAGTATCCATCTGACTAATTGCTCTATCATAGAGCTCTAAATGGTCATGGAAGGAATTCATAATGTCCTCCCTCGGGTCAGGTCCAGTGATATGTGTCTGAGTCACAGTAGAAATGGTAGGCTGATGCTCCCGAGTAGCCATGTTGGCCATGTGATGTTTCTTTGTATTTTGCTGCCCGTACTTCTTATTCACCTCTAAACTTTGCTTGTTAGTTAGATCTTGAGCCCATTTTGGTTTCCCATGAAGATCCCAATAGGTATCTTTGGTGTGTCGGGGTTTCTGGCAATGAGTGCACCATAATTTTTCCTTATCTTCTATTTTTTTCTGGAGATCTCCTTTCTGGGAAGAAAATCCCCCACCAGTAGATACAACCCCTTTTGCAACTAACACAACAACATCCCCACCAGGGTTGTTCATCAAATTTCTCCTGCTTTCTTCAGATTGTACAAGAGCATAGACTTCCTGAACAGAAGGGGGATCCTTAGAGCTGAGATTTTGAACTCTGATAGATTCATACATAGGATTCAGACCATGTAAGAATGCAAACACCCTTTGCTGGGAGACAATCTGTTTGTACTTCTTAGCATCCTCATCACATTTCCAATCCACACTCTGGTAGTGATCCAACTCCTTCCAGGCAGATGTTAAGTCAGACTAATAGACCGATAAACACCTCTCCCCCTGTCTATAAGTAGAAGATGTTGCTTGCAGTTGATAAATTTTGGCATAGTGTCTCAATTCTGAATATGTAGACTTTGTTTGTTCCCAGATTTCATTCGCAGTTTCAGCCCACATGAAATTCTTCCTGATTTGAAGCTGCATGGAAACCAAGAGCGAGGACATAACAATACTGTTCTCTTGATTCCATCTATCATATTCAGCACTCCCAGAGGATGGTTCTTTTATCCTCTCATTAATGAAGCCTATCTTCCCTCTTGCAGTGATGTATAACTTGATCCCTCTTGACCATTCTAGGTAATTTAATCCATCAAGAGGAACAACAGCCATAGGGAAGGATAGGTCACCTCCCCCACTCATTCCATTCAGCATTGTGGAGATTCCAGATGTGGCTGAATCTTCACTATTCATGATTTCAAGTTTAAGAACACACAACACCCAAGGCACACTGCCTCACAGAGCTGTTACAGAAAAGGGATCTTATGTCCTTCAGTCCACAAAAGAAGAAGCACTTGCTATTTCAGCATACAACTAGGTACCTCTGACCTGCGGTTTCACAGAGAGCCAAGAACAAGCACTGTTGTTGCAACACTTGGACTAGTCTATATGACCTACAATTTTTGTAGGAATCCAATGAACAAACATACAAACACTGCAATGCAGTACATAACCAGGTCTGTATGACCTACGGTTTTATAGTTTTCATACAACTCATTAGTAGAAAGAGAGACACAAGGTGATAGTTCACCATACACCTAATCGGCTGACACCAACTTCAGGGTAGTCGAACAGTCACTGAGATTAATAATGTAGCCGAACAACAAGAACAGTCAAGGAAAAAACTTCAGTCCATCAACAATGTTGCCGAATAGTAGTGACACACCAGAGGAGAACACCACATTCGAATTTTAGGGCATCAACAGTCCATCAAAGGGTGCAAGAAGAAAGAACAACAAAAAACTGTTTCAGTTGAATACCAGGGCACCCAAACAGCAGATGGACAGTACCTTCTTGAACTCCAGCCTCTCTGCAAACCAGAACCTCCTCTTTGTACAACAGGTGACAGCCTCTCTACAGCCGAGCAATCAATGAAAACAGCATATGGGCTGGAATACGAAAAGACTCTGTACCAGAACTCTTTTCTGTGCTAGGAAGCTGAACAGTCAGACCGGCACCTTCTTCCTTCTTGAAGTCGAGCATCAGGGATACAACTTCTAGGAGATGAAGAGGCAATCTACTCGGCATTGGAGAATGACCTCAACTAATTTGTTTTTAGGCCTGGACGAACTTGCTCTGATACCATGTTGAGCAAGAGCAAGTGATAGACAAGAGGAGAGAAGAGAGGGAGAGAGGAGAGGAGAGCCGAGAGGACTGAAAGCCCCTATTGAACTTAGAGGGTGAAAGAATGATCTATTATTATTTATACTAGTACAGCCGAACAGTAATCAAAGAGGAAATTACATCAGTACCCTTATGGTACTAAACCTGAATACATAAACATAAACAACTAACAACAATTAGTATGAATCATGTCATCTTATTGATTAGGGATGACTTTTATTTTGAGATGAAATGTAGATAGGTAGGAAAAGTCAAGATTAGTGAGTAAATGTCATCATGCAAAATCTCATAGAGATAAAAATCATCTTAATTGCCCCAATTTATTCTAATTATTTCTTGATTCTCCATTTATCAATTTACTATTGCATTGATCTTCATTGCCCAACCTTCCTTGATTATTTCATTCTCAGCAAAGTTGTCAATAGTTCATTCATTTTTTCCTTTCTTCTTTCCTTTTTTACTGTCATTTTTTTTTTTATCTTTTCTTCATCTTTCTTCCTTTCATTTTTATTTTTCTCCTTCGTTAATTTTTCCTCCTTTTCTTTGAGGTCTTGCTTAATTACCCTAGCTGCATCTTGCTTGCTTTAACACACATCACTAGGAAGTCTTTATTATGAAAAAAAGGTTAACAAAAAGGATCAACAGACCAACTAAGGGACTTTACTTCATATTATCAAGATTAGGTGCACAAGGTCAAACAAGCAGCCATGGAAGGCCTCCCTTCATTTCATTATCGACCGCACGTTGCATATTGAAGAAGCATATGTCAAGCATAGCCTATACCTGATTTATGACCTCCTCACTCTAAATAAATTTAAGATAACTTTAGTGGAGCAAGTTCACTCAGACACTCTCATACTTCTTTCTTTTTTTTCCTCTTTTTTATTCACTTTTTAGCCCTTTGATGATTCTTGAGGTGCATCCCATGGGTTTGGCTAGTTCGTCGAAAATAAGATCTAGTATAGGAGCTCAAGTAGCTAACTAGTGGATTTTTACAATTCAAGGGATTATTGAGGAAAGAGAAACGGTTGAGGATGGCCTCCAGTGCTTTCTTTGATTAATCAATAGAGCACTAAGTTAGGATGGTGCCTTTGTTCTTTGCTGGCTCAGGCATTATTCGAAGGGAATATGATGTGAATAAAAATTATCATATTCTTATCTCTGATATTCAGTCTTTTTACACTTAAATAACACTTAATTGGACTCATTACCCTTGTATTTTGATTCAGGGCAAGGAAAGAAGCCATCAAAAGGAAAACAAGGCTAATCGGATGTTTTTTCACAGTTTCGACACCGTTTAGTAATCTGGACCTAACTCTCATATCCGGGCTCCAATTGGGCTTATTCAAGATGCACTGGAACGATAAGAGCAAAATCTACAAATTTCATGTGTTTAGTTTTAACATATTTGGCCTGCACCGAAGTCAAAATCGGGCCCAAAGTCGAAGTAGATCCGCACTAAAGCACACCTCACAGCTGAAGCCCAATTCGCAGAAAAGCCTTGCAGCAGCCCACTCAAATTAAAAAATCCAGAGTCTTCTTAGATTTGAATTTTAATGTAATTCTAGAAAGTTAAAGAAGATTGAGATCATAAGATAATAGATAAGATAAGATAGGGTAGGATTAGTTTAAAACTAACCTGGATTATCCATTCTTGAGATAACTCCAAGTAGTTGTAACAGCCCCTCCCCTAAAAATATACAAAGGGTTGGGCATACCAGCACCTGGCATCTATCAATTACTGAAGCTCTCTTTGAAGCAATCAAGAATACCATCAAGAAAGCTTCAAGAAGGGGATCAGCAAGGCAAGAAAGCTTCAAGAAGGAGGTCGCAACAAGAAGAGAAGACCTCAGCTCCAAGGGCGACATCATGAGTTCTTTCTTTCCTCTTGTTTGTTTTATTTCCTCTATCATGAATTAATTTATTTGTAGCTAAGGCTGTTGAAAGCCTAACCATGACAATAAATTTATGATTTATCCAAGATTGTGATTTTCCATATAGTCTATGAGTTATTATGCTTAATGCGATTAGGAGTTTGGCCACCTCTTAATTGATTGGGTTTATGTGAATGAATTGGGAGAGGAATTCATATAATAGACTGAATAATTCATAGTGTGAATTGAATGGTATATAGGGATATATACACATGATTCATCTGAATGTATAAGTTTTTCTTTGAACTTAATGCATTTCTATCTTGAGAACTCTAGTCGAGGGATCAAAGGGTTACTTGGTAGAAATAGATTTGATATATCTTGGAAAATAATATTAAATAAACTTGGAAAAACTTCAGCTTATGAAAATGATAAATTATCTTGGTTAATCCCATCCATTAATATTCATTGGAATGGTTAGAAGGACCAATGGTCCTAGTGATTTTAGTTAATCGTTGCATATTCAGTTATTGATTACCCTTGCTTTCATTTTCTTTTTCTATTTTTAATTTTCAGTAGTTCTTATTGTTGGATTTGAATTTTGGTTGTCCAAATAATTAAGGAAGGTTGTAGTTCTAATAATTATTTTGTTAAATCCTCATGGGAACGATATTTTTATACTACTTGATAACTAGTGCACTTGCTAGAGTTATATAATTATAGATATCAAGTTTTTGGCACCGTTACCGAGGATTTAATCCTAAAGTAATTTTAGAACTTGTTAACTTTGGTTAATTTGGATTTTTATTTTTGTTTTTATTTTTTATTTGTTCGAACTCTTGCTGTGTTCAGATTTATTAGTGTATGACACACACTAGAAGGGAAGAACTAGTAGAATTTGATCCTAAAATAGAAAGAACCCTTCGATTATTGCAAAGAACCAGCAGAGGTAAAACAAAAGAGATGATTGAAAGAGGCGAACAAGCAGTAGAAGTTGAGGAAGAAATGGAGACAAATCGCACCCTTTTGGACTATGCTTGTCCAACAATGGATGGGGCTAGTTCCAGCATTTGCAAGCCCACAATTCAAGCCAATAATTTCGAAATCAAGCCTGCAATTATCCAAATGATTCAGACGAGTATTCAATTTAGTGGGTTACCAAGTGATGATCCTAATGCGCATATTGTTAATTTCCTAGAAGTATGTGATACATTTAAACATAATGGAGTTAGCGATGATGATATTAAACTTAGACTTTTTCCATTCTCATTATGTGATAGAGCTAATGATTGGATTAACTCACTCCCTACAGGAAGCATCACCACTTGAAATGACTTGACCCAAAAATTCTTGGCTACGTATTTTCCACCCTCTAAAATAACAAAGTTAATTAATGATATCACTACTTTCGCTCAATTAGAGAGGGAATCTTTGTATGAAGCAAGGGAACAATTTAAAGAGATGCTTAGGAAGTGTCCTCACCATGGGATACTAACTTGGCATCAAATCCAAACTTTTTATAATGGTATTACCCCCTCTAATATTGATGCAGCTGCAAGAGGTACTATCATGAGGAAAATGCCAGAGGAATCTTATGATCTAGTGGAAGAAATGGTGTTGAATAGATACCAATGGAATAATGACCAAACTAATCGAAGGGAAGTACACCATATCGATTCTTTTACAACTTTATCTATTCAACTTGCTAGTCTGAATAAAAAATTAGATAATCTTGCAACGATAAATGCATCATCTATCAATCCATGTGATTTCTATGGCCAATTAGTACATATTAATTATGTCTGTCCATTAGGTAGTCCTTTTGCTTCACATGAAAGTGCTAACTTTATTTCTTATGGTGGTAGGCCGAATTTCAACCCCTATTCGAACACATACAACCCAGGGTGGAGGAGTCATCCGAATTTTACATGGAACAACAACCAACAAAAAGCACCCATTGGATTCCAACAACAGTCGCCCCCACAAGAAAAGAAGGGTAATTTAGAAGAAATGATTTCTAAGTTCATTAATGTTGCTGAAACAAAATTTCAAGAACATGAAAAAAGATTCTTAAGTCAAGAAGCATCAATTAAGAACTTAGAAGTCCAAGTGGGGCAGATTGTGAATATGTTGTTAGAAAGAAAAGAGGGATGATTGCCTAGCAACATAGGGAAAAATCCAAGTGAATGCCATTGCTCTAAGAAGTGGGAAAATGATTGGCAAGACCCAGAATGATGACCAGAGAGCTGAAGTGGCTGATACACAAAAGGAGACCGAAGGGAGTACACCTAAACTGAATTTAGATGCTATTAAACTTCCTCTCCCCTACCCAAGAAGAGTTTTGAAAGAGAAGTGTTTAAAAAGATACATATTAACATCCCTCTTCTTGATGTATTGTCGCAGATGCCAAAATATGCCAAATTATTGAAGGAGGTGATGTCAAATAAAAGGAAATGGAAGAAATGCGAGATGGTGAAATTAAACGAAGAGTGTTCAGCCATCCTTCAAAATAAATTGCCCCCAAAGCTTAAGGATCCAGGGAGTTTTTCTATACCTTGCACCATAGGGAATACTGAATTTGAAAAAGTTTTATCTGATTTGGGTGCTAGTATAAATTTAATGCCCTACTCTATTTTTGAAAAACTTGGATTGCATGAACTAACATCTACAACTATTACCCTGCAATTAGCTAATCGAAGCATTAAATACCCCAGGGGAATAGTGGATTATGTTTTAGTCAAGGTAGGTAATTTCATCATTCCTACCGATTTCATTGTGTTGGATATGGAGGAAGATAGGACAATGCCATTGATTCTAGGGAGACCCTTTCTTGCTACTGGTAATGCTTTAATTAATGTACAAAAGGGTCTACTTACTCTTAGGATCAATGGTGAAGAGGTGGTGTTTAACATATTTCAAACCATGAAGTATCCCAACATAATTCGGTTCAAGATTTGAACCTGGCTCTAATATCACTGAAGGGATGAGAGATCCATCATATGGATGGCCGAACCTTGTAGGAAGGTTAGGCAAAATTTAAAAAATTTCTCTCTCTCCCATCTGGGAATCGCATTCCCTATTTTAGAAAATTGCATTTTCAATAATCAATCTTGAACCCAAAACCGGACCAAATCTGAAACCAAAAGGGAGGAAAGGGATATACTTGATATGAAGTAGCAATAACTCCCAATGAAGGTGTTCACGCCCAAGGAGAAGACCAAAACCCGCTTCCGCTGAATATGACACAGTGTGTGATAAAGCAAGATCAACAAGGTGGCTCTTCAACAAGAACCAAGATTCTTCAGCAAGAATTGAACAGGGGCTGGTCAGCACGACTTCAGATTGTTTCTTTAGCCAAGAAACAATATCAAAAACCTTTCTTGGTCAATTCCACAAGACGAGATCGAACTGGGTAGGGATGGAAAGAATATGAAAGAATTCTACAGGTTGTGTGTTGAAACTAAGGAATTCACCCCCTATTTATAGTCTTCTTTGGATCAGCCTCCTAATCTAATTAGGAGAGAGTTTCTTGATCCAAATATGATATTTGGATCTGGACTCTTAAATGGACAAGACTTATCTTATCCTTTCAGCTAATCCTAATCAGATTATAAATCAGATCTTGCCTCCTTTTTATTAACTAATTTAAGCCTATTTTGAAGTGGGCTTTAGTCCCATTAAGCTTATGTGCTCACTTATCCCTTAACCTATTATCCAGTTGGCTCTCTTTGTATAGCGTTGGACCCAAATATTGATCTACACATAAGTTACATTGGTTCAGCCTAGCCTTTGTTACAAGGCCTGGCCGAATTCATTATAGGAGACAGTGAACCCCTGAGTCCATCACCATGGGCTCTTAATGGGCCCAACATTTATACTAAATGTTCCTTGGGTCCAGCCACCTTATAAAAACCTAAGGACTATGGGCAGATGCAAGATAAGCCCATCAGGCATTGCCCTCAATGGTCTTACACTTATCCTCTCAGCCCACAATGATCAAACACTGCTCGGTAAGAGAGGACCTCTCCCTTGGCTGCAAGGAACAGTGCTGCACTCTCTACTCACATGGATCCCAGGAATTAAAACCTTTTGCAAACATTTTAAAACCATAATATATATATATATATATATATATATATATATATATATATATATATATATATATATGTGTGTGTGTGTGTGTGTGTGTGTGTGTATCTCTATATAAATATATTTTGCAAAACAAATCTCAATGTTTGAAATTAACTGTCAGCAATTCAGGTTTCCATCAGAGAGAGTGCATTACTCGATCATTCACTTTGTTCGACAAAGGGGCAGATCTTGTCACTATGATCACCCACTCAGATGAATTCTTGGACTGTCCCAACATACCCAAGTTTTAACCCCCTCTAAGGATCTCATTGATTGGTACTTCAAAGATAGTCCAATCCAACACCTAGTGCAATATCATAATTGAGTCTATGGGTCAGGTGTAACATTTCAGTTTTGCCCATCAGTCTCCAAGGTCTAGGGCAATATTGGAATTTGGTTCGGTTCAGGGTTTCAAGAAAACCCACATTGCATATACCTCAGGTCTCACCCTGGTAGTTAAGATAAGCCACCCCAACCAACTTGGCAGCACTTCAGTGTCAGACTTGGCAGGGTAAATCTCCCTAGATTTATCCAATGGCTATGAAGATTCTAAACTAACATGAGTCTCATAAGTGTCCAGTTTAAGGGTATTACACAGAAATACACCACAGTGACATGAATCAATTATATAATTTATTCATTTAAAATAAATGTCAAAAGATACACCAATCTGATTGGAGCTAAGGGCACAACTGTCTAACAAATCTATCTTGCAGCCGAGGGAGAGGTCCTCTCTTGTCGGGCAGTGTTTGATCATTATGGGCTGAGAGGTTAAGTGTAAGACTATTGAGGGTAATACCTGATGGGCTAATCTTGCATCTGCCCACAGTCCCTGGGTTTTTATAAGGTGGCTTGGCCCAGGGACCACTTAGTGTAAGTGTTGGGCCCATTAAGAGCCCATGGTGATGGGCTCAGGGGTTCACTGTCAATAATAGTGAATTCGGCCAGACCTTGTAACAAAAGCTAGGTTGAACTCATGTGGATGATGTGTAGATCAATGTTTGGGTCCCACACCATACAAGGAAACTCAACTAGCCAACAGTTTGGAAGGTTAGTGAGCACATGGACTAAATGGGCCTAAAGTCCAAATCGAACTGGTTTAATTAGATTAATTAAAGAGAGGCGGATCTGGGATTTGGATCAACAGATAGGATAAGGGATTATCCTTATCCACTCAAAGAGTCCAGATCCAAATACAGATTCGGATTTGCAAACTCCTAATAAGATTAGGAGGGTTGACCTAATCTGCAAATAAGATAAGGGCTTATCCTTATCTCTTAAACAAAGTCCTGATCCAAATACAGATTTGGATTAGGAAACTCTTAATGAGATTAGGAGCTCTCTTTAAGGTTATAATAGGAGGAGGAGGGCGAACCTCCAGTCGCTCAACTCAATCAGATCTTAGATCACATAAAGAGAGAAGACAACAGTAAGACTGCGCCATCTTCTGCTCTTGCGCCCTCCTCCTGCTGTCGCCATTGCCAGTTCGTTCTCCACTGTTGGAGCGATAAAGAAGGGTTCTTGATATTAGTTTTTGGAGAAAAACTGGTCTGAAGTCGTGCTCACATACCCTCCATCGAATTCTTGCTGAAGGATTCGGTTCTTGTGAAGAACCACCTGCTGATTCAGCTCCACCCTATGTTATGTCATTTTCAATGGGAGTAGTCTTTGGAGTTTTCCTTGGGTGTGAATACCTTCGTCAGGAGTTACTACTACTCCGTATCAGGTATATCCCTCTCCTATCTTTTGGTTTTAGATTTGGTTCAGTTTAGGTTCAAGATTGATCATTAAAAATGCATATTTTCTAAAACAAGGAATGAGATTCCCACATGGGAGAGAGAGAAATTTTTGAAATTTCGCCCAACCTACCTAAAGGGCTCGGCCATCCATATGATGGACCTCTCATCCTTTCACTCTTCTACACCTTGGCCTAGCACTTCACTCCTTGACTTCGGAACTAGGGGAGTGGTATTCGGATTATGGATGATCTGGCTCTGGACGCCATGTGGCACCTATGTGGCTACCTTATCACTTTGGCCATATTAACGCTACGACATCTTTGTGGCCTACCTTATCACCTCAGCCATGTCAGCATTGTGTCACCTTCATGAACCCACCTTATCCATCTAGCCAAGTCGACACCACGTCATGTGGATAAGTGTGACCAAGACAGGTGATAGGATGGGGACAACTCTACTGGGGGTTAGGTCTTGTCCCAAAGCCCTTAACGATTAACCTCATCACGATAACCCCGAAAGCTTCATCCGACTAGGACACAGATTTTTTGCTATAAAAAGGTATCTTCTGCTCAAGGTAAAGGATCAAGCATTTAGCTCTCATATCGTTACTCTACTCGGACGAACACTGATCTCCAATTGTTCGGCCCGATTCCCTCCTGCTTTCTATTGACTTGAGCATTTGAGTGTCTATTCGGGGATAACTCCTCGGGCCTTTGATTCTTTTCATGATTTCAGATCTTGGAGAACAGCTTCATCCTTCTACCTCAACTCCACCTAGTTTGCAAGGATTATTTAACTGTGACCTCGGTTCTTGCACCACCTCAAATCGAACAGCGTCATGAATAAGTATTAAATCTTAGGGATAACATCATCATGTGATGGAGAAGGCATGTTAAGGCCTCAAAGAACTGTTCTAGTTCTCATTTTATCTTATACTTTTAGATTAAAGATCCTTTAATACAAGAAACTAATCTCCATTAACAATCCTCATATTCTCATAATGAGTTTTATTTTATTTTCTTTTCATGAAGTCCATAATTCCCTAAAACATCCTACCTCTCTTCTATAAGAAATATTTTATACTTCACATTCCCTAAAACATCAAATAATCCAACTTTCCAACTTTAAAAGAAAAATAAACAAACCTGAAATCCCCCAACCAAGTAAACCAAAAGGTGCAAGGTTTTATACATTTTTTTAATCGCATCATAAAAAAAATAAAATCAGTTTTGACAATCTACATCCATGACTATGAGCTCTCAAATTTTAAACCTAAAAAGCACATTCATGATGGCAACAGCTTAGGAATTGTTTCTTTCTTATTTTTCCACAGCAATGGTTTGTTGCCCATCTATGATTTATTTTAGTAAAAAATAAATGACTAATTATTGAATATCAAGAAAACAAGGCCCAAAAAATATGTTCACGAACTTGTTTTTTTTTTCATAGTAAAAGCAGAAAGCTTGTTCCATTTGTTTTGAGAAAATTTATGTTCAAGAACCTATTTTCTTACTAATGTGGAAATTTTAGAAAGAAGATAAACAAGAATATTCAAAGCAAGTAAGCAATTGTTGAACTATTTAGCTAAAAGAAATTTGTAAGACAATAACCTATAAGAAATTAAGAGGTATCATTCATATTTTAAACAAATTTCATATCAACTATTTTATCTAAAAAATTATTTACCTACAAGTCTGCAACTATTGAACTATAAGGGAGAAGAAAACTAGAGTTTGGAGATTTATATTTGGAGAAGGAGAAGGAGAAGAATGGGAGAGAAAGAGAACCGAACGACAACAACAGTGATGGGGGAGAAAGAGAACCGGTCAGCGAGCGACAGCGTTGGCAACAGGGGAGAAAGAGAACCAGCCAATGGGCTATGATGACAGTGACGAGAAAGGAGAAATTGATCAACGGCCGATGGTGATGACGACGGGGAGAAAGAGAATTGGTTGACGGGCGATGGTGACGGCAATAGGAGAGGAGAAATTAATCGATAGCTAGCAGCACGAGCTAGGTTTTTTGTTTGTTCAAATAGGAAGGTTTTGGTTTTGGCATCTATTGTGGCATGGGTTCGAATGTTTGATAGAATATCAATAGTTTTTTGTTTTTTTTTGGTCTTGGGCTGAGAGAGAGGGGCACTAGAGGCTGGGTTGGGTCATTGGGTTAGAAAAATAAAATAAAAATACAGTAATATATATATATATATATATATATATATATATATATATATTACTATATTACTATATATATAGGTTGGTTCGGTTAACCACCGGATTTTTTATAGGTTAACCGAAAATTGAATCGATCCTTCGGTTTTTTGAAAAAATCAAATTGAAACTAAACAGACCAGTCAGTTAACCAGATTTTTCGGATTGGTTTCTTTGGTTAAGATCAGTTTTTTGGGTTTTTGGTTTATTAGGACACCCCTAGCCAATACAACCTTGAGCTCGAGCTTGTGGGCATACTACCGTCCAAAGCACATTTGCATTGAACTTTATTTTTCTTTGTGCCTTAAAGCTCAGTGTACTTAGTTTTTTTTTTTACTTTTTGCTTAATGAAAGTTTGTTTTGTATCATCTGTCAATCTATGTTTGTATCTTAATGCTTACTCCCGAAAAAATAACAAATTCAATTGGGTCTAATTTATCTAATAAGTGTCTACATTTGATGATAGAAAATTTGTAACAAGTCTCATCAATATGTTCTTATGAAAAATTGGTTGTCTAGTGAATTTAAAGAAGGAAATATTTGAAAAGGGGGACAAGCCCCAGATAGCATAGGCATTTAAGACATAAGGGCAATTGAGTTAACTTGCAATAGTTACTTCTAGGTCAGCATAAAGGCATCAAATCTAGTATCAGTCGTTGATCGATCAAAGAAAGGATTGGAGGCCATTTTTCACTGATATTTTACCTTAGACCCTCATCATTCATTTAGGCGATGGTTAGCCTGTTTAAGCCTTTCATTAAAACCTTTCTTTGATAAAACCTAAAATTTTCGAAGGATGCATAAATCAAAAGGGCAAAAAAATTCAAAAGAAAAAAAAAACATAAAGAAGAAGTAGAAAGAACTAAGGGCAAAATCACTAAAGGGCTCCAACATTTTCAAAAGTAATAATTCTCCCTTGAATGGTCAATTGGGAACAAGTTTAACATGTATTTCATTTCATGAATCATGCATAAAATCAAGAAATGATGAAACGCCATCTATTGGTGATATTACCTTATCTTTGATCCACCAACCAATCCTTTGAGTTTATTCTTTGACTAAACCTTGGTATAAAGAGACAAATGTTAAATGTTTGAATGCCCCTCAAAGTAAAAAAAAGGAAATAAAGACAAAGAAAAACTGGGGCAATAAAATGCAATTTTTGAAAAATGAATAACAAAAGGATGGAAGAAAAAAATA